>NC_062216.1:157368453-157674859 GCF_902686445.1 Sciurus carolinensis
TTTCAATGTATAAGATTCGAACAAAGTTTACTACTTTTATAAGAATACAATTTTCAATGCACAAAGTATTACAAAATCAGGATTACAAAACTGCTAGTTCCTGTGTTTTCTGATTCTAACTCAAGATAGTCATTATTCTATGAGAAATTTACATAATTTTAGGGCAGTGTGCTCTTCAAAATGTAGCCTCCCATTAATATTGACCTGGTATTACATGTTCCAGCTTATTTTTAAAAAGTAACCTTTGAGGAAGTACAATTATAACATCGTACTGTAAACTATTATTTAGATTGACTGCCTCTGAAATTTTGTTCTTCAGACAACCATGTAGAATTGCCCCATTTCAAGTCTTTGCCCAAATGTCATCCTATTTAAAATTGTAATCTACCCCACATTCCCCTTATCCTGTTTTTTTAAACAACTTCTCATCAAACATTATAACTTGCTTGCTTATTATGATTTTTCATTATCTTACATTCAGTATGAAATGCAAGTATTTTTTTGTCCATTTTGCTTAATGTTTTGTTTTTGCAAATGGGCACTAAACACGTTTGTTGAGATTATAAAATAAGACTGGGCACAATGGTACATACCTATAACCCCAGCAACTCAGCAACCTGAGGCAGGGGAATCTCAAATTCAAGGCCAGTCTCAGCAACTTAGCAAAAGACAAAAATGACAGAAGATGTAATTTAATAGTAAAGCACTTCTGGGTTTAGTCCCCAGTACCAAAATAAATAAATAAAAATTTAAAATAAAAGTATAAAATAAGAAGCTGGACACAGTAAACCATGCCTGTACCGGAGATATGGGAGGTGAGGCAGGAGCCAGACCCTGTCTCAAAAATTTGAAAAAAGAAAAATAAAGGGGTGGAGGGGTAGGTGCTGGGAATGTAGTTCAATAGTAGAGCAACCCTGAGTTCAATCTCCAGTACCAAAAAAAATATTACTTTAATTCCTATGCATATATTCTGCAATTTAAACTTGTTTTCTAAAATAGAACTGACCCACCAGTCCTAATTTGATAGAAGAGGCCAAACGTCTTCAAGGAAGTTGTCCTATTTGAAGAGAAGCCACCAGGTGGTGGTGTTGTTTCAAACTAATGACTAGACTCGCATCAACTGGTCAATTTATTAAAAGCTGAGTGAACAATTGAATCCTTTTCAGAACTTTGGAACAATAATAATTTACTAAATTTCAAAAATGTGGATGTTCTTTCCCCTTATATCTCTTGAAAACTTTATAGCTTTCCAAAGAGCTTTACTGGGTTTCCATCCATGCTTTAAAAGCCACAATTAAAATTCTTTTAGAAATAGAACTCTCTGGGAAAATCAGAATGACATGAAATAATCCTCTTAAGATTCATAGAACCCATTTTATCTAAGAGGATCTAATAGCCACTACTTCAAATATTCCTTTTATAAGAATGCAATTTTCAATACACAAAGTATTAAAAAAAAAATTCCCAGCCCTTTTTAGTTTATACTTTGAGACAGGATTTTGCTAAATCGCTGAGAGTCTCACTAAATTGCCCATGCTGGCCTCAAACTGGCCTCCTCCTCAGCCTCCCAAGAGCTGGGGTTACAGGCTTATGCCATGGCATCCTACATTTTCTGAGATCTTAACAAAGGGTCTTCCAGTTATGCCATTGATTCTGTCTTTACACTGAAGAAGTTTCTTATTTTGAGACTCTTGCTAAGTGGAGATCTTTGAGATGAGGTCCTTGCCCCGCTATGTTTCTTCTCTCTTCCCACACCTTACTGTACTCAACTCTAAGAAGCCAAATGACACTCAGCATTCTGTCTGGAAATTTCCCAGCCAACTTGGCAAATTCATTAGGTATGCAATGTATATTTCAAGTTTGCACAAGAAACATTTTTACCAACTGTTTCACAATGATTTGCCACACTTCACTCTTTGTCTAGCCTGCAATGACATTTCCTCACTGCCTTGTTATCCCTAACATTCGTTTGCTGTTCTTCCAGGTCTCACTTGTTTAGTCTCCTCATTTTTTTCCCACCCACCATTTATTTCCAAAGAAAATGCAACATATTCTAAATGGTCACATACCCAAGGGTCTTGAGTGTAATTTGATTATATTGTCTTTTTTTTCACGTGTTTTTTCAATCTTTCTTTTTCTTGAATAGGATGATCCCAAGTTGTAATTTTGTTCCGTCGCTTTGATTTTATAAAACATGTATCCTATCACTAGAGTAAACAAAAAGCACGAATTGCATACGCTGAAATAACAATTCAGTTCATTCATCTTTCCTCATATCTCCCATAATTACTTTTATAATTATTAAAATATTACATAAAAGAGACCATTTCAGTCAAAAGTTTTAAAAACTACCTGTACTATAAAACAAAATAATCTCTTAAATGAATATAATACTTATTTTTAATGCCAAAAGTAACACCTCTAAAAAAGTACTTTTAAACTACACACACACACACACACACACACACACACACGCACACACACAATGTTTACAACTGGGTGTGGTGGCCCATGCCTGTGATCGCATGCAGTCTTTGGGGAAGCTGAAGCAGGAGGATCTCAAGTTCAAAGCCAGCCTCAGCAACTTAGAGAGGCCCTAAGCAACTCATCAAGAACCTCTCAAATAAAATGCGCAAAGGACTGGGGATGTGGCTCAGTTTAAGTGCCCCTGGTTTCAATTCCCAGTACAAAAAAAAAAAAAAAAAAAATCCCATCTTTGGTGCCAATTTCTTTGTCAGTTTATCTGGGAGCTCACTCAGGTACAGTGGTACATACCTGTAATCCCAGCTACTATGGAGGCTGAGGCAGAAGGATCACAAGTTCAAGGCCAGCCTGGGCAATTTAGCAAGATCCTGTCTCAAAATAAAAAATGATAAAGGACTAGGGATGTAGCTCAGTAGGAGAAAATCCTTGGGTTCAATCTCCAGTACCAAAAAGATTCAGGAGCTTAAACTAGCAAAAATGTTTTGTTTACCATAATTACATGAATTGGCTGGGTAATTTTTTTTTCTGGTCTTTCTTGGGGTTACTCATGCAGCTGTGTTCGGTGGGTTCAATGACTGGGTTGCTTGACCTTTTTTTCCATGTGATCTTTCATCCTCAAAGAGGCTAGACTGACCTTGACATGGGTCTAGCAGTGCCATAGTCATAGGTACATCTATACTTAACAGAAATGCATGCATATGTTCACCAAGACATGTATGAGAACGTTTAAATAGCATTATCTCTAACAACCAAAAACTGTCTTTCAACAGAATCGGTAAGAAAGTTGCAATATGTTTACATAATGGAAATTTCTGTAACAGTGCAAATGAAAGAACTGGAATCGTACACAATGACATGAAGAAATCTTACAAACACATTATTGAATTTAAAAAGACAGACAAAAGGAATGAATACACTATATGATTCCAGGTTTTTTTGTTTTTTTTTTTTTTTTTAAGTTCAAAACAGGCTATCAAGGAAGCAGAAAAGGGTAAGTGATTAGGAGAAGGCATAAAAGAGGTATCATTTTCTATTTATTGACCTGCATTGCTTCTTTGATAATTCAATGCATGGTACATTTATGTTTTGTGTGCTTTTCTGTATGTGTGTTATATTTTTAAAGAATTTCAATAAACACTATGAAGAAGTCATTGGGGTGACTTGGGAAGCTGAGATAAGAGAATCCCAAATTTGAGGCCAGCCTCGGTAACTTAGACCCACCGAAACTTAGCAAGACCTTGTGTCAAAATAAAAACTATAAAGGGCTATGGATGTAGCTCAGTGGTAAAGCTCCCCTGGGTTCAATCCCCACTACTGCTAAATATGTACATACATACATATGTACGTACGTACATAAAGTAGCATGTGGGAAAATCATCACTCTCATAAACTGTGAAATCTCTTGGATGCCATTAGGCAGTACCTATATACAACATTTTAATTGCACAAATCCCCAACAAAAATTCTACTTATACGTGTTGATTTTTTTTTATATACTGGGAGTTGAACCCAGGGGCGCTTAACCACTGAGTCACATTCCCAGCCCTTTTTTGTATTTTATTTAAAGTCAGGGTCTAGGTGAGTTTCTTAGGGCCTCACTAAATTGTTGAGGCTGGCTTTGAACTGCTGATCCTCCTGCCTCAGCCTCTCAAGCCATTATAGGCGTGCACCACGATGCCTACTTAGGTATTGATCATATAGATATACCTTCACATATACATATCAATATTTCTATTTTGCAGATTTGAAGTACAGGGAGCCTTTTTTTTATTGTATGCCCTTGTGTACTTTTAAATTTTATACAATGTGCCTAGATCACTTTTCAATAAAAATACATTAGTCCTCCTCCTCCTCCTCCTCCTTTTAGAAGTTACTTGCCCAAGATATCAAGACATCTGGTTTAAAAAATGGCAGAGTTTGGATTGGAGACTTCATCTCATCTACTTACTCCACAGCCCATGCTATTAACAATAAGTCGTAAATTTTTTTTCACACAGTCTCATTTTTCTCATCTATAAAGTGAACGTATTCAGCTAGATCACAAGACTCTATGAGAACTCTGTTATATGAACTGAGCAAACAGTACAAATAAACAAGAGAGACGTGCCCAGGAATCAACCCCAGACACTCCATCCGCCAGGACTATCATAACAACATGTACTCAGTCCCTGCTCGATGATAGACAGATGCTGCAGATGTACCTGCCACATAAAGAATCCTATTAAACGGGGCATGGTGGAACCTGCTGTAATTACAGCTATTGGGGAGTCTGAGGCAGGAGGATCACAAATTCGAGACCAACCTGGGCAACTAAGTAAGAACATGCCTCAGAATGAAATTTTAAGAAAGGACTGGGTATGTAACTCAGAGATAAAGATCTTACCTATCACCTATCTTTGCAAGATTCTTGGATTGATCCCCCGTACTGGGGGGAGGGGTGGGAAGTCTACTAAGCTTACTGAAGTAGGCAGTTTAGTCAAGGTTGGGGGTGGTGAGCATTATTGGTACATATAAGTTCCTAAATCTTGGTATTAAAATATGTGTTACACAATTAACTTGAGAGGAATTTAAACTACCCAGCTGTGTATTAACTATAATAAGCACTTATACAGTTGGTCAATTTTTTTAGGATATAGGACAGCTGTTGTTTCTTAAATCAGCTGAAACGTTTTAACAAGTGAATACTCATGTAACAAAATATAACAGGACTTTGAAAATGGAGTTTAATAAAAGCAGTGTGGTTCCTGGCATTTTTACTGTTACAGTTGCACTGATAGGAAATAAAAATTAGATGGCTTATGAACAGATAACTAGTTTGTATTGCTTGTAGCTGAGAAAGCAAAGGCTTTGGAGCTTTATTTGAAAACAAAATGTAACTAACCAATCAGCAGACAACTTGGACTTGCACAATCAATTCTATTGACCTTCCCCCAGCAATTTAAATGGGTTGTTCAGTATAACTGAACATGTGGAGGCTCCTAGAGGGTGGTGTGCCTGCTAAGGGTATGGAAGTTCACATACCTTCTTCCCATCTTAGTCCATTTTTTATTGCTATAGCAAAATACGTGAATACTACTTTATAAAGAAGAGGTATATTTGGATTCATGGTTCTGGTGGTGTGATGGCCTTCTTGCTGGTGGTCTCAAAGTGATGTACAATATCTCATGGCAAGAGACAGAGAGTATTTTTGTGTATCTGTCTATGTGGTTTCTCTCCTTCTTTTTATAAAGTCACCAGGGTTCACTTTGCAAAGGTCCCACCTGTAAACACCACAGTCAGATTGTATTCACCCCCTTACTTATATGATTTGGAAACCATTAAAAATGAATTGGGGAACCAGACAGGAGAATCATATTCAAACCATAGTATTTATCCCACTCATCTGTATGTATCCTTTACAATATCCTTTATAATAACCCAGTAAACATGGAGCAACCTGACATGTGTCACCTGATACACAATATGAAGTATAGAACATCATCCAAGAGATAAAATTGATATGAATATTTAACTTGAATCTCTCCAGGCTATGAATTTAGCTCCCTGTTTCCAGGAAATACAGGGGATAGAGGAACAAATTGAAAGACACCATGAGACCTACTCAGGCAAATTTAGAGTACAGGACACTGCAAGATATCTGACCTGGTCTCTTAACAAAGTCAATATCAAGGAAGAAAAGAGAAGCATAAAGACTGTTCTGTTAAAAGAGAATACAAACAATCATATGCATAGTATAAGTCATGATTGTATCATGGCTTTTTAAGAACGGGAATAATGGGGGAAATTTGAATATGGGCTAAGTATTACAAGATTTTAGGAAATTTATTTCTAATTTCCTAAAGTATAATAATGACCCTGTGATTACACAGGAAAATGATCTCTTTCTTGAGAGATGCATGCTCAAATACTTATAAGATGAAGTATCATGGTATTTAAACTTTCCAATAGTTCAAAAAAATAATATATACAGAAATATAAGTTAAAGCAAATATGGATGGTACAGAGGTGATGGTTGTACTCATTTTAAACTTTATTTTCTGAAATTTTTAATGACAAAGTGTGGGGGTTTATGGTTTGGATTTTGAATGGTCCCCAAAGGCCCATTAGCTGAAGGCTTGGTTGCCAGCCATTGGGCTGGTGGTGGTGCTTAATGGAATGGAAGGAAGTTAATCTGTTGGGGTCATGCTCTTGAAAGGAATACTGGAACCCTGGCCCTTCTCCCCTACCCTCCTTTCCTGTCACCAGGAGGTGAGCCACTTTGCTCTGCTGTGTTCCCTGCCATGATGTTCTGCTTGCCACAGTTGCAAAAGCAAGAGTCAAGTGACCACGGGCAGAAACCATTAACCAAAAGAAATATTCCCTCCTCTTCATTTGAGTATTCCAGGTATTTTGTGAGTAGTGAGTGAAAACTGACCAACATGGAGGGATTACAAAGAAGAAAGAAGAAGATGACAAAGAATGAAGAAAGAAAATGTGGTTTTATGAAACAAAACACCTGATCATTTCCTTCATCCCTGCTTTTTGCTCAAGCTCCAGTTCCTTAGTAGAGCGTTCTTTATGGATATAAACTCAAGCTTCACATGTCTAAAACCAAGCATATCTTTTCCCTAATTGAAAAGTAAAGCAAACAAAGAAAACTCCAAAAAATCTGCTTTACTCTCCCAACTTCCTTATTTCTCTGGTTGGTTATCTGAATACTACCTCTATTAACCACCTCTGAAAGGTCTCGGGCCTCTCTATGACCTCAATACCAAACCCTATTTATTCCTCCCTCACTTCCTATTCTTAGACAGTACACACTTCATTGATCCACCTCCCTGCTTCTCCTCACTCTCAAATACCACTGTTTTCATCTACTAAGGTCTGGCATGTACTAAATACTCCATAGATGCTCACTGAATAAATCATGTTAATTTATCTATTGCAAATATTTAAAGCTTATTGCACAGAGATGTTTATTATTGTTGGCTACTTTTTCAGAAGACTGTAAGCTTCCCAAGGACTAGGCCTTTTTTTTTTTTTTTTTTTTTTTTTTTTTTTCCTTGCGGTGCTGGGGATTGAACCCAGGACCTTGTGCTTGCAAGGCAAGTGCTCTACCAACTGAGCTATCTCCCCAGCCCAGGGCTAGGCCTTTCTTATTCTCTGTATTCCCAAAGTCACCACATTGAAGTTCAATAAAAAATTATTGAATTAACAAGGACTGGGCCTCAGCTTCTTTACTTGGGATTCAAATACTTTCACTATCAGATTCAACTTACTACTTTTCTTCAATTCAGGCAAACTGTAGAATTGAATGGGGGTGGGGAGCTCACTGATTCCAAGACTGCCTTGATTTATGATTTATGTTCTTTTAAAATGAAGTTTGAGCCAGTTTCCATGGGACATGCCTATAATCCCAACTACTTGGGAGGCTGAGGCAGGAGGATGACAAGTTTGTTGCCAGCTAACCTAGTAAAATCTGGTCTCAAAAGGCAATAAAAAGAGCTGAGGGGTCAGGGTCATGCTCAGTGGTAAAATGCTTGCCTAACATGTGTGAGCCACTGGGTTCAATTCTCAGTACCGAATATAAATAAATGTCCATTGACAACTAAAAAACAAAAAAAGAAGAATGCTGGAAAAAGTTAAAAAAAAAAAAAGAGCTGGGGTTGTAGCTTAGAGATAAGGTACTTGCCTAGGATAAGTGAGGCCTGGGTTCAATCCCCAGTGCTGCCAAAAAAAAAAAGAAGAAGAATATTAAATTTGCATTATTATCAGGAAAGCCATCCAACCTCTCTGTGACTCGGAATCCTCTGCAAAATGAAGGACTGACCTAGAATAAATCTACTCTGTCATTGTTGTATACATGAAGCACCCAAAAGCCTTAAACGTGCTGAATCACATTCTGTACAAGCTCTTGGGATACTAAGTGCTGTCCACTGAACACCCTCTGTGCCTATGAAGTTCTGTGCTCTGTGGCCTATTTATTGTCTTTTGCATGACTAATGCTTTAGCGACCTGTACACTGCTTTTCTTTCCTGAGAGTCTTCCTCCATTTATTTCCCTCTATCTGAATTCAACCCATCTTTTCAAGCGCTTTCTCCTGGATTATTCCTTCCCTGACTATCAAGTACCCCAAGTTCTCAGTCTTTCTTTAGTCCACTGTAATATTCATTGTAGGTACTTAGAATTTTATACTCATCATCTACAACCATTAATGATAGATTATCATTGTGTGTATGTACGTACCCAGTTAAATATTTTTTTCTTTCCTATGAGGTTCGTCACAGTGCCTCACATATTTAGTTCTCAGAAAATCATTGTTTAATCAATGAATGAATGAATGACTCACTGGAACATTATTGCTCTAGAGAGAAATCAGATGTTTTAGTGCTCTATATCAATATTTTCTAGAACATAGAGGAAATAACTAAGATGGAATTTCCCCAATCTACTCAAATGAGGCAGTCCAATCTGAACAACAATTTGATCTATTCAAAAGTTAATGATCCTAAGAATATCTAAAATTAGCTTATATTAAAATTCAACTTTCTCCCTTCAGTTTTGGAAACAAGGAAATTTGCTCCTGCTGTTTCTGTCCCATGTTTCAAAACCAAATACACATAACATATTATGCATGTGAACTTGTCATCACATCGAAAAGAAACCTAGTCCTATAGAGTATGATGATATCATACCATGATTTTGGCATCCTGGTTAAACATCTGCTTTATACTAAATACTATGTTGCATATCAAATAATGGAGTGAACTCCCTGCCTGGAAAACAAAGAGTCTTATTATTGATATAGAGAAGTTGTTTTAAATTTTAAAGTTAAAATAAGGAAGTTCTTTGAATATTGCCTAACTTGCTATTGTGGGAAAAAAAGTAAGATGGTTCAGATCATGCCACCCTACTTTGCATTTCTATTGAGCACAGTTTTTTTTAAGCCAACTTGCAATATTTGCTGTATAAAATAAACTTTAACTCACATATCAATTCATCATTTCTGACAAGAGAAAAGAACTATATTGGTATAGTATCAAATTCTTGATCAGAGAGATTTTTAGTTGGAAGTTATTAAATTGAAATCTACTCTAAGAACTCTTGGTAAAATTTAAAGCACTAGCTCCACAAATATAAAGCATTTTAATCATTATTATGCATAACATTTCTGCAAAATGTTGTAAAATGCAATCTAAATGAGTATACCTTGTAAAAGTAGTGTTATCATTTGAATAGGAGATGTGAAGCATAATGAATCTTATTCTTGGTAGCTTTTAGTCTTTTAAAACTGTTTTATTTAAACCCTAAAGGATTTCCATTCTTAAATTAGTGTACCCATCTCTGATGGAAACTTCTCTTCACAAAATAAAGTGAAAATTCTAAGAAGACATCAGTACTTTCAATAATCTTGATTTTATGTTGTTCTCTAGCATGTGATAAGATAGTCACAGGAGGAGGTTATCTGAAATTCTGGATTTGTCACCTCCTAATCAGAGTTCATCAGAATGGAGCAGCACTGGATATGGAATTGGTAGAGGCTAGAGGGACTGAGGCAGGCCTGGCATTATTATGGGATTGTTAGAGCCAGAAGAACTGGAGATCACCTGGCCCAGTCTTGTTTTCCAAGTAGGGACACTGAGGCCTGGCCAGTTCATAAGTCACAGAATCTGGCTTGAACTCTTTCTCTTCAGGCCCTGGTTCCTTTCATTCTATTAAGTGAAACACAGGGAAACAGAGAATTGTGAGGGCATCAAGAAACACAAATAAAAGGGGCACAGCGGGGCATGCCTGAAATCCCAGTGGCTAGGACTCAAGCAGTACTCTTGCCTCAACCTCTTGAGTAGCAGGAACTACAGACATATGCCACCACGCCTGGTTAACCATGTTTTAGTATCCATATTTGTCACTGTATGGCCACATTTTTCAAAAAGGAAATCAGGGCTGTGGATATGGCTGAGGCAGTTGCTTGCCTACTAGTTGCAAGGCCCTGGGTTCAATTCCCAGCAACATCAAAAAAGAAAGAAGGAAGGAAGGAAGGAAGGAAGGAAGGAAGGAAGGAAGGAAGGAAGGAAGGAAGGAAGAAAGAAAGGGAAAGGAAAGGAAAGGAAAAGAGGAGGAAGAAAGAAGGAAAGAAAGAATAAATGTTGGCTTTATCTCATAAATCTTCACTGTATACACTCTTCATGTTCTTCATGTGTATCATTGTTAATAGTCAAGCATTTACTTTGCAGTAGTCTGTATGCAGATTCAACTGTATTACTTCATTAGATCTTCATAAAAATGCTGAGCATGGAGGCACACCCCTGTTATCCCAGCAACTCCAGAGACTGAGGCAGGAAGATCCTAAGTTCAAGGACAACCTCAGAAACTTAGCAAGGCCCTGTCTCAACATAAAACACTAAAATTAAAAATGGCTGGGAATGTAGTTCAATAGTAAAGTGCCCCTGAGAGTTCAATAGTAAAGTGCCTCCATACCAAAAATAAACAAAAAACCTTCAAAAAACCCCCAAAAGAAAATACTGTCATTCTCTGATATTTTAAAATCAATGAAATTGAAGTTTAGATAAGTTAAGCAATTTGCCAAGGTACATAACTATAAACCTCTGAGCTAAAATTGAATTCCAAAATGTTCAACATTAGAACCTGGTCTCAGTCCTGTACAGCTGTGAAAAAATCTAGCCCACCTCATGTAAGAAATTTCCTTAGTAGGACTAGGGATAGCTCAGTAGTAGAGCATGGGTTTAGCAAGTGTGAGGCCACACATGGGTTTCCCAGCATCCCTCCACCACCAAAAATACCTGAAATTAATTTACATATTATTTTATAAATGATATATTCTTTTTATTTTCTTTAGGTTAAGTAAACATATTATCAATAGGAGGAACTTTGACCTAATTTAGAAATCATTTTCAATTTAAATTTTATTTATTTATTTTTGTGGTGCTGGGGATTGAACCCAGGGCCTTGTGCATGCAAGGCAGGCACTCTACCAACTGAGCTATATCTATCCCTAGCTCCTAAATTTTATTTTTTAATGCATGACTTTTAAATATTCCCCAAAGGATAGTTTTAAAAATTCCAGCAGTATGAAAGTATAGTCTTTTCATACTTCAATCTCTTTTCCACCATGACTTAGAGTCACCTTCTCAGAATTTAGCATTATAAAGAGTCTTATGTATACACACACACACACACACACACACACACACACACATACATATATATCTTTTTTGTGTGTTTGTGGTATGGGGCATTGAGCTCATGGGTACTCTACTGCTGAGCTATTTATTTTATTTTGAGACAGGGTCTCACTAACTTCACCAGGCTGACCTTGTAGTACTCCTGCCTCAATCTCCCAAGTTACAGGTGTGTGCCACTGAGCCCAGTGGTATGTATACTTTAGTAGAAATGGTAGTATTTGTATATAGGATGAATATAAATAATAATATAATTATTAATAATACATGTATGTTTGTTTTAAGTAGTATCAATGTTTATACTATTCTGTACCTTTCTACATTTAACAATAATTAACAGTAATGTACCTTGACAAATAATCTACATTATTACATGTAGTTTTACTTACTCCTTTCAACAACTGCCACAAAGGTAGAGAGTGAAATGAAAAGGTGAAAATTCATTGATAGGAATACCAACATTCCTTGGCTCCATCTCTGCACACAATAGGGAGACTCCCAGTCTCTCTGCCAAGCCCACATACATGACTTTTCAGCCTCCAGGTAACAGGAAAATATATTCAGGTGCATTCGACCAAACCATACTGCAAAATGGTCCTTTCTTCTATCACATCCCACAAATTTTTTTTGTATCATAACAACTTATCCAGTTCTTGTTTTTGACATGAGTCATAAACTCTTCAAATCTGAATGATAAACACCATGCAACACCCCAAATTGACTTTCTCCCTCCAGTAACTAATTCTATTTGCATGGGTCTCTCATGCAAATAGACCTCTGGTGAACACTGTCAAAAAACCTCCTGACACTTCCTGTCATATGTCTATCCATTAACTCAAGGTAACACATGCCTGCCCCTTCCCCCCATGCCCTCCTGTTAGACTCAGTTTATCCCATGGGTGCATTATTGGCATGCATGGAGAAAAAGGGCTTTTATTAATGAATGTCAAAGTTGATGTTATTGTTCTCATTTACTGAGGAAAGTGAGGTTAAGTGCCATCTATGGAAAGAAGTATGGCTAGTGTTCAACATGAGGAACCATTTCAAGCACCACTGGTATTCAAACTCTTACTAAATTATAAGATCATTATGGGCAACTGTGTGGCCTCAGGCATTATATTTGTTTAATCATTCATTCATTCAATTAATATTCATTGAGCACTGGCAATAGGCCAACTCCTCTGTTGACCTTAGGGATTTGCCTCAAAGGGAGGAGAACCTGTAACTTTTCAACAGGTAAAGAAGTAAATAAATGAGATACTTACAGATCAAAATAAATGCTTTGGTGGAAATCTGTAGGGTAAAGTGATAAATTATAATCAACAGGGGAGAAAGGGCTATTTTAGACAGACAGGTCAGGGAAGGTCTCAGAGAAGGTGACATTTCAACTGAAGACTGAAGGGTGAAAGATGAGAAGGAGACAGTCATGGGAAGACTGGGGAAAGAGTGTCCAGGAAAAATGGACAGCAGCCACCTGAACTTTCCAGTTCATTTCAACACAGCACAAGTTGCACTCAAAATACATTTCTCAAATGAATATGGATTCATACTGCTTCACCAAGTGCTAAAATGTATTTTAAAGCCAACTATTACCTGATCTGAAATAGTATCAAAATCATACAAAATAGTTTATATAATTATATTATTTATTTTTATAAATGTTCTTGATGATCTCTATTTGATATTGACTGAGTCAACGTAATACATTCGTTCAGTAAGTACTTATCAAGTCCCTATTGCATGCCTAATCCCGCACTCGACTGGTGATAAAGTAATGAAGCAAGAAACAAAACAAAACAACAACAACAAAAACACACGATTTAAAATGAGTACTGGACTGAGCATCAAAGACCAAGATTCTAGTTCTGGGTTTTCTTTCTAAGCAGATTTATGTTTAAGGGTCAACCAGTTAAGCTTTCTGCAACTCATTTTTCCCATTTGTGCAATTATCAATAGGTTGGGATAGATCAGTGGTTTTGTAAGCCATTCTGTGGTACTCTTGCAGAACCAGATGGGATCCAGGAGAGATTCCATGTGTTTTATATGTTGACATTCCATGTGAGAATCTGGTGTAGAAACAGTTCCACGAGCCAGACACAGTGTTGTACGCCTGTAATCCTAGCAACTTAGGAGGCTGAGGCAGGAGGATCCCAAGTTCAAGGGCAACCAGAGCAATTTAGAAGGACCCTGTCTCAAAATAAAATAGAAAGGACTGGCGATACAGCTCAGTGGTAAATCACCCTTGGGTTGAAAATCTTTTTTTTTTTTTCCCCCTTAGAACTCCTTACAACCAAAGGGAAACATGTTGACTTTCTATTTGAGACAACTTATGTATAGTATGGAATAAAGAGAACCTTTACTTGAATGAATGCAGAAAACATGTACTTTTAATACAAACAACATTTCCCCCATGTTATAGAACGTTAACCAAAGTTCCTTGCCTCCAAAACAAGAGCATATTTAATTGTTGCTGATATCATAAATGCTCTTTGTTCTTCCAGAATTTTTAAGTGTCTACATGTGTTTTAATTGTCTTCTTTTTCTCCTTTCAAAATATCTGACAATCTTTTAAGTAAAAAGGAAGGAAATACCAAGCTGGTAAAATGTGGGATGTGAAAATGGTACTGCGGGCATGAGAAAACTGCTCCTATTACATTAGCAAGTTTCAAGTCCTTTACAGAAAGAAGAACTGGCTTGCTAATACCAGTTGTGCTTAGTCATGTAATTTTTTTTAGAGCTGTTTTGCACTTATGCATTGGCTTTTTCGCTGGCATCAACGTGGGAAAGTCACATGAATTCAAGTTTGTGCTCAGTTTTTCCTGTCCTTTTCCTCTTTGACACCTATCTAGGGTGTACAGATGTTATGAAACTGGTAGCAAAGACCTCCAGTCATTGCAAAAAAATTTCACACCCTTTCTTCTCTTGCTTGGCATACTTAGACTGTGCTTCTTTCTTTAGGCCCTGCAAGGCCAGTTTTCTATGTGGTTGTGGTGCGTGGTCTTGGGGAGTGGACTTACTTGATAATGAACATGTCTGATACTTATTGCTGGTCCTTGGTAACATTGTGTAGTAGTTTTTCCCTCCATCTTTCATGTGGGGTGGTCTCCTCTGCCTAGCAGTCAAGCCTTCCTAGGGACTTTCTACCTCTGAACTCCTAGCCAAGTCTGAATTCTCTGACCAAATCCCTCAAGCTCCAAGTTTTAATGATTTCTTTTCCTTGAGTGATTTCTTGCTAACATAAGACGTTCACACTAAAGTTTGGGGGGGGGGCGCAGTATTGCTTCCAAATGAACATTTTCATTGCTATTTGATGACTTTCTGAAGAATTATGAATAATAGGATTTCAGGTAGCTACCAGGGGAGGTGCCTCCCCGCACCAACCACAGCTTTCTTAAGATGTTTTTCAAATTCTACCCCAGAGAGGGCCATGTTTGCTAAATGGCTATATGCCACCTGCCTTTCTTATTCAATGAAACTTGCTTACTCATGGCTCATCATGTTCTCTCAAAAATAATGAGTAAACACTATTCCAAAGTCTCAGCAAAAAGATTGAAGGAGCCTGCCTAAGACTATTGGATTCCAATTAGCCGGATGAAAAGAAGTCACATTATTTTCTAGCCAATGTTTCTGCTAAACAAAGGATTTCACGCCACCCTCCCCCCCCGCGGAAGTACTCAAATTTTTTTTAAAAAGAGGATTCACAAAGAAACATAGAATATTAGAGCTGAATGAGAACTTTGGGATCTTCTAGGCCAAAGTACACATTTTATGGAGAAGGAAATAGAAGTTATTAAGCTAAGTTATACTAGACAACCACCCAGCTAGTAGTATCACAGCTTCAGGTCTAGCATCTCATAGCACCATAACTCGCTCTCTCTGTAGCACAACATAAGTAATATTTTTGCATAGAAGAAATAATACTTTCACATACACTTGTCATTTGATCGGTGTCTGCCTCCATCATTACATTCTTCTTACCTTCCTGATTGCAGAAGTCCTGCTGAGTTTTGCTCTCCACTTGATAGAACAGTAGTCAGTACACAATAAATATTTGAGTATCAGTAAACATAGAGTCAAGATGGAGGCTTTGCTATGAGGCCCAGTCTGGTCTCCAACTCATGGGCTCAAGTGATCCTCCAACCTCCAACTCCCAAGTGCTGGGACTGCAAGCACATGCCATCTTGCTCCGTTTATTAGGGAGCACTTTTTCAAGATTACTTGAATCTGTGTTTTCTCTAATTGCCATTCTAAATAGCCCCTAATAAATGTAATTGTCTTGGTTCTTGGAAATGTAGAAAAAAGTAGCTTTAAGAGAAGCATTTATTGGTGACCTGGTTGGTGCCAGACACTGTGTTAGGCACCAGAAAGTGAGATTTGGGAAAGGAAGTATACAGAATGCTCCAAATGTAAGTCAATACATATGGGACTGACTGGCAGAATCCAAACCATGATCCTTTAGTTTTTTTTCCTTTTCCCCTGCAGTGCTGGGCATGGAACCCAGGGCCTTGTGCTTGCTAGGCAAGCACTCAACCAACTAAGCTGTATCCCCAGCCCTCCTTTGCTTTTCAACAGAGAGCTATGGCTTCTTTCTCTCAGGAATTTTGAAGAGAAAAAAAAAAAGTTTTGGAAAGAGGGGCAGGGTCATGAATGTTTACGATTATTAATCCTATAGTAACAAAATGAAGATTGAGAAAGAATGGCAATCTTTGAAATCAAAGGCTTTCAGGCAGCAAAAATCCAAGGATCCCCTGGAAGGGTCATGAATTAGAAAACACACCTGTATGGGACAACTATAAAGAAACGTCTGACACAGGCTACTTACAGAGAGGAGGTTTATTTAGCTCATGGTTTTGGAGGTTCAGAGTACAAATGGTGAGACACAGGCTCTTGGCAACATCACCTCATGGTGCGGATGCCCATGGTGGCGACCAACACGGCAAGCAATTCCATCTGGAGCCAGGAGCAGAGGAAGACAGGAGTGAGGCTTGCTCCCTTTATAACAACCATCACACGAGAAACCAGGGTCACCCTGAAAACTACCTATCTCATGCCTCCAATGACCCAAAGACCTCTCACAAAGGTCCTACCTCATAATGGTCCACACCGTGGGGATCAAGTCCCCAACACAAACCCTCGGGGAGACACAAATCACATTCAAATCATAGTACTGAAAGCGCACCCAAGCCCCCATCAAGACCCAAATTCTCAGAAGCTTCTTTTTGTTTCTGTTTGCTCTATCTCTTAAGAATTACCTGCCCATTGAAGCCTATCTCTTACCGATTACCCATACTCTAAAGTTAATAGCAATGCAGAAGACCCTCCCTTCCCGAGCCCTTCCCACTCCCAAGTTACAGGTCACACCTGGAAAGGTACTTGCCAGAAACACTAACCACAACCAGAACTAGACCCAAGCCACTCTACTCAGCACATAAACTTTGATCATTTGTTGTCTTCTTTAGAGTCACTGAACTGAAACTCTCAAGGACCTACGTGGATTAGGTGAGATGGACCCCCGAAGAGGCTGCTTTTCAAATCACTGGACAACTGAGGCCCCCAGTTTTCTTGAACCAATATACCTTACCTTGAAAAATAAAAAAGATTTTCCCTTAAGGAAAGGGGGAAGAGACAGGCACAGTGGCACATGTCTATGATCCCAGAGACTTGAAGGCTGAGGCAAGAGGCAAGAGAATCTAAAGTTCAAGGCTGACCTCAGCAACTTAGGGAGGCCCTAAGTAATTTGCTTTTCTCAAAGAAAAAAAGGCTGGGTATATAGCTGAAAGACATAGACACACACACACACACACACACACACACACACACACACATGGGGCATGGGGGGGGTAAGGTGGTCATTGAAGGTGAGGGAGCAAGCCTCACTCCAGCCTTCCTCTGTCCTGACTCCAGATGTTTGGGGACAGCTTGCTGTGCTGGTTACCACCATTGGCATCCGCACCATGAGATGGTCATCTTCCAATAAGGTCTTGCTAATAAAGCTTTTTCTTTCTCCAGGACTCTACCTCTCAATTCACAGAATCTACTGGGTGGGAATGAACAGAAACTGTGCCATTACAGTATCACGCCTTCCCTGCAAATTCACTCTCTCTCAGAAGTCTAAGTTGGCCCCTCAACAAAAACCATAGTTGCTGGTAGCTTCCTGTTTTCCCCCAAGGCTGATAAAACCTACAGAAACAAACAGCACGTTTCCAAAGTTGTATTACAAGAGATTCTAAATCTAAGAACAAGTCCCTAAAAGTCTTTGGGACTGGGAGAGTGAAGTTGTATTTAAAGGGGATACAAATAAGTTATAAGTCTGAATACTTCATCAATAGAGACTGGTTGGGAGGAAATAAAATCACTTATATACCAAACATCTCCAGTCTTTTTTTTTTTTCAAATTTTATTTTGAGACAGGATCTTGCTAAATTGCTGAGGCTGACCTTGAACTTGTGATCCTACCCCAGTCTCCCAAGTACCTGGGATTACAGGGATGCATCATTACACTTGGCAATGATGGTTTTTCTTTTTCTTTCAGAGATAAAATTATTAACAGGCAAAGTTGAGATTGACTCCCACTTACTCCCACTTACAAGAGTTGTTTGGGGACAGGAAGGGCCACTGCAAAGTGTTCTAGGTGTCTATAACTTTATCCAAAACTGTAACAATTTTACCCAGAAAGGCATGGGAGCCTGGTAGTCCTGGGTTCAAACCAATCTGCCCAGAGGCCTTTTTGGATACTTTGGTTCTCAACTCAGACTTGTGACTTTGGGGTCCTGTTGTGTTTCTGGGGATCCAGGATCTTCAGACTCCAATACAGCTGGCTATTTTGATGTATGCCCAGACAGATAGAATAATGGCAAAGAAAGTGAACTCCAGAAGGACAAAGTTTGATCTTCTTCCTGGATGTTGACATTGAGATTCTTCACTGCATAATGGGGCTAATGATAGTACTAACCTGGGGGTGAAATTGTTGGGAAGGTTATGAGCTAACACATGTAAAGCTTTTAGCACAGGGCACGCCCAGCATAATATGGATAACCAACAAGTAGCATTGTTACTGATATTCCGATAATCTGTGAACTCTGAGAGTCACCAATTCTTCCTGCGGTGGTTTTAACTGTCTGGGTGTTTTTTTTTGTTTTGTTTTGTTTTTTTGTTTTTTTGGGTTTTTTTTTGGTAGTGGGGATTGAACCCAAGGGCACTTAATCACTGAACCACACCCCCAGCCCTTTTTATTTTTAGACAAAGTCTCGCTAACTGGCTTAGGGCCTCGATAAATTGTTGAGACTGGCCTTGAACTTGGGATCCTCCTGTTTTAGCCTCCTGAGTCACTGGGATTACAGTCCATGTCATTGCATCCAGCAACTCCTCAGTTTTCAAACTAGAAGTCCTATGTCTTGGTGTCACTGGAAAGGGGTACAAGGAAGTCCCCCAGAAGGGTGAAGGGGCCTCAGATCTGCCTGGCAGGTTTTTGATTTATGTCACAAAAAGGAATTTCAGGACATGTCAAAAGAGGTGCAAGATTTAAGAAAGCAAAGACACTTATTTAGGAAAGCAAGCAATAGAGTAGGATAGGCACTCAAAGAGGTGGACACTCAGAATAAGACACACTTGTTGGATGGTGGGCTCTTCTTTTTAAAGAAAACTTTGTAAATAATAAACCTGAGAAGTATGTGGTGAGCTCTGAACTGGTGAGCTAGATTCTCTTAATCCTAGAGCACAGAGCAGGTCACAGTGGTTCTTTTACGATCTCTAGGTTGATGTCATCCAATCAACAAAAGCATTTGAAATACAACATATCATAAGTTTCGAACAGTAAATTTTTTCTGTTTTATTTAGTCTAAAAATATGTTGCCAGGTGTGGTGGCACATGCCTATAATCCCAGCAGCTCTGGAGGCTGAGACAGAGGATCCCAAGTTCAAAGCCAACCTCAGCAATTTAGCAAATTAGCAAGGTCCTGTCTCAAAACAAAACACAGAAAAAGGGCTGTGGCTCAGTAGTTAAGCATCCCTGAATTCAATCCCTGGTACCCTCCCCCAGTAAATAAATAAATAAATAAATAAATAAATAAATAAATTTGGCATCTCCAAAGTCTGAATTCTCAATCATTTTTCTCGATTTCTCCCTCCCTCCCCCTCCCCACCTCACCCCACCCCACCCAACCCCTGCCCGCCCCTCTCTCTTTCTTTCTTTCTTTCTTGTACCAGGGATTGAACTCAGGGCACTTAACCACTGAGCCCCATCCCCAGACCTTTTTTATATTTTATTTAGAGACAGGGTCTCACTGAGTTGCTTAGGGCCTCCCTGAGTTGCTGAGACTGAGTTCTAACTCACCATCCTCCTGCCTCAGCCTCCCAAATTGCTGGGATTATAGGTGTGCGCCACTATAACCAGCACTCAATTCCTTAATTTGAGAAAAGAAACAACAAAGATACAAGAGACAAAGTACAGGATGAAATATAGTATGAAAATGAGTTTGCCTCAAAGTACGAGTATTGCAATGTCAAAAATTTACAGATTCAATCTTGACTCTAGCTTTTACTACTTTTATTTTCTGAAAATCTTCAGTTTTTTTAGACACGAGGTCTTTTTTTTTTTAAATTGGTTTTTCTTAGTTATACTTGACAGAAGAATCCATTTTTTTAAATTCTTTTATTTTTTTATTGTAAACAAACGGGATACATGTTTCTGTTTGTACATGGAGTAACACATTACCTTTTGCGTAATCATACATTCACATAGGGTAATGATGTTTGATTCATTCTGTTATTTTTTTCCTTCACCCTCCACCCCTCCCACCCCTCTTTTCCCTCTATACAGTCCCTCCTTCCTCCATTCTTGCCCCCCTCCCACCCCCCATTATGTGTCATCCGCTTATCAGTGAGATCATTCGTCTTTTGGATTTTTGAGATTGGCTTATCTCACTTAGCATGATATTCTCCAATTTCATCCATTTGCCTGCAAATGCCATAATTTTATTATTCTTTAGAGCTGAGTAATATTCCATTGTATATATACCACAGTTTCTTTATCCATTCATCAATTGAAGGACATCTAGGTTGGTTCCACAGTCTGGCTATTGTGAATTGGCAGCTATGAACATTGATGTGACTGTATCTCTGTAGTATGCTGATTTTAAGTCCTTTGGGTATAGGCCGAGGAGTGCATTTTGATACAATTATACAAACTTAGGATATATCTTATTCTAATTAGGACCCCATTCTTGTGGGTGGACACGATGGTGGGACTCTCTTAGGTATTTTCATATGCATACATGGGAAAATTATGTTAGATTTATTATACTGTCTTTCCTATTTCTATTTCCACTCCCTTCCTTTCATTCCCCTTTGTCTCATCTACTGAATCTTTCTTCTCCTTCCCCACTCTATTGTGATTTAGCTTCCAAATATCAGTGAAAATAATCTACCCTTGGTTTTGGGTGATTTTGGTTTATTTCACTTAGCGTGATAGTCTCCAGATCCATCTATTTACTGGAAAATGTCTTAAAGTCATTTTTCTTTATGGTTGAGTAATATTCCATTATGTATATATTCCACAATTTTTTAATCCATTCATCTATTGATGGGCACCTAGGTTGGTTCCATGACTTAGCTATTGTGAATTGTACTGCTACAAAAATGATGTGGCTGTGTCTTTCTTTCACAAGATCTTTCTATGTTGCCCAGACTGGCCCAAAACTCTTGGGCTCAAATGATTCTCTTGCCTCAGCCTCCCTGAGCAGTTGGGACTATAGGTGAGTGTCACTGTGCCCCACTTAGTTTTTTCTTAAGTGTAAAAAAATGGATGAAGGTATAGTTTCTTTAATAATTTCCTACTTAAAGGGAATCAAGAATTCAATTCGGAGATCTAACTTCTTGTACCCCCACTACCAAATGTTCATAAAAACATATTAAAAATGATTTGATTTCTACAAAAACCAAATTGAGAATTGCAAAGACAGGATTAAAAAAAGAGAGAAAAGATAAAAGAAAGAAAAAGGAAAAATCCTTGAGACTGCTTTTTCTAGCTTCACTATATATAGATATATTCTGGGTACATACTTATTTTCATATGAAGTTATGTTTATAAAATATATTATTTGCACCAGGCATGGTGGTGCATGCCTATAATCCCAGCAACTCCAGAGGCCAAGGCAAGAGGATTGCAAGTTCAAAACCAGCCTCAGCAATTTTGTGAGACCCTAAGCAACTTCATGAAGCCCTAAAAAATTTAGTGAGACCCTTATCAAAATATAAGATGGAAAGGACTAAGGATGTGACTCAGTGGTTAAGTGCTCCTGGGTTCAATTCCTGGTGGTACCCCCCCAAAAAGTTAAGTAGTAGTTGCATCACCTGTATTTCCTGGTATGTGCCATTGTGCTGGGGAAAGAGGGAAGAAAACCAGTACTCTGTGGGACGTTGAGCCAGGTACTCTTTTTGTAGGTTCTCAGCTGATGTAGAACAGTCGAGGAGGCAAGTGATTTATCCCCACGAGACAGATGAGACAGAAAGGCTCAGAGAGACTTAACTCACCCAAATTCCCATGACCACTATGCAGCTCGACAGGATTTCCAGAACATATACTCTTGTCCTACCCTCTTCATCTTCCCCATAAATCCTCATCATGTTTTCCAACCTAAATTTTCTAATCCCTTTTCAGTTCTGTGATTCTCAAGCTTGTTCTGCTAAATTTTAACTTTTGTCAATATAACTTTTTTTAAAAAGACCTGAACTCTTTTGATATTTGAACTATATCTGAGGGAAGAACACAAAAATTGTGCTAAAAATGTAACTTTTAGACCGTGCCCAGTCTTTTTGCTTGCTTGTTAGCTTTGGGGGTTGCTGGAGCTTTGGGGGGAAGAGGGTTGTTTGATGGTTTTCACTGTTGCTGGGGGTTGAGGCCAGTCGCTTGATTATGCTAAGCGCATGCTCCCCACAAGGTGGGTCCCCAGCCCTCCAACAAGTTATTACAGGCAGAATGTTTTGTTTTTGTTTTGTTGACACCTAAGAGGGTTTCTTTATTCTATTGAGCCTATTTGTTAATGAAGTATTCTTTGTGTTTTCATAGTATCTTTTATTCCTAATTGTGAAAATCTCTTCTAAAGGAAGAATGTATATATTAAACATGTTATATGGTAAAAACATTCAAAGCAGCATGTTTGCCTAGCATACTCAAGACCCTGGGTTCTGCCAAGCATGGTGGCATGTGCCTGTAATCCCAGTGGCTCGGGAGGCTGAGACAGGAGGATGGAGAGTTCAAAGCCAGCCTCAGCAAAAGCGAGATGCTGAGCAACTCAGTGAGACCCTGTCTCTAAATAAAATACAAAATAGGACTGGGGATGTGGATCAGTGGTCGAGTGCCCCTGAGTTCAATCCCCAGTACCAAAAAAAAAAAAAAAAAAAAAAAAAAAATCCCTGGGTTTAATCCTGAGGACTGGTAAAAAAAAAAAATTTAAAAATCAATCAATCAATAAAAATATGTGATATATGTGATGAAAAACTCCAGGAATACCAAAAACTGTATAGTGGAAAGTAAGTCTTGGTCATGGTAGTGCACATCTGTAATACTAGCTGAAAGTTGGTTTAGCTCAGTGGTGGAGCATGTGCTTACTATGCATGTGGTCCTGGGATTTCATCTCCAACACATCCAGGAAGGAAGGAAGGGATCAATGGAAGGAGAAAAGGAAAGAAAATGTTGGCATGGTTATTATAGCAATAATAGACAAAATGGTAAGAACGTATCTTGCCTTTCTTTTTTTTGCAGTGGATTGAACCAAGGTGTGTTAACCTCAGAGTCAACTCCCTAGTTCTTTTTATTTTTTATTTTGAGATGGGGTCTCACTAAGTTGCTTAGGGCCTCCCTAAGTGACCGAGACTAACCTTGAACTGTGATCCTGCTGCCTCAGTCATCTCTGGGATTACAGGCGTGTGCCACCATGCCCAGGGTGTTCAACCTTCTTGAACTCCGTATGTGTAATTATTTTAAAGTCAGGACTGCCTACCCCAACATCAGAAGCCTTGTAAAACTCTTTCTGTTCCCTGTTGTTCCTACTGAACCTCCATCAAGTTGTCCAATCTCTTTACCTGTCTACCTGGTTCCACCAGGGCCACCCCTTTTGCCTGGCTTGATCCCTGCTGCCCCTGGCTTCTCCTGCTGGGTGGGGATTGAACCTAGGACCTCCAGAACACTAGGCAAGAGCTCTACCACTGAGCTAACCCTCTGCTATTTTTTAATGTCTAGTAAGCATTGTATCTGAAATACTATAGAAGCAATCTGAGGTTAGGACATTATCTTCTGCATGAGGGTGCCCGAGGGCATTAGTGTAAAGGATCATCTGCATCCACTTTCAGAGGCTGAAGTGTCAGAAAGGATGCTGAGGTACAGTCCCTAGGAGGGCAAGTCTAGTTGTAGGTCAGCCTTAATTCAGTGGAAAGGCCCTGAGGCTCCTGACCCCTCAGGAGAGAAGAAGGGTGCCTCAAGAGGAGAGAAGAAGGGTGCCTCCCCTAGCCAGGGCAGGTCACAGAATGGCTTTTTATTTTATGGTATACTCCATGATGTTTCCATGTACTGCTACATAGTACAATGGTTACTATTGTCAAGCAAATTAACATATCCATCATCTTCCTTGGTCACTCCTCTTGTTTCATTAAGAGCACCTAAAATTCTCAGCAAATTTATACTGTACAGTATTATAACAATTACTCATACTTTAATTAGCTGCCTATATTTATTCATCCTACATATGTGCAACTTTGTATCCTTGGATTTACGTAGTACCACTTCCTTCTCCCACTTGTCCTATCCCACCATCCCAACCCAGGTAGCAACATTTTATTTTCTGTTTCTACACATTTTACTCTTGCTTTTCTTTTTCTTTTCTTTTCTTTTTTTTTAAGATTCCATTTAGAATATGCCTTGTTCTTCTCTTTGTCTTTGCTTATTTCAGTTAGCCAAATGTCCACCAGGTTCATCTACATTGTTATAAATGTCAGGATCTCTTTTTTTTTTTTTTTTTCTTTTTTGTGGTGCTAGGTATCAAAAAAACCAGGCATTGTGGTATGCCTGTAATCCTAGAAGCTCAGGAAGCTGAAGCAGGAGGATTGCACATTCAAAGTCAACCTCAGCAATTTAGCAAGACCCTATCTCAAAAGAAGAAATAAAAAAGGACTGGGGATATAGCTCAGTGGTTAAGTGTCCCTGGTTCAATTCCTGGTACCAAAAATGAAAGAGAGAGAGAGAGACAGAGAGAGACAGAGAGGAGGGAGGAAAGGAAAGAAGAAAGGAAGAAAAGAAGGAAGGAAGGAAGGAAGGAAGGAAGGAAGGAAGGAAGGAAGGAAGGAAGGAAGGAAGGAAGGAAGGAAGGGAAGGAAGGGAAGGAAGGGAAGGAAGGGAAGGAAGGGAAGGAAGGGAAGGAAGGAAGAGAAAGCCAGACAGCTAGGCAAGCACTCTTATCACTGAGCTACACTCCCAGACTCCTCCTTTTTCAAGACTGAATAATTTTCCTTGGTATCTATGTACCACAATTTCTTTACCCATCCATGAACTCTTACACAGTTGCTCTTTCTTGGTTATTTTGAATAATGTTCTGGTAGATGTGGGAATGCAGACATCTCTTGGACATAACTTACTTAATTTCCATATATCATAACTGGATTTATACCAAAAACTGGGGTTGCTGAATCATATAGCAGTATTATTTTTAGTTTTGTAAGGCAACTCCATATCGTTTTCCACAATTTACATTCCCCCAAAGAGAATACTAGGTTTCCTTTTCTCTGTACCCTATTTCATGACATCAGGAGAGATGGAAACAAATGAACATACTGAACAGCCTCATAATTTGGTGCAATCTTGGCCTGACATCCCTGAAATATCAACCCAATATGTAAAGTATGTAGACCTGAGTTCTGACCTGGGAGTGCAGCTCTGTGATAGAAAACCATGTGCTCAGCAGGGTTTGGGATGTAGCTCAGTGGTAGTACTTTCTGGTATGCATGAGCTCCTGGATTCAATCCTCAGTACTGCCAAAAAAAAAAAAAAAAAAAAAAAAAAAAAAATCCTGATGTTTGATTAGGACAGAAGCACACGCTTTTAACCCACATGCCAAACACATGCCTCTAATCCCAGCTACCCAGAAGGATTACAAATCAATTCAGGTTGATCTTGTTGCAAAACAAAAAGAAAAAGGACTGTGGGCATAGAAGCTCTATGGCTGAAAATACCTGCTTCGCCTCCCCATTCAATTCTTTTTTTTTACATAGAAATTTATTTATTTATTTATTTATTTATTTATATCCCGTGCTGAGGCTCGAAGCCAGGGCCTCACACATGCTAGATGAATGCTGTACCACTGAGCCACAACCCCAGCCGCCCCCATTCAATTCTTTTTTTTAAATATTTTTTTATTTTTTTTATTTTTTTTTAATTTGCTTCTTTTTTTTTTTATTATTGTATACAAATGGGATACATGTTGTTTCTCTATTTGTACATGGAGTCAAGGGATACCATTTGTGTAATCATATGTTTACGTAGGACAATGATGTTTGATTATTTTTTTCTCTTCCCCCCCACCCCTCCCACCCCTCTTTTCCCTCTATACAGTCCTTCTTTCCGTCATTCTTACCGCTCTCCTTATCCCTAACCCTAAACCTAACCCTAAACCTAATGCTAACCCCTCCCACCCCCCATTATATGTCCTCATCCGCTTATCAGCGAGATCATTCGTCCTTTAGTTTTTTGAGATTGGCTTATCTCACTTAGCATGATATTCTCCAATTTCATCCATTTGCCTGCAAATGCCATAATTTTATCATTCTTCATTGAGGAGTAATATTCCATTGTATATATATGCCACAGTTTCTTTATCCATTCATCAACTGAAGGGCATCTAGGTTGGTTCCACAATCTGGCTATGGTGAATTGAGCTGCAATGAACATTGATGTGGCTGTATCTCTGTAGTATGCTGAGTTTAAGTCCTTTGGGTATAGGCCAAGGAGTGGGATAGCTGGGTCAAATGGTGTTTCCATTCCAAGCTTTCTGAGGAATCTCCACACTGCTTTCCAGAGTGGCTGCACTAATTTGCAACCCCACCAGCAATGTATGAGTGCTCCTTTTTCACCACAACTTTGCCAACACTATTGTTGCTTGTGTTCTTGATAATCGCCATTCTAATTGGGGTGAGATGAAATCTTAGGGTAGTTTTGATTTGCATTTTCCTTATTACTAGGGATGTTGAACATTTTTTCATATATCTGTTGATTACTTGTACATCTTCTTCTGTGAAGTGTCTGTTCATTTCCTTAGCCCATTTGTTGATTGGATTATTTGTATTCTTTGTGTAGAGTTTTTTGAGTTCTTTATAGATTCTGGAAATTAGCGCTCTATCTGAAGTATGGTTGGCAAAGATATTCTCCCACTCTGTAGGCTCTCTCTTCACATTGCTGATAGTTTCCTTTGCTGAGAGAAAGCTTTTTAGTTTGAATTATCCCAGTTGTTGATTCTTGCTTTTATTTCTTGTGCTATGGGAGTCCTGTTAAGGAAGTCTGATCCTAAGCCAACAAGTTGAAGATTTGGACCTACTTTTTCTTCTATAAGATGCAGGGTCTCTGGTCTGATTCTGAGGTCCTTGATCCATTTTGAGTTGAGTTTTGTGTAGGGTGAGAGATAGGGGTTTAATTTCATTCTATTGCATATGGTTTTCCAGTTTTCCCAGCACCATTTGTTGAAGAGGCTATCTTTTCTCCATTGCATATTTTTGGAACCTTTGTCTAGTATGAGAAAATTGTATTTATTTGGGTTTGTGTCCATGTCCTCTATTCTGTACCATTGATCTACTTGTCTATTTTGGTACCAATACCATGCCGTTTTTGTACCATTCAATTCTTAATACCAAAAAAAATGCATATACTTGGCATATGTCAGGCCCCGAGTTCCAGCCCTCCACACACATCCCAAAGAGGAAGTGAATTCTGTACCAGAAAGAGTAAAATAAAGACCACTTTCATCAGGGCCCCCCAACAATCAATATAACTCTGCAATTAGCCTGATGTCTTCCCACAGGGGTCCCCACATGTCACTTCCCCTTCAAGTCTTTGCCCAAATGCTTGCCATCTTAACACGACATGGCACCAATAACTCTATCTGAAAAGGAATTCCCTCCTATTCCTGATCCTCTTTACTCAGTTATTTTTTATATGCTACTTACTGGGTATATTATCGAATTTACTTATCCATTCCACCCATGCTTATTGCCTGTCTCCCTTTGCAGAAATGCAATGAAAACAGGACTCTTTGCTTTGCTCATCTAGAAATCCAGCATCCAGTGCAGCATCTATCTGATACTCAGGAGGTGTTTTTTAAGTGAATATGAAGGCATCTTGGAAATCTTCACTATATGAGTGGCAGCTGCCCTACAGTCAAACACAACCCAACCACATATGGTCCTGTAAAGAGGAATCCTGATAAATATCTTTCCCCAATATCCATCCATTTGTATTGCTATATATATATACATATATGTGCTCTATGCTATAAATAATATATGATATATTAAATACATGGTATATACATGTATGACATTATATGATAAATGTATAGATCATATATACACAATATTATGATGCACAATACTTATTATATCTACATAGGTACATATAATATGTACATACTATAACATTACGATATGCTATATAGATCATATATGTGTGTGTGTTGTTTTTTGGGAGTATTGGGGATTAAAGACAAGGGTGCTTTACTACTGAGCCACATCTCCAGTCCCTTTTTATTTTTTGAGACATGGTCTCCCTAAGTTGTTGAGGATCTTGCTAAATTGCTGAGGCTGGCCTCCATCCTATGATCTTTCTGCTTCAACCTCCCCAGTTGCTGAGATTATAGGCCTGAGTCACTGCGCCCAGCTGTATTGATATTTTTGAGCTATTTGTAAATTGGTGTTCTTGATCCTGATGATCTGACCCACCCTTAGTCTGGCCTTGTTATGAGGAGACTGGTTTCTTTGTAGATTTCTAAATATTCCAAAATTCATGGTTTACCGCACCCTGATTCGATAGCGATAACTTTATCGTGGATTACCCCCTCCTCCTGGCTAGTTCTTGAAAACTTCTTTCTTTGGTTCCTTGATTACCAGATCTCTCCTCTCAATGACTCATTCTCTTTTTGGATGTTCCTTCAGGCCATTCTCTTTCAGGAGAAGGTTTAGTTTGACTTTATTCTCCTTGCTGATTAATCTAATAATGGGGACATGCTTACCTTTCCCCTACCCAAGTTCTTGAGAGACTTTTCCTTTAGACTTCAACTATTGAGGACCCCTGCACATATGTGAGCATTCACATTAGCATCCGTCACTACAGATGCTGACAACTGAGTCTTCAACAACTTCAGAAATATTGGCGATTCACTCCATAAATGAAAAGAAAGATAACTGAGCTCATTGATTTCTAGTTAAACAAAATATGGTAGAACTGAGTAGAACATAGATGTCTTACCAATTGTGTTTAAAACTTAATGTGTCAACTTTTGTGTTCTTTCATAGGTAAGGGCACACCAAGAAACACGAGTCTAGAGAGTCCATATGTTAGGTATAGTGTTGTCTGATGGCAAAATTATTCCCATTTGAATATAGATCTTTAAACAAGAATTAGCACTTGAAATTGATGGCGGTTGGGGCGAGGGAAACCAAGTCAGTTTCCAAACCTTCATGATTTATTTCTGTCAGAAATTTGCCCATATTATATCTACACGAGGGAGGAGTTTTAGTAGAATGAAAAATATAATTTTACAGCACTGACAGAAATATTTTCATTGTTCCAAATAAAATTGTTTCTCTAAAATTTTATGTTTCAAAACTTGCTTTGTTAAGTGAATTTTTTATCCCTTATTCCTTATATCTATCATTGTTTATTCTTTTAGTACAGCATCCGAAAAGCATATATGTAACATTTTAATAAAATAAGCACTCATGAACTTGAGTTTCATGATGGACACCAACTGGAAGCAGAAAATTACAGCCAGTCGTAGGCACATAGTTAACACTTGGGATCCCATGAATCTACCACTTTCACAAATTTCTTTGAGTTCAAAGGACTTTAATCCATTTGATTTCAAGTTGCCACTCACACATTGCTGGGAAAAAAAATTTCTAACCAATTGTAGGACTATCTTCTTAGTAAACTAGAAAGTGAAAATAGAAATCATGAACCCATTAAGAGAAGGAGAGAATAGTCATTTTCCTCTTCCCCTTCCCAGGCTGATAAATGGTTTAGGTTCAGAAACTTCTGAAGCCACAAGGATTGAAGCGGAGAAACATACTTGTCCTTCAGATTTTGGGTAAAGATGTACAGAAAATGCGGCTGTGGGTTAGCTCATCTCTCCACGCCTAGAGTGCAATCAGGTCCCTCAGTAGGTCGGCAGAGTCTGTTTCAGGACAAGAGAGCCCACGTGCACACAATCAGCCATGGTTCAGAACGCAGGAATGACTAATCACCACCTCCATGGAGACCGTGATGATCAGTTTAATGTGTCACATTTCTCTGTGGAGCTGGGTGGTGGTTTGAGTACTGGCTCTGCTGCTCACAGCCAGTGTTCAGGTCCCAGGATGTGAGAGAAGTTCTCATGGTGCATGCTCACTATTCTTCACGCGCATTGTCTCTTAAGACCCTGTAACAAAGACAAGGCCATTATTATCACTTACCCACAGGGTTACTATGAATCTTCATTTTGATACTGAGGATCAAACCCAGGGGTACTTTACCAATAAGCCACATCCCCACCCCTTTTAATTTTGTATTTTGCAACAGTCTCTCCCTAAGTTGCTTAGGGCCTCACTAAGTTGCTGAGGATGGCTTTGAACTTGCGATCTTTCTGTCTCAACCTTCTGAGATGCTGGAGTGCACCACCAGGCCTGGGAAGGCCATTGTTATCAGATTCTTGTTTTCCTTCTCAGTCCGTAGATAAGGAGGCAAAGTCAGGTTAAATGGCTCAAAGCCCTTGATTACTTAGGTAGAACTGATTTGAAAACCTTCACCTCTACCACTTACTATATGTGTGACCTTGAGTACTGTTACCTAATTTCCCAGAGCCTCTGTTTTCCCATCTGTGAAATAGGAGTAAGTATAAGACTTAACCTTTGTCAAGCATTTGTTAAATTCCAGGACTGTCCTAAAGATATTACATGGGTTTACTCAGAGAAGTTTCATAGTAACCCTGTGAGTAAGTAAAATCTTTATCCACATTTTACAGAGGAGGAAACAGATTACTTATTAATTATTCAAGTTTACACAGGAGGTATGTAACCACCATTAGAACTCAGGGATGATAATACCACCTCACAGTATAATTGTGAATTTAAAAAACTGATAACATATGTAGAAGTAAATATATGGTGAGAGTAACACAAAGATGAGGGGTCATTTATGAAATTATCCTGCAAGGAAGTTCTTGTTTTATACAAGAAGTGGTGTAATATTACTCAAGTAGACTGGGATAAATTAAGGATGCAGTGTGGGGACAGGGGGTATAACTCAGTGGTAGCACATTGTCTACCATGTGTATGGTTCAATCCCTGGCACCCAAAAAGTAAATGTGTGTGTGTGTGTGTGTGTGTGTGTGTGTAGACACAGACAAGTTGTACAGAACAATAGTAAAAATATATACGATGCAACTGAGCTTTGTAGCACATGCCTGCAATCCCAGCAACTGGGAAGGCTGAGGCAGAAGAATGACAAGTTTGATGCCAGCTTGGGCAGCTTAACAAGATTCTGTCTCAAAATAAAAAATAATAAAGTTCTGGGGATGCAGTTCAGTAGTAGAGCATCCCTGGGTTCAACCCCCATATCCTCTCAAAAAAGAGGTAGGGATGTACCTCAGTGGTAGAGCACTAGTCTAGTATGCATGACACCCTAGATTCAATCCCCAGTACCATTAAGATAATAATATATATCATGCAAACACCAATGATAAGAAAGTTTCAAGACAAGGGGGCTTATTGGAAAGAGAATTTTTACAACAAAAGTCTCAATTCATTAATAAAAGCTAATAATTCTAAGTGAGTATGCATCTAATCCATGAAAGAAAAAATGGACAGAACTAAAGAGGAAAATAGAAAAATTCCACTATTAGAGTTAGAGTTTAACTTTTCAGGAATTGACAGAACTTGCATACATACACCATCAAATTGGAAAGGAGCCTGGTTTGGTGGTGCACACCTGTAATCCCAGTAACTCAGGAGGCTGAGACAGGAGTATCACAAGTTCCAGGTCAGACTCAGCAACTTAGCAAAACCCTGTCTCAAAATAAAAAATAAAAAAGAATTGTGGATATAGCTCTGTGATAGAGCACTCCTGGGTTTAATCTCTAGGAGCAAACAAAACAAAACAAATCAATAAAGACATGGAGGATTTGAATATTACCAACCAAAGGGATCTAATTGACAGTTATCAGAAAATACCCAAAACAGCTGCAAAATACACATGCTTTCTAGTGCAAATAAACATTCATTCAAGATAGATCCCATGTTGGACCACAAAAAAGTGTCAATAAATTTCAAAGTATAATCTACTATAAGTAATTATTAAAATGAGGGTGAAGGTTGGCTATGTATCTCATATTCTATGGTTTTCTGCATTCTCCTACTCTAACATGAGGCACTTTCTAGCACCTTCTTCCAAGTCTGCAATCATCATCATTTGCTTCTGAGGTTTCCAGATATCTTGCCAAGATTCAGACCCAGTTCTTTAATCCCCTATACAACTGAGATACTTAAATAGAAATTGCAAAGAATAACAAGAGTTTGAACTTAGTCTCCCTTTTCCAGGGTTCTGCAGTTCCCTATTCTCAGCAAATGCAATCTTCCACCTGAAGCTTGGCACCATATGATTTGGACACCCGCACATCTGTTGCTTAAGATTTACTAAAATAATCTCATCTGCCACCGAGGACAATGAACTTCTGCAAACAAGAATCTGTCAATCAGGGATCATTTCTACAGAGTTCTTATCCTTTTATTCAGCTCATTTCTGGATTTGAGGGCAATATTAGGGTCCAGATGCTACTGCCACCGCCTCCCAAAATGATGTGCTGTGTGTGTGTGTGTGTGTGTGTGTGTGTGTGTGTGTGTGTGTTGGTGCTAATATCTCAGAGACAGTCAGTTCTTATAAATAAAATAATACAATATTGCAAAGGGCTCCTAAATTGAGTTGGTGGTCCTTACAGACATGGTTCACCTGAAATAATGTACCGAAATAGGCATGGTGGCTCTTACCTGTAATCTCAGTAATCCAACTTCCTGGAAGTCTGGGGCAGGAGCATTCCTAGTTTGAGGATACACTGGGCAATTTAGTAAGACCCTGTCTCAAAAAGTTAATTTATTTATTTAGGTACAGGGAATTGAACCCAAAGGGTGCTTAACCACTGACCAAATCCCCAACCCTTTTTATATTTCACTTAGAGACAGGGTCTCACAAAATTGCTTAGGGCCTCACTAAATTGCTGAGGCTGGCTTTGAACTTGCAATCCTCCTGTCTCAGCCTCCCAAACTGCTGGGATTACAGGCGTGCGCCACCACACCCAGCTTCAAAAAGCTTAAAAAAATAAAAAAGGTTTGGGCATAGCACAGTGATAGTGCACGTGCCTAGCATACAGGGGTGGGGGTGAGGTGGGGGTGGGGTTGGGGGCAGTTTTGGGGGTGGAGAGCATGCTGAGGCTATTTTCCCAGGAAAAAAACTTCTAGCTCCTTGACCTCTAAAATGCTGGGAGGAATATTGTGTCATCTTTTCACATTGAAAAAATAAATAAAAAATCCCCATACTTTAGCCCTACAAGGACACCCAAGAGGCCGGGTGCGGTGGTGCATACCTGTAAGCCCAGCAGTTCCAGAGGTTGAGGCAGGAGGATCAAGAGTTCAAAGCCAACCTCAGCAAAAGTGAGGCGCTAAGCAACTCAGTGAGACCCTGTCTCTAAATAAAATACCAAATAGGGCTGGGGATGTGGCTCAGTGATTGAGTGTCTCTGAGTTCAATCCCTGGTACCCATCCCCTCAAAAAAAACACCCAAGAGCAGCATTTCTCTGTCTCATTTGTAATACAGGGTTGCTTCCAAACGCATCCAACATCCTCATCCGTCTCACTAAAGAAGTTCTAAGGTAGTTACCCTGGCTTGCGCTCAGCACTTTCTTAGGGTCTACTTATTAAACTTCTTGCAGAATAAAACGCTGGAGACGCCACTTGGGGAAATGCAAGTTTCCATTCATTTCAAATACTTGCCAAGCCTGTAGCATGTGAAGCATGTGTGGAGTGCCACGGGGACTGCCCTCGGCACGGAGGCAACCCAGGCTGCAGCCACAGGACTCCAGGGCTTCAAGTGTGCACAGGAAGTTGGAGGGACCCAGATCTGTGGAACCCACACGGCCCACTTCTCACTAGCAGCTAGACCTTAGGAAGAATCATGAGAGTCTTTAAGCCTTAGTTTAGATTCCTCATCTGTGAAATGGGGCTATGCAGGTAACCACTACCATAAGTGATTTTTTAAAAGTGGTGTTCATCTTCATTTTGCCTCCTTCTGTATCTTTGCCTCTTGGCCCCCTGGCTTGCTTTCTGCCTATGCTATTAGTAAACCAGACGCATCTTCATCTCAGGTTCTTCCTTTTTGCTGTTTCTTCTGCCCAGAGGTGATCCCAGATTTTTTTGCATCTCAGTTTTTTTGTTCATTCATTCCTTTTATTCTTGAATTTCAGTTCACATAAATTCCCCCTCAGAGATTGTTCCTGGTCATTCATTAGGACCATACACTCTGTCATCTTTCTCTGTTTTATTTTTTTTCAACATTCGTAATTATCAAACACTTCTCTACTGTGATTTATTTACTTATTATTTATTTATTTATTTTTGTACTGATGACAGGGTTGTTTTACCACTGAGTTATATCCTCAGTCCTATTTATTTATTTATTTTGGTACCAGGGATTGAACCCAGAGGCGTTCATTCCTTTTTTGTATTTTATTTGGAGACAGGTTCTCACTAAGTTGCTCAAGGCCCCACGGAATTGCTGAGGCTGGCTTTGAATTTGAGATCCTCCTATCTCAGCCTCTGGAGTCACTAGGATTACAGATGTGCACCATTGCATCCAGTGATTCTTATTTTGAGACAGAATCTCACTAAAATTTAGCGGAAGGTCTGTCTAAATTGCCTCCGCTGGCCTCAAACTTCTGATTCTGCTGCCTCAGCCTCCAGAGTTGCTGGGTTACAGGTGTGTACTACTGGATTACAGGCGTGTATGACTTGGATTACAAGTATGTGCTACTGTGCATGTGGCTAGTGGGTTTATTTTTTAAAAGTAATTTCTTATCACTAGAACTTGTTCAGGATTATGGCTCCTGGACACAGGACAATGCCTGGCAGAATAGAGAGCTTGGAAATCTATACTTATTGAATGAATGAACCAAATGAAATAAGGTGTCTTAAAAAAGGGTGTAGACACTGGGGCTGGAACAGATTGAAAACAAAACGAGATCAGCCATTAGAGTTTTATATTTGTTGTGATAATATTTGCATCTCAGAAGAGGGGCTTTGTGTTGACATTTGCATAACAAATTGACTCAGAAAAGTAATGAACCTAGAACAATCGTCCCATATCAAAGTTGAGCTCTAGTTGAAACAAAGCAAAACACAAAATCACTGGCAGCTTTGAAATCACACACCCATCTCATTGTCCCCACCCACAGGGTTTACCAAAAACTCTTAGGCGTTTCCCCCCCGGCCAAATGTTGACGCTATTAAAATGGTCAACTGGCGTCTAGGTGAGGAGGATGCGCGCATGTTTTAGAAGAAAGGAAGGCAACTTACACCTTGTGCAGCTGGACGCTACGTTGGACTCTTACGCACAGGTAACATAAATGGGCAGTGGGGGACTGGGGATGAAGTGGAGGGAACACCCTTTAATTTTCCATCAGAACCACCAGAAGCCATTCCAAATACAACTTCAGACTAGGATCATTGAACCTACACTGCAAAGAGAGCAACTCCAAGGAACGTCCAACCAAATGTCACCCATGTGCTCCTCCTAACCATTTCTGAGGCTTTTCTGAATCCAGGAGTGGAGGGAAGACGCTGACCTGGATTCCATCTTCCCCTACCCGCAGGACTCGGGACTGGACCCAGCAGGGTTCTACCACTGAGCTAGACCCTCATCCCTTTTTATTGTTTAATTTTGAGACAGGGTCTCCCTAATTTGCTTAATTTGAACTCGCAGTTCTCCTGTCTCAGCCTCCGGGATAGCTGGGATTACAGATGCTTGTCTCTGTGCCTAGCTCCAATACTCCCTCTTAAATGAACATCCTTAAGGCTAAGGAGAGCCATGAAGAGCCTTGGATGCCAGGGTTAGGAATAGCTCTAAGCCCCTGAGGTTCCTAAGTAAGGCTATCAGTGGATGGCGCTGTATGTAACATGGCTTAGAAGAAAGCAGACTGACTGGGAGAGGCCAGAGTGCAGGCTTTCACAGTTCAGGAAGGAAAGACAGTACAGAGCCCAGAAATGGAAGAGAAGTAGGATAAATTTAGCCAGGCCAGGTGGTGCAAGTCTGTAATCCCAGCGATTTGAGAGACTGAGGCAGAATTACAAGTTGGGAGGCCAGCCTCAGCAGTTTAGTGAAGCCCTAAGCTATTTAGCAAGACCCTATCTCAAAGTAAAAAATAAAAAGGGTTGGAGATGTGGCTCAGTGGTTAAGTGCCCATGGGTTTACCTTGGTACAAAAAAAGAAAGAAATTTTAAAAGGTGAATAAGAGAAGAATAGATAAGAGATGTGTAGGTCAGAGGTTTCTGGTGGGACTAAACAGGTCATAGAAGTTGCATGGGGTTGTGGTGAACTTGCTCATGGTTGATTTGCTTTTGGCCCAGAAGATGCAAACTGTTATGTGCCTCTTCAAAATAACAGCCCCTGGTGTCTGTCTACTGGACATAGCATGAAATAGAAATTTTGAAGGCACTGTGTCTTTTAAAAAAAATCCCCTTTTGTAGCACTTCCTTAAAAACAGCTATTTAATGCAACTCTGCCAGTGTGTTCTTGGTAGTTATATCTTGACAATTGTGATATTAATGGCATGTCTTCATAAAGGGTTGAAGTGTCTTCCTGGTAAGTATTCAGCTTGCGTTTTTCAAAATACCTTGTAACAACTGTCCATTTTTCTCCTTTGGCTGAAAAAGTGTTTCTTAGCCTATTGTCTTATCATCTGCCTGTTAAGTTGCAAGATAAATTAAGTCATTGAAGTGATCAATAATGTTTTCAAGGTTTTTTTCCTTTCCTTTGGGTTTGCTACTTTTAAGAGTCGTGATAGTCTTAGTCTTCTGGAGTATTTTAGTGAAAGACAGCAAGTTTATTTAAGTATTTAATTAAAAATGCAATATTCAGTACTTCAGTGCTCAGGAGTCAGGGCATAACTAACTGAGAGTCACTGATACAGCTTTTAAAAATTATACACTATTGGTAATATCCACTAAAGACCATAGCTCAAGCAGTGATTTATGGATTTTTCTGTTTATATCTTCTTTTAATTGACATGACACAGTGATTTTAAAAATTGAATTTTATTTTATTTTAACCGTGCTGGAGATGGAACCTAGGACCTCACACATGTTAGGTAAGCACTCTACCAGTCTCTTGAATAGAATTTTATTGTTTGACACATTGTATTGACATGTTATGGATATGTGTAATATTGGCATCCCCTAAATTACAGTGTCTTGTTGTATTAGTATTAAATACTAAAGAATAAACTTATTGTGTTTGCAGGAAAAATGCTAGGAACTTGCATGAACAGTGGCTGGATTTGTTGACTGAAGTTATAGGCTGTGCTGGGCCCACCAAACTACACGTTCTTGGGTAGGTTGGTTTGTTGTGCCATTCTACAGAAAGTCGAGTTAAAAAGCATTTTAAGCATTGATGTGTGTGATAATTGTTAACTTAAAGCAAAATCTAAATCATTTAAAGGGATAAAACAATAAATATTGTAAAATAACCTAGGATTCAAGAGATCTGTGAATTGGCTTCATTGGCTAAATTCTATTTGTAATGTAAATCCATTTGTCATGGGAAAAAGAGATGACTTTTGTCAGACTTTCAGAAGGCGAAAAGGTTTTTTAAAAGTCCCCTGTTATAAAAGAAGGCTGTGCTAAGATAAACAGGATTTTAATTTTCAAAATTTTCAAATACTCAAATGTTTAAGAGGATTTTGAAGTACTTAAAATACCTAAAACATATCCCTGGTTATTTCTACCTTCTTTTATCAGTGAAACAGTGTGGGCAATTAACTCTTATTCAGCTATTTTCACATTTAAAAAGTTGTAATGATAGAAAAGTAAAAAGAACTATTTGTAGGAAATTCTCAAAGAGAATTCAGATGGTATTTGGTTTATATGACATTTTTGGAAAGTATTTTTAAACAAGATCTTTTAATTCAGAACCAAATTAGAAATGCTTAATTTTTTAAATATTTAACTTTTTCAGAATCATCACTTATTAAGGAAACATGGTAAGTTGACATTTTAAATCTTTACTCTCCATTTTAAAAACAAAATAATTCGATCACATTAAATTTGTTAAATAATAAATAGTTTGCAAAGCAATTTCAGATCTTGGACATACTTAAGAAATTAACATTCATTTTCAAATCATGATCCATGATTCTGTTCCATTAACATGGTTTTCTTGACCACTTTTTTCCTTCCTTCCTTCTTTCCTGCTTTTCTTTTTAAATTTTGATTTTGTTGACCTCTTTTCCTAAATCAGCTTCCCAAATTCTAATTCCTTGCTAAAATTTTTTAAGACTGCTAAATGCTATACTTTAGGATTAACACTCTTCTTTAAATACTATACTATAGAGAAGTGGCTCTCACCTGGGATTGACTTTGTCCTCAAGGGCACATTTGGTGATATGAGACAGGGTTTTTGTTTGTTTATTGAGGATTGACCCCAGGGGTGTTCTACCACTGATCTACCTCCCCAGCTCTTTTTATTTTTTGAGATAGGGTCTCACTAAGTTGCTTAGGATCTTGCTGAGCAACTGCTGAGGCTGGCCTCAAACCTGCCACCCTCCTGCCCGGAGTTGCTGAGGTTGCAGGTTTCTACCACTGCACTCAACTGAGATAGTTTTGAATGTCACAACTATGGGAGGGTTACTGGCATCCAGTGGGCAGAGCCGGGGGTGCATGCTTCTCTACATCCTCTGCACAAGTTAGACCCCCCCACAACAAAGACAGTCAACATATCAGTAATGTTGAGATTGAAAATACCATTTTATATCAGGAAAGTTAACTCTGTGTATAATTTCACAACTCCAACCTTCTGCCATTGTTCCAACAGACTTCTGTTGAGCAAGACAAGCTGGGTCAAGCCTTTGAAGATGCTATTGAAGTACTAAGGCAGCATTCATCCGGAGATCTTCAGTACTCCCCAGGTAAAGATAAGTTACTTACTCTTTTCTGCTGATATGTCACATGGTCGATTGGTTACATACACATGTAAGAATAAGAGTAATGATCAGAGGCTGGGGGTTGGGAGGTAGCTCAGTGGTAGAGCACTTACCTATCATGTTCAAGGCCCTGGATATGAGCCACAGCATCACAAACAAAAACAAAAACAACAGCCCAGAATAGAGATGATGATGACAACAATAATGATGATTTTGCACTGCTGGGGGTCAAACCCAGGGCCTCACACCTACTAGGAGAGTGTTCTACTATTGAACTGTGCCCACAACCTGGGAAGACAATTTTCATCTAAAAGCATCTAGGATTAATTTTTGGAGGGGAATGGGGACCAGGGATTGAACTCAGGGTCACTCAATCATTGAGCCAAAACCACAGCCCTATTTTGTATTTTATTTAGAGACACGGTCTCATTGAGTTGTTTAGTGCCTCGCCTTTATTTAGGCTGGTTTTGAACTCTCAATCCTCCTGCCGCAGCCTCCCAAGCCACTGGGATTACAGGCGTGTTCCACCTTGTCCGGCTAGGATTAATTTTTAATGAATGCAAAGCATATCCAGGGTTATCTAATCTAAATAAATTTCAAGTCTCACATACAAAAATGCAGAGATATAGAGAATGGCATTCCACATAAGAATACAAATACATAAAACGACCTATTGTTAAGAATGTCTGGTGCACATTTGTAATTCCATTTACTGAGGAGACCTGACAGGAGCACAGTACCACTGAGCTACATCTGCAGCCCCGCCTCAGCTTTCCTAGTCACTGAGATTACAGGTATGCACCACTGTACCAGGCTCACAATTTAAAAAATTTAAAGAAACTTAGGATGCAGCTCAGTGGTAGAACACTTGCCTGATACACGCAAGGCCCTGGATTTGACCACCAGTACTGTAAAAATGAGCAAGGAAAAAAGAATGCCTAATTGGGACTTATTAATCTAGTCGATATTTTAATTACTCAGAAGACTTTCTAATTGTTTTAATTTCTTACCCACCTTTCACCCATCCAAATAGAGATGGTCTATTTGGACCATGTATTTCCCCCCGACAGACTATCTAGTGTAGATAAGATGCAAAAGGTTGCCTATCGAATTTGTATAGGGTATTGCAGAGGGTTCCAAGATAAAAGAAATTGTGGTGTCTCAGGCTACATGGAACATTGCTCTAGAAAGAGAAATGGGTTGTTAGAAAGTACACTTCTTGCATAATGGAATTAACACCATAGGGAAAGTACAAAGTGGTAAGAAAACCACAGAGGTAGAAATTGAATATATAAGCACATGTGTATGCTTTGGCTGCTTGTCCATACACACACACATCACATCTATAAAAACAAATAAATGTATATATGTAAATTTTGACTTTCCTTTCTGTTTTTAAATTAGATTACAAAAATTACCTGGCTTTCATTAACCATTGTCCTCACATCAGAGGGAATTCCAGCTGCTATGGAGTGTTTCCTACAGAGGAACCTGTCTATAATTGGAGAACCGTGATAGTGAGTATCTTTATCAAGAGAACACACCTCAGTTACAGGCAAATTTCCTATCTGTGTCAGTCTCCACTTGGCACATGCTAGCTGAGCACCAGTTTAGAGACAGCATTGACTACTGTTTTAGCTTTTTTGTTCTTGTGATAAAAACACTGACAAGAACAATTAGAGGAGGAAAAGTTTATTTGGGGGCTCCTGGCCTCAGAGGTCTCAGTTCATAGAAGACTGGTTCCATCCCTCGTGGCTCTAGGTGAAGCAGAACATCATGGCTGAAGAGTGTGGTGGAGGAAAGCCCCTCGGGACATTACCAGGAAGCAGAGAGAAAAAAAGAAGAGAGGGAGATTAAGCCCAGTTCACCATATATACAAACCAAAGCCACGCCCCCAATGACCACTTCCCTTAGCCGCAGCCAGCAGCCAGTAGTTACCACCCAGTTAATCCTCATCAGGAGATTAACGCACTGATTAGTCTCGGCTGTCATAACCCAATCATTTCACCTCTAAACCATCTTGCATTGTCTCTCACACAAGACCTTTTGGGAGACACATATCCACACCGTAACGAAGAAGAAAATACTAAGGGCCATCAGTTGTGACCTGAACTTGACAGTCAATGTGGAGGATCAGCCCCAGTGCTGTTGAGAAGGAAGCTACCCTTTGCCATTGTTCTATACTCTGCCTCACGTTGGTCTGAATGACTTCTGTAAAGAGGAGGTGTTTTTAGAGTTCTCATATCGCTGATTCTCCTTCGTCCATCTGGAGAACTGCAAAAACATATGATTCCTCTAAAAAGACAAGACCAAGACCCAAACTTCCCCCTTTTTTTGTGTGTGGATACTGGGAATTGAATTTAAAATACTTCATTTAGAGATAGGGTCTCACTGAGTTGCTTAGGACCTCACTAAATTGCTGCGGCTGATTTTGAACCTCTCAGTCGTCCTCCTTCAGTCTCCCCAGCTACTGGGATTACAGCATGAGCCATGATGCCTGGTCTCCTTATTTTTTATTTTGAGGTAGGGTCTTCCTAAATTGTTTAGGGCCTCACTAAGTTGATGAAGCTGGTCTTGAACCTGTGATCCTGCCTCAGCCTCTTTAGCCTCTAGGATTACAGACATGCACCACTGCACAGGGCTCCAAGTTCCCCTTCAGGCTTTCCTTACAGTCTTGTATGCTCTTGCTCTTACTCTGTTTTCTTTCCTGAGCTGGCTACACGTATTGGACCAATTCAATTCTATTTTAGTAGCATACTTGAAAAGGGAGATGTCCCCACCATCTTTCCATTCATGTGTTTGTTTTTTTTTTGTTGTTGTTGTTCTTTTCATGACATTGGGGATTGAATCCAAGATGCTCTACCGCTGAACTATATCCCTAGTCCTTCTTTAAAAAATTTTAATTTTGAGTCAAGGTCTTCCTAAATTGTCCAGACTGGCCTTGTACTTGCAATTCTCTTGCCTCAGACGCCGAGTGACCAGGATCACAGGTGTTGCGGCATGCCCTGCCATTTATGTGTTCTTTTCCATTGTTTCTTTCATGCAGCTGTTTGAACAAGCAGTCTTAATAAAGGTGGGGTCTAAAGGTGAAATCTTTTTTTTTTTTTTTCTTCAGTCATTACCTTCAACTACACTATGTCCAATGTCCCTTTTCTGTCCCTATAAATTGCTCTGTAGGACCTTTCCATAAGACACTTAACCTTTGCTACTTTAACCTTTTCTACTTCCACTTAGGGTTGCCAACTAAAATGCAGAATGCCTAATATTTTTATTTACTAAACACAGCCTTCCTACTTCCAGTTCAACTCCAAACCCCTAGCATGGGCTGCACAGCCACTTGTGGTTGGGGACACCTTGCCTGCTGGGCAGCCTCCTGTGTGGGGTATGGTAAGATGGGTCAAGCCCAACCCTTTCCACTGTGTTTCACTAGACCCACATATCCTTGCCATATGGAAGGGCAGGAGCTCGGGCTGCTTCCTCCTGTCCCTTCTCTTGAATCTACCCTCCCTTGGCTGCCATCTTTATCCTCTTATCTCCTCTTGCCCAGATTGGTAGCCAACAAAGGATTTAAAGACACATGCCTATAATCTCAGCAACTCCAGAGGCCAAGACAAGAGGATTACAAGTCGAGGCCAGCCTCAGCAATTTAGGAAGAACTTGTCTCAAAATATTTAAAGGGTTGGAGATGTGGCTCAGTGGTGAAGTATCTCTGGGTTCAATCCCCAGTACCAAAAGAAAAAAAAAAAAAAAGAGACCATCTTTCTGACACCTCAAACTTATTATTTTTGATCTTTCATTCTCATTGGGCATTCCGAAAGGGAAGGAGTGAAACAATCCCCTCTCTTTCTCACAGGGAGAAAGGACATGAAACTCTCCTCATAAAGCCAAAGACTAACCTCCATCCCTTGGTCCTCTCTTTATGTTAGTTTGATGTTATTCTTTCATGGGTGCTATCTGGCTGCAGCTGAGGGTAGCACCTCTTAGAATTTGAGAGATTCTTAGCATGACTTTTGCTCCTTACTTTTGACTTTAGTCACCAATTGGGGGTCACAGGAGAAGTTCTCACTTAACATTCTGTTGTATTATTTACATAGAACAGTGCTGCAGACTTCTATTTTGAAGGAAATATTCATCAACCTCTGCAGAACATAACTGAAAATCAGTTCATAGAACCTGCTGTCTTCCAGCAGAAGGGAGGAAAAGGTAAGTTGATATAGCACTCCTTACACAGGTATGGTAATCAGGTCGTTGTCATGACAGATTTAAATAAATTTTTATATCTGAATTCAAAATTGTATTTGCAAAATATTCTCTTATACCCAGCCTGTAGTCTCTGTACTTGGGAAGCTGAAGTGGAGGATTGATTGAGTTCAGAAGTTTGAGACCAGCCTGGACAACATAAAGAGACTCCATGTAGTAAAAAATAAAAATTCGCTTATTACAATAGTGATAATTTAACTCTGATTGATAGGAGAACGCTAAACCAGATGTGGTGGTATACTCCTATAATCCCAGCTGCTCAGGAGGCTGAGGCAGAAAGATCACAGATTTGAGGCCAGTCTGGACAACTTAATGAGACTATATCTCAAAATTTTTAAATAAAAGAACTGGGGAGGGCTGGGGAGATAGCTGTCAGTAGAGTGCTTGCCTTGCATGCACAAGGCCCTGGGTTCAATCCCCAGCACTGCAAAAAAAAAAAAAAAAAAAAAAAAAAAAAGAACTGGGGATATAGAGTGCCCCTGGTTTCAAATTCCCAGTAATCAATCAAGAAAGAAAAAAAAAAAAAAAAAAAAAAAAGGGAAAAGATGAGGCTGGGGATATAGCTCAGTTGGTAGAGTGCTTGACTTGCCAGCACAAGGCCCTAGGTTCAATCACCAGCACTGCCCCCCCCCCAAAAGGAAAAAGAAATCTATTTCTCACCTAGGTTTCCTGGAAAAAAATTTCCAAAATAATCAAAAAAATTATTTAAATGTTGATAGACCTTTATTTTATTTTATTTTTTTGGGGGGTACTAGGGATTTTTTAAAATTCATTTTTATTGTAAACAAATGGGATACATATTGTTTCTCTGTTTGTACATGAAGTAGAGGCATACCATTTATGTAATCATACATTTACTTAGGGTAATAGTTTTTGATTCATTCTGTTATTTTTTTCTCCCCCCAACCCCTCCCACCCCTCTTATCCCTCTATAGAGTCCCTCCTTCCTCCATTCTTGCCCCCTTCCCACCCCCTTCCCACCCCCTATATGTGTCATCATCCCCTCATCAGTGAGATCATTTGTCCTTTGGCTTTTTGAGATTGGCTTATCTCACTTAGCATGATATTCTCCAACTGCATCCATTTGCCTGCAAATGCCATAATTTTATTATTCTTTATGACTGAGTAATATTCCATGGTATATATATATATATATATATATATATATATATATATATATATATATATATATATCACAGTTTCTTTATCCATTCATCAATTGAGGGGCATCTAGGTTGGTTCCGCAATCTGGCTATTGTGAATTGAGTAGCTATGAACATTGTTGTGGCTGTATCTCTGTAGTATGCTGAGTTTAAGTCCTTTGGGTATAGGCCGAGGAGTGGGATAGCTGGGTCAAATGGTGGTTCCATTCCCAGTTTTCTAAGGAATCTCCACATTGCTTTCCAGAGTGGCTGCACTAATTTGCAGCCCCACCAGCAATGTATGAGTGTACCTTTTTCCCCACATTCTCTCCAACACCTATTGTTGCTTGTATTCTTGATAATCACCATTCTAATTGGGGTGAGATGGAATCTTAGGGTAGTTTTGATTTGCATTTCTCTTATTACTAAAGATGGTGAACATTTTTTCATATGTTTGTTGATTGCTTGTAGATCTTCTTCTGTGAAGCGTCTGTTCATATCCTTAGCCCATTTGTTGATTGGGTTATTTGTATTCTTGGTGTAGAGTTTTTTGAGTTCTTTATATATTCTGGAAATTAGCGCTCTATCTGAAGTATGATTGGCAAAGATATTCTCCCACTCTGTAGGCTCTCTCTTCGCATTGCTGATAGTTTCCTTTGCTGAGAGAAAGCTATTTAGTTTGAATCTATCCCAGTTGTTGATTCTTGCTTTTATTTCTTGAGCTATGGGAGTCCTGTTAAGGAAGTCTGATCCTAAGCTGAAATGTTGAAGATTTGGACCTACTTTTTCTTCTATAAGATGCAAGGTCTCTGGTCTGATTTCGAGGTCCTTGATCCATTGTGAGTTTTTTGTGCAGGGTGAGAGATAGGGGTTTAGTTTCATTTTGTTGCATATGGTTTTCCAGTTTTCCCAGCACCATTTATTGAAGAGGCTATCTTTTCTCCATTGCGTATTTTTGGCCCCTTTGTCTAGTATGAGAAAATTGTATTTATTTGGGTTTGTGTCCGTGTCCTCTATTCTGTACCATTGATCTACCTGCCTATTTTGGTGCCAATACCATGCCGTTTTTGTTACTATTGCTTTGTAGCATAGTTGAAGTTCTGATATTGCGATACCCCCTGCTTCATTCTTCCTGCTAAGGATTGTTTTAGCTATTATGGGTTTCTTATTCTTCCAGATGAATTTCATGATTGCTTGCTCTATTTCTGTAAGGTATGTCTTTGGGATTTTAATTGGAATTGCATTGAATCTGTATAGCACTTTTGGTAGTATGGCCATTTTGACAATATTAATTCTGCCTATCCAAGAACATGGGAGATCTTTCCATCTTCTAAGGTCTTCCTTAATTTCTTTCTTCAATGTTTTGTAGTTTTCATTGTAGAGATCTTTCACCTCTTTGGTTACATTGATTCCCAAGTATTTTATTTTTTTTGAGGCTATTGCAAATGGAGTTGTTTTTCTCATTTCCCTTTCAGCTGTTTCGTCGCTTGCGTATAAAAATGCTTTAGATTTATGTGTGATTTTTTTTTTATGTGTGATTTTATAGCCTGCTATTTTGCTGAATTCATTGATGAGGTCTAGAAGTTTTCTGGAGGAGTTTTTTGGATCCTCTAAATAGAGAATCATGTCATCAGCAAATAGTGACAGCTTGAGTTCCTCTTTTCCTATTCGTATTCCTTTAATTTCTTTAGTCTGCCTAATTGCTCTGGCTAGAGTTTCGAGGACAATGTTGAATAGAAGTGGAGAAAGAGGACATCCCTGTCTTGCTCCCATTTTTAAAGGGAATGGTTTCAGTTTTTCTCATTAAGAATGATGTTGGCCATGGGATTAGCATAAATAGCCTTTACAATGTTCAGGTATGTTCCTACTATCCCTATTTTTTCTAGTGTTTTGAGCATGAAGAGGTGTTGTATTTTGTCGAACGCTTTTTCTGAGTCAATTGAAATAATCATATGATTCTTATCCTTAAGTCTATTGACATGATGGATTACGTTTATTGATTTACGGATGTTAAACCATTCTTGCATTCCAGGGATGAACCCCACTTGATCGTGGTGCACAGTTTTCTTAATATGCTTTTGGATATGGTTTGCCAATATTTTGTTAAGGATCTTTGCATCTATATTCATCAAGGATATTGGTCTAAAATTTTCTTTCCTTGATGTGTCTTTTCCTGGTTTGGGTATGAGAGTGATATTAGCTTCATAGAATGAGTTTGGTAGGGTATCCTCTTTTTCTATTTCCTGGAATACTTTGAGAAGTATTGGAATGAGATCGTCTTTGAAGGTCTTGTAGAACTCGGCTAAGAATCTGGTCCTGGGCTTTTCTTGGATGGTAGGTTTTTAATAGCTTCTTCTATTTCATTGCTTGATATTGATCTGTTTAAATTGTGTACGTCCTCCTGGTTCAGTTTGGGAGGAGCATATGTCTCTAGAAATTTGTCAATGTCTTCGGTAGATTCTATTTTGTTGGAATACAGATTTTCAAAGTAGCTTCTCATTATGTTCTGTATCTCAGTGGTGTCTGTTGTGATATTTCCTTTTTCATCACGAATTTAAGTAATTTGAGTTTTCTCTCTCCTTCTCTTTGTTAGTGTGCTAAGGGTTTGTCTATTTTGTTTACTTTCTCAAAGAACCAACTTTTTGTTTTGTCAATTTTTTGAATTGTTTCTTTTGTTTCAATTTCATTGATTTCAGCTCTGATTTTAATTATGTCCTGTCTTCTACTACTTTTGCTGTTATTCTGTTCTTCTTTTTCTAGGGCTTTGAGCTATAATGTTAGGTCATTTAGTTGTTGACTTTTCATTCTTTTCTGGAATGCACTCCATGCAATAAATTTTCCTCTTAGTACTGCTTTCATAGTGTCCCAGAGATTTTAATATGTTGTATCATCATTCTCATTGATCTCTAAGAATTTTTTTATCTCCTCCCTGATGTTTTCTGTTATCCATGTTTCATTCAATAGCATATTATTTAGTCTCCAGGTGTTGGAATAATTTCTGTTTTTTATTTTGTCATTGATTTCTACTCTCAGTCCATTATGATCTGTTAGAACACAAGGCAGTATCTCTATTTTTTTGCATTTCCTAAGGGCTGCTTTGTGGCATAACTTATGGTCTGTTTTCGAGAGGTTCCATGTGCTGCTGAGAAGAAAATGAATCCACTCATTGATGGATGGAATATTCTATATATGTCTATTAAGTCTAGGTTATTGATTGTGTTATTGAGTCCTATGGTTTCTTTATTCGATTTTGTTTGGAAGATCTATCTAGTGGTGACAGCGGTGCGTTAAAGTCACCCAGAATTATTGTGTTGTGGTCTATGTGATTCCTGGAATTGAGAAGGATTTGTTTGATATACAGGGATGCACCATTGTTTGGGGCATAAATATTTACTATCGTTATGTCTTCCTGATTTATGGTTCCCTTAAGCAGTATGAAATGTCCTTCTTTATCCCTTCTGACTAACTTTGGCTTGAACTCCAGTTTATCTGATATAAGGATGGAAACCCCCGCTTTTTTACTGAGCCCAGGTGTGTGGTAGGTTTTTTCCCATCCTTTAGTCTGTGAATGTCTTTTTCTATGAGATGAGTGTCTTGCAGGCAGCATATTGTTGGGTCTTTCTTTTTAATCCATTCTGCCAGTCTGTGTCTTTTGATTGATGATAGGCCATTAATGTTCAGGGTTATTATTGAGATATGACTTGTATTCCCAGTCACTTGGCTTATTTCTGGTTTGTAACTTGACTTGGTTTCTCCTTTCAGTGGTTTTTCTCTAAGGTAGTTCCTCCCTTTGCTGACCTACATTGTTTGTTTTTCATTTCCTCATCATGGAATATTTTGTTGAGAACATTCTGTAGCACAGGCTTTCTATTTGTAAATTCTTTTAACTTTTGTTTATCATGGAAGAATTTTATTTCATCTTCAAATCTGAAGTTTAGTTTTGCTGGGTATAGGATTCTTGGTTGGCAACCATGTTCTTTCAGAGTTTGAAATATGTTGTTCCAGGCCCTTCTAGCTTTTAGAGTCTGGGTTGAGAAGTAGGCTGCTATCCGTATTGGTTTCCCCCTATATGTAATCTGATGCTTTTCTCTTGCAGCCTTCAAAATCCTATCTTTATTTTGAATATTAGGCATTTTCATTATCATGTGCCTTGGTGTAGATCTGTTGTGATTTTGTGCATTTGTTGTTCTATAAGTCTCTTGTATTTGATTTTCCATTTCATTCTTCAGGCTTGGGAAATTTTCTGATTTTATTTCATTGAATAGGTTGTTCATTCCTTTGGTTTGTATCTCTGTGCCTTCCTCAATCCTGATAATTCTTAAATTTGGTCTTTTCATGATGTCCCTCAGTTCTTGGAGATTCTGTTCATGATTTCCTACCATCTTCTCTGTTTGGCAACTTTATTTTCAAGATTAAACATTTTGTGTTCATTGTCTGAGGTTCTGTCTTCCAAGTGGTCTAGTCTTTTGGTGATGCTTTCCATTGAGTTTTTTATTTGGTTTATTGTTTCCTTCATTTCAAGGATTTCCGTTTTTTTTTTTTTTTTTTTTTTTTTTTTTTTTTTTGAGAATCTCTATCTCTTTGTTGAAATGCTCTTTTGCTTCCTGCAGGTGCTCTTTCAGCTTATTGGTATTATCATTCATTGCTTGCATTTGCTCTCTTATCTCATCCTTTGCTTCACAAATCATCTTAATCATGTATAATCTAAAGTCCTTTTCTGACATTTCTTCTAATATACTGTCATTGGATTCTATTAATATAGAATCTAGATTTGTTTGGATCATTTTCTTCCTTTGTTTTTTCATGTTGTTCCTGTATCTTCCCCTCTAGCAGTGTAGATCTGGGGTATTGCAGATTTCCCCCTATAGGCTTATTGTGGCCCTATAGGTTTCCGAAACCCTTTCTTTAAGGGGAGATCAATATTAGCAGTGCCCAATTCAGACACTATGCAATCCTAGACCAAATAGCCCCTATGAGGACAATGACAAAATTGTCAAAATAAACAGAATGAGTTAAAATATTATCTTCAATAAAACAGATTTGCAATAAGGTCTGTAGTTTCTAATGGAGGACAAAGAGGATGCAGAGGAATGTAGAAATGTGGCTGTTAATGGGATAAGAAAAGGATATACAGAAATTCTAGATAATAGAAAGGGTGAGAGTGTAATCAAAAGAAATTGGATGTTAGCATGCAAAAAAAGGGAGAAAGAGACTCTGAGGGAACAGGTAAACAAAAGGAAAAGAGAGCAAGAAAAGTAAAGAAATAAAAACTTAATTTTTTTTTTTTTTTTTTTTTTTTTGTGGTACTAGGGATCGAACTCAGGGCTTTGTGCTTGCGAGGCGAGCACTCTACCAGCTGAGCTGTCTCCCCAGCCCTAAAAACTTAAATTTTTTTCAATAAGGAGGGAAAAGAAAATCTACAGTTTAACAGTCATAGAGTAATGAAACCTCCCAGTGTTCAGTAGCCTGATGCATGAGAGGTACCTGACAATGAGATTCAAGTCTCCAGCAGGCATCCCAGGATGGGATTTGCCCCACCTAAAGATCGTTGCAATGGCTTCCAGGATTATCCAAGATGGCCACTCTGGCTTCAAAATGTGTTGGCAAATGGGGAGCTGCAGCTCAGGGTGTGGCCGTGGTCAGCTGGAGGTCCTGGAGGCAGGATGTGGTTGGTCAGGCAGGGGTCCTGAGGTCCGGTGTGTTTGTGGTTGTGGAATCCTGAAGGCCGGGTGCATTCAGTCGGTCTGGGGTCCTGGTGATAGGGTGCAGTCAGTTGGTCTGGGGGTCCTGGCGGCAGTGAGCAGTTGATGTGAGGGTCCCAGAGGCAGGGAGTGATCAATCGGGCTGAGGGATCCTGGAGATGGGGCTCAGTCAGTCCAGCCAGGGGTCCTACAGGGCCTGGCTGTTGTCTCAAAATGGCAGCAGCCACGTGTAATCAAACCTGCAGGTACTGTAACAGTGAACTTCCAGGCAACAGCAGGCAGCTGGTGCTCCACTGGCGGTCGGCGATCAGTTTGCTGACTGATGTCGGACTATTGGGAGGTGAACCTCGTGTGCTGGGTAATGGATAGGTGTAAGGCAGGCAAGGCGATGGACAGGCGAGAGGCAGGTAAATGGTGGATGATAGGTGCCTGACAGTGAGCAATCTGCACTCAACAAAGGCGTCGATATGCTGGCAGACTGCAGGTGATCACAGCAGACAAATGGGGTAAACACCGGGGAATCGATAAGCAGCAAAAACTGCCTCACCAAGAAACAGATATCCTCTGCTTGAAACCAGAGTTACGGAGTGACAAGGAATGCAGCCTCCCTCTAGTAAGCCATCTTGGATCCCCCCTAGACCTTTATTTTATTCATTTATTTATATGTGATGCTGAGAATTGAACCCAAGGCCTCACACATGCTAGGCAAGTGCTCTACCTCTGAGCCACAAACCCAGCCTCCATTAATTTAATATTTCATAATTTTGAAATCATGATTTGTAGAATTAAGATGATGGTCTCATATAATCATTTGGCAAAATGTCACAGCAGGGCAGCAGCCACTACTGGCTAAGATAGGGACCACACCCCTTCTCATGCTGTACTGGAGAGTATAAACGGGTGCAAAGCTTGGGAAGGAAATTTGTCGATACTTATGAAATTTTTAAATATTCATGCCTTTTGACAGTTTGGCACTATTTAACTCAGTGGTCGAGTGTAGGTCTATATTAATTGTGTTAGCCTGAACAAATGATTTAATCTCTTTACCATAGTTTCCTTATTCAAAAAATAAATAACTCTATTGATGATGTAAGATTAAATGAGAAAACCTGTGTAAAACATTGTGCCCAGAGCCAGCAGTGTGGAGAATTTCCACATAAGGGTGTATGTGTTAGGATGTTCATTACAATGTTGTGTGTAATCTTTAACAAATTGGGAACTCACCTCTATTGAAGTATAAGATACTGAGATGCATAAGATATATCCCAGTTCAACGATACTTTTTTTTTTTTTTTTTTTTTTGGGTGGGGATACAAGTCATTGAACCCAAGGACACTTTACTACTGAGCTATATCCACACCCCTTTTTATTTTTTATCTTGAGATAGGGTCTTGCTATTTGCTGAGGGCCTCCTAAGTTATTCAGGCTGGCTTTGAACTTGTGATCCTCCTGCCTCAGCCTCCTGAGTCGCTGGGATTATAGATGTGAGCCACTGTGCTCATGCAATTTTAAAAATTATACATTATTTAATCAAATTAATTAATTTACTTATTTATAACAGGATTGAACCCAGGGGCACTTAACTACTGAACCACATCCCCAGCCCTTTTTATTTTTTATTTGGAGACAGGGTCTCACAAATTTGCTTGGGGCCTCACTAAGTTGCTGAGGCTGGCCTGAAACTTGTGATCCTCCTGCCTCAACCTCCTGAGTTGCTGGGATTTCAGGCATGCAACATCACACCTGTCCAACATGATACATTATTTTAAATGAACATACAAGGGATTGAACTCAGGGCCTCACACAGGCTAGGCGAGTGCTCTAATACTGACCTACATCCATTTTAAATTTGATTTTGAGACAGGGTCCTGCTAAATTGCCTGGGTTTGTTGTTGTTGTTTGTATCAGGGATATAACCCACGGGCACTTAATCACTGAGCCACATCCCCATCTCTAAGTTACTTAGGGCCTCACTAACTTGCTGAAGCTGACTTTGAATGCATGATGCTCCTGCCTCAGCCTCCTGAGAGCTGGGATTACAGGCATGTGCCACCATGTTTGACTTACATGAATACATATTTTTAAAATTACACAATATACTATACCCTAGAATCATAAAATTCTAAATACCCAATAATACTCTAACTCAGTAAAGAATAATATATAAAATCAAACAAAAACAAACTCTAGAGCGTGAAACCAGTATCTTCTGTGTTGTGGAACTGTGTCCGTAGAGGACACATCACCTACCATTATCTTAGTCTTTCACTTGAAATAGGCATACATTTGAAATGCAATGAGATTATAAAGTATTTTGGGTGTTTATTCTTAGAAGGAAAATTCGTACACCCATAAAGTGGAACATATATAATTATTAAAAGGCTTGAAGGCATTCCTCATGTATTGATACAGAAAAATACTCTAAAATACATTTTAGTTATCTTGATTCCATAATTCAAAAGTAATAATGGCTATTAAATTTTTGTAATTCGAGCAATTCACAAGTATGTAAAGAGTAAGTATTCATTCTCTTCTCAGCTATATCCAGAAGCAATTCACTATGGTCACCCATTTGGTATTTAACCTACCTGTAGCTAGCTAATCTCTATATTGTTCTACGAGTTTTTAAGACATTAATTTCTAGCAGCATGTGGTGGTGCACACCATTCCAGCACTCTGGGACTAAGGCATGACCATTGTTAAGTTTGAGGTCAGTCTCAGCAACTTAGCAAGACCCTATCTCAAAACAAAAAAATAAAGGGCTGGGGATGTAGCTCAGTGTCAGCGGTAAAGCAACCCAGTTTCAATCCCTAGTACCTCTACACACACACAAAAGAAAGAAAAAAATAATACATTACTTCCTGAAAAACAGTGCAAGAATATGATCCCCTTTTTAACTTTTAAGTGATGTGCACTTTTATATATGCAAAAAAATAATAATAAGAAAAACATTTTCTAGAAGTGTCTAGAATATGCTAGAATTTTTAGTTTCAGTTCACACTTTTGATCCTTTTTATTTGGAAAAAAAAAAATGTGTGTCCTGGGGATTGAACCCAGGGGCATTTCACCATTGAACCACATCCCCGGTCCTTTTTATTTTTTATTTTGCTTAGAGCCTCACTAAATTGCTGAGTCTGGCTTTGAACTTGTGATCCTCCTGCCTCAGCTTCTGGAGTCACTAGAATTATAGGTGTCTGCCTATAATTCTAGTGACTCCAGCCTCCTATTTTCAAAGAATGAATTTTTTTACATTTTTCAAAAGTTGAGAACTAATTTTAGAAGATAATGATCTCAACAAAGACCCACAAGATAGCTGGAGAAGAGACAGAAGTGTCTTACTTAGAGCTGGCACTTGAATTCATGATGTGTTTTTGGTAAGTCCCTTGCATTTCTCAATTCACCAATTCAAAATAATATAATGCAAATGATAATCTCTGTGAAAGGTTCGTGGCTTTTGGATGAGTGATGACTGATGCAAGAATCTTACTCCCCAGAGACTGATTAAAGGAGTTGGGAATCAACTCTTTTACGTCCTCAAGGGGAAAATGGAATTTGTTCATGGGTTTTTTTTTTTTTTTTCAACTACTGATGGATCTGATGGAAGCTGATAGTTACAGGCTAATTCAGAAGTCACAAAACAAGCTATCACCTTTGCTTTCCTAGTTCTCTGTTAGGTCAAAGAACTCTTTATCAGTTGAAACACAAAAAAGAGAAATTCTCTCACGTTTTCCTGTCAAGTTGTTTTGAAATATAAATGACTGCCTTCATGAAAGGTGATAAACTCTGGTAGTACCATTAGCTTTCATGGCAACAGAGAAATCGCAATACCTTTTGTCATTGTTCTTGAATAGTGGCATAAAAATATTTTTTGGCATTTCTGCTCCCGTTTTTTTCTATTACGTATTTTGTTTTTGTTTTTGTACTGGGGATTGAACCCAGGGGTTCTCTACCACAGAACCACATTCCCAGTCCTTTTTATTATTTATTTTGACACAGGGTCTCATTAAGTTGCTTAGGGTCTCGCTAAGTTGCTGAGGCTGGCCTTTAACTTTCCATCCTCCTGCCTCAGCCTCTGGAGCTGCTGAGGGATTGCAGGATGCAGCACCTCACCAGGCTCTATTTTAGATTTTTAAAGTCATTGTGCAACTAAATCCAGAGTCAGCATCTTCACCTAAGTTGTTATGACTAATTCCCCTAATAGTACTATTTGCATCTGTTTTCATGTTATAAAGTACAGTCACATCCTTTACCTCATTTGAATAAAGATCCTTTAAAATGTCATGCTTTCCAGAAAAGGCTTTTAAAGCATCTCTTTAAAGACACTGAACTTTGCTCTCCATTTTGCCCAGTTTTGTTGTTCTCTAGAAAATTTAACATGACATAAAACCAAGGGGTCATGATTTAACTGTGAAGAAAGATCACATAACAAATGGAGCCCCAAATAAAGAGGCTCCAGGATTCCCTATTCCAGCAAATGATGGTACAGATCTTTTGACAATTTGCACAGCAAGAGAAGGTCCAGTTGCAACTTCAATAGGCCAAATAGATCTTTGACCTTTAAGTCCTATAAAATGATACCATAAATGCATTTCTAAGAGGGAGGAGGAGGAAAACCAATCCCAGTTCGGTTTTTAATTCTACATCTACTCCATGAATCCTTCTGAGGAGATTCTCTGGGAACAGCCATGGTGGAGTCTGATGCTCTTTGTCTCCATTGCAGGCAGGAAGAAGCTCAGGCTGTTTGAATACCTTCACGAGTCCCTGTGCAGTCCCGAGATGGCATCTTGTATTCAGTGGGTAGATAAAAACAAAGGCATCTTTCAGTTTGTATCAAAAAACAAAGAAAAACTTGCTGAACTTTGGGGGAAAAGAAAAGGCAATCGGAAGACCATGACTTATCAGAAAATGGCCAGAGCCCTGAGGAATTACGGAAGAACTGGGGAAATCATCAAGATCCGGAGGAAGCTCACCTACCAGTTCAGCGAGGCCATTCTCCAAAGACTCTCTCCACCTCATTTCTTGGGTAAAGAGATCTTCTACTCACAGTCTGTTCAACCTGATCCAGAATATCTCAGTTTAAATAACTGGAATGCCAATTTCAACTGTGCACATGCCAATTACCATGAGCTAAGTTACCCTGATTGCTAAATATACTCTCTCACTTCCCCACTGCCTGGCTTCAGGCAACCCTACAAAGCCTCAGGATTTTTCTCTTAAAGCAGTTGGTCTTCTATCTCCATAGGTTCCACATCCATGGGTGGAAAATATTGGAAAAAACCAATTGTTTCTGTACTTTACATGTACAAACTTATTTTCTTGTTATTTTCCCCAAATGATACAGTAATAACTATTTAGATAACATTTATTTTATATTGGTATTATAAGTAACCTAGAGATGATTTGAAGTATTTGAGTGGATGTTCCTCACTTTTAAGCAAATACTACCTTATTTTATATAAGGAACTTTAGTGTCTGAGGATTTTGGTATCTGATCCTAGAACCAATCTCCACAGAAGTTGCTGAGGGACAGAAAAAAGAGAGAGGGAAAAAAAAATTAACTTAAATTATTCAATTAACTTTGCACTGAAAAAAAATTAACTGCCTTGTAGCTATCTTTTATCAAATAGCATGTAAACTATACTAACATAAGGAAATCTTGCCAACGATTTTGTTGTTTCAAATGATCAGTTCCCATTTGAAACTGACTTTACTCTTAGCATCATCCATGTATCCAATTTCTTCTAGATTATGTCAGTTGTGTTGATTTGAATCATATATTAATTTAAACATTTTTCCCTAGCAATTTGAAATGCAAATCAAAACTACTCTAAAGATTTCATCTCACTCTAGTCAGAATGGCAATTATCAAGAATATAAGCAACAATAAATATTGATGAGGATGTGGGGGAAATGGTACCCTCATTCATTGTTAGTGGGACTGCAAATTGGTGCAACCACTTTGGAAAGCAGAGTGGAGATTCCTAAGAAAACTTGGAATGGAACCACCATTTGACCCAGCTATCCCACTCCTCAGTTTATACCCAAAGGACTTAAAATCAACACACTACAGTAACTCGGTCATGTCAATATTTATAGCAGCTCAATTCACAATAGCTAAACTATGCTACTAACTGAGGTGCCCTTCAACAGATGAATGGATAAAGAAAATGTGGTATATATACACAATGGAATATTACTCAGCCTTAAAAAAATGAAATTATGGCATTTGCCAGTACATGGATGAAGCTAGAGAATATCATGCTAAGTGAAATAAGCCCATCCCAGAGAATCAAAGGCCAAATGTTTTCTCTGATATGTGATGCTAATTCATAAGGGGGATGGTTGGGAAGAACAGAGGTACTTTGGATTAGACAAAGGGGAGTGAATGGAGGTGAGGGGGTATGGGAATAGGAAGGATAGTAGAATGAACTGGACATTATGACCCTATATGCTACATGAGTACATGATTGGTATAATTCTACATCATGTACAATCAGAAGAATGAGAAGTTATACTCCATTTATGTATGATGTATCAAAATGCATTCTGCTATCATATATAACTATTTAGAACAAAAAAAAATTTCCTATCATACAGTCAGGTGAAAAATCACTCAAACAGTTAGGCACAATGGTGGCACATGCTTATAATCCCAGTGACTCAGGAGGCTGAGGCAGGAGGATCTCAAGTTCAATGACATCCATCATAGAAATAGAGAAAGCAATCATGAACTTCATCTGGAAGAATAAGAGACCTCAAATAACCAAAATAATCCTGAACAGAAAAAGTGAAGCAGGAGTTATCACAATACCAGACCCTTAAACTATACTACAGAGCAATAGTAACAAAAACAGCATGATATTGGCACCAAAATAGACAGGCAGACCAATGGTACAGAATAGAAGACACAGAGACAAACCACATAAATAGTTACCTCATGCTTGGCAAAGGAGCCAAAAACATACAATGGAGAAAAGATAGCCTGTTCAACAAATGGTGCTGGGAAAACTGGAAATCCATATGCAGTAAAATGAAATTAAACCTCTATCTCTCACCCTGCACAAAACGCAACTCAAAATGGGTCAAGGACTTAGGAATTAGATAGAGACCTGTACCAAATGGAAGACAAAGTAGGCCTGAATCTTCATCACATTGGCTTAGGATAAGATTTCCTTAACAAGACTCCCAAAGCACAAGAAATCAAAGCAAGAATCAATAAACGGCATGGATTCAAACTAAAAAGCTTTTTCTCAGCAAAGGATACAATCAATAATGTGAAAAGAGAGCCCACAGAGTGGGAGAAAATCTTTTCCACATGCACTTCAGATAGAGCACTAATCTCCAAAGTTTATAAAGAACTTACAAAACTTTACAAAATACAAAGAACCCAATCAATAAATGGATCAAGGAACTGGACAGACACTTTACAGAAGATATACAGGTGATTAATAAATATATGAAAAACTGTTCAACATCTCTAGTAATTAGAGAAAGGCAAATTAAAACAACTCTAAGATTTCATCTTACTCCAATTAGAATGGTTATTTTCAAGAACACAATAATAGATGTTGGCATGGATGTGGGGGAAAAGGCACACTTTTACATTTCTGGTAGAGTTACAAATTGGTGCAGCCACTCTGGAAAGCAGGGTAGAGATTCCTCAGAAAACTTGAAGTGAACCCACCTTGTGACAGAGTTATTCCTCTCCTCGGTTTATACCCAAAGGACTTAAAATCAGCACACTACAGTAACTCAGTCACGTCAATGTTTATAGCAGCTCAATTCACAATAGCTAAACTATGCTACTAACTGAGGTACCCTTCAACAGATGAATGAATAAAGAAAATGTGGTATATATACACAATGGAATATTACTCAGCCATAAAGAATAATATGGCATATGCAGATAAGTGGATGGAATTGGTGAATATCATGCCAAGTCAAATAAGCCAATCCCAAAAAACCAAAAACTGAATGTTTCCCTGATAAGTAGATGATGATATATAATGGGGGTGAAGTGGGATTGAGAGAAGAATGGGGGAACTTTAGATTACGTAGAAGGAAATGAGAGGGAAAAGGGGGCGGGGGTATGAAAAATGGTTGAATGAGACAGACGTCTTTACCCTGTGTACATGTATGATTACATGAATGGTATGAATCTACATCGTGCACAACCATAGAAATGAAAAGATGTACCCCATTAGTGTAGAATGAATCAAAACGCAGTGTGTAAAAATAAAAAAATAATTTTAAAAAGTTAAAATCAATTGATCTTAGATAAAAGGGTTTATTTCTTGGCTCTGTATCCTATTTCCTTAGTTGAGATGTTTTCTGCTTGCAACATGTTGTTTTATTATAGCTTTGTAATATATTTTGTAACATGGCAATGTGATGTCTCTAGCTTTGTTCTTTGTTGTTGTGGTGGTGAAGTTGGAAATTGAACCTAGGAGTTCTCTACCACTGGGCTATACCCATTTTTTTTGTTTTGTTTTTTGTTTTCAATTTTGAGACAGGGACTCACTAAGTTACTGAGACTTGTCTTGAACTTGTGATCCCCCTGCCTCAGCTTCCTGAGTTGCTAGGATTATAGGCATGCTCTACCATGACCAGCTCCCAGTTTTGTTCTTGGTCAGGATTGCTTTGGTTATTCAGTCTTTATTTTTCCATACAAATTTTAGAATTTCTTCTTTCTTTTTCTCCTCATCCTCCTCTTCATTCTCTCTCCCCCTTTTTTGGGGGGGCGGGGGTCCCAGAGACTTAACCACTGAGCCACATCCCCAGCCCTTTATATTTTATTTTGAGACAGGATCTCCCTAAGTTGCTTAGGGACTCACTAAGTTGCTGAGACCCTCCCAAGTCATTGGGAGAATTTTTTTTTTGTATTCTTGTGAAGAATTACACTTCTATTTGGATAGGGACTGTATTTAGTCTGTAGATCGATTTGGCGAGTACAGATATTTTAGCAATATTATTCCAACCTATAAACATGGGATATATGTCCATTTATTTGCACAATCTTTGGTTTCTTTCATCCATGTTTTATAGTTTTCAGCACATAGATTGTATAGATGTAAGACTGGTTAAATGTACTCCTATTTTGTGTGTGTGTATCTATGTGTACATATATGTCTGCTGCTGGGGACCAAAACCAGGGCCCTGTGCACGCCAGGCAAGTTCTCTGCACTGAGCTCTATCCTTAGCCCTGGCACTGACATTTCTGAGTTGATTTTGTATCCTGCAACTTTGCTGAATTTGTTTATCAGTTCTAACCAGCTTTTCTTTCTTTCTTTTTTTTTTTTTTTTCTGGAGTCTTTGGAACTTTTCTCTCTATAAGGTCATGATAAATGTTGCTGATGACATGGAGAAAAGGGAGCCCTTCTACACTTATTGGTAGGGATGCAAATTAGTATAGCCTTTTTGAAAAACAGTATGAAGGTTTCTCAAAAAAACTAAAAATGGAGCTACCATATGATCCAGTAATCCCACTCCTGGGTATATACCCAAAGGATTTGAAATCAGTATGCCAAGGAGACATCTGCAATGGCCATGTCCATGTAAGATGGTTCCCAGCTGCCAAGACATGGGAACAATGTAAGTGTCCATTCACGGTGAGTAGATCTTAAAAATGTGGTACACACACACACACACACATGCATGCACACTGCATGGATACTACTCAGTTTACTTATTTATTTTTTGTTCTAATTAGTTGTACATGACAGTAGAATGCATTTATACATTTTGATAGGTCACACATACATGGAGGGTGATCTCATTTTTCTGATGGAACTTATTGCAGGACCCCACCGGTCATACATGTTCATGTGCACGTTTCGCTCTACTGTCATTCCTTCCCCCCCACCTCTTCCCCTCCCTTCGCTCCCCTTTACCTAACAAAACTAAAGGAGATTCTGTCATTTGCAGCGACATGGAAGAACCTAGAGGATATTACATTAAGTGAGACTGGTCGGGTGACGAGAAGTGGATAAACATGATGTCATTTATATGTAAATCTAAAAAGGCTGAACTTAGAAGTGGAGTAGAAAGGTAGTGACCAGAGTCCTGGAAGGGGGAGAGGAGATGTTACTCTTTGGCTATAGAATTCTAGGCAGATAGCCATGTGTGCACACCTGTAATCCTAGTGACTCCAGAGGCTGAGGCAGAAGGATCTCAAGTTGAGGCCAGCCTCCACAACTTAGTAAAACCGTGTCTCAAAATACAAAATCAAAAGGGGATGCGGCTCAGGGGAAAAACACCCCTGGGTTCAATCCCCAGTACAAAAAAAAATATATATATATACACATATATATATATATATATATGTATATATATATATGTTTGTTTATATATATGTATATATATATATATATATATAGTTAAATAGAAGAAATAAGTTTTGATGTTCTACCGCATAGCAAGGTAACATGGAACATGGTTAAAAATAATATTTCATGTATTTCCAAATAGTTAAAGGAGGGTTTTAAGTTTTGTTACCACAAACATGGTAAATATTTGAAGTGATGGATATGCTAATTACCCTAAATTGATCATTTCACAAAGTATATATGCATCAAAACACATACCCCACAAATTTATACAATTATTATTTGTCAAGCAAAAATGAAACTTAGAAAATTTGAGTGACTATCCTGAATTTATTTCATTCATTGTCTGTAACTCCATGGTTCTAGAAAGAGATGTTGGTATAGGAAAAACACCACCTTAGTGATAACAGCGACAGTGACATCTCCCATAAACCCTTTCTTCGGATTTCCCCCTTCCCTTGGGCGTACTCAGGGGCAATGTTTCTTGCTATCCTGAAACAGCCACACAGAGGAGCTATTGCCCTGTAGCTCTTTGGTTCAACCTTGAAACAAGGTTTCCTTTGTCCTCTAAACTAGCCCCGCTGAGACCAGGCTAGAACAGCTAGAGAAGGTTAAAAAAAAAACCCAAACCCAAACAGATAAAGACTAGAGACTAGCAAATGATGAACTCTGGAGGAACCTGAATCTAAGGCAGTCTGGCTTGAAATCTGTGGCTTCTTCTCCACATTCCACAAGGAGCCCTGGAAATGCTTTCACTTCCTGCTTGGCAGGGAGACACGTGGGACATGGGTGTTGTCAGAAAGCAGGAGAGCTTTCCTGATGACCTGGCCCATCTTAAGGTCAGGCCAAGGGCACCTGCGGCCTGCCCTACTGGACTTGTAGGATTACATCTCGGCTTTTCCTTTGTGGCCTTCCGACCACAAAGTCCCTGCCTTCCCTAGGGACTCTTAAGGAAAGTCACTGTAGACCCAGAGTGGCTGAACAGAGGCTCCCTCGGGGCTGGCCATCTCTACATGCCCCTATTTCCATCCACGCTAACCTCAAAGCAGGACTCAACATTCACACCCATTGTCCCACAAAGAAAATGTGCTTTCTAAAGCATTAACAAGAGCACCAATTTTACCAAAGGTTGAAACAGGAAATTCTGACTAGGCTTTACCACACCCATCATTCAAACACTTAATACAGCTGTCTTGATAGGCCCTCCCACACCCAGTATCAACTTGAGGGTTTCAGTGATAATTTCCACCTAACGCCCCCGGTCAGCATGCACATTCCTTCTGTTAAGCAGAGTGGATGGCAAAAATCTCCACTCAGTCTTATACTCAAAGAGGGCCGACTAACGCTAACGCCCATTTCCTCAAGAAGGCCCTTCCTCATAAAGATATGCTTAAAACAGCATAAAAACACTAACACCCTATTTATCTATTATAGAAAATGAACCTATTTCAAACAGGGCCATTCTTTCTTGCTACCAGCCAAGGGTGAGGAAGAGAGACTTGTGACTCCTTGTCCCTGATGTCTGTTTATCTCATCCTCCATTTTGTCCCTCTTTTCTGGCTGGAAGGCCAGTTCAACTCCAGCCAGTGGAAACTCTGAGACACAAACTTCATCCACTTACAGTGCATGCCAAAGGCAGCTTGTTCCCATGACTTGTTCTCTTGGCCCAGCATGAAGCATTGCATATCCTCTTCTAGAAGTGTCTTTTTTTTCATTATTTGTAAAACGTAGTCTTGATTTCATTTTATTTTTTAATGGCATTATTGAAATATAATTGATATTCAATAAAAACTGCACATTTAATGCCAATAAGTTGGACATATTCCATACACCCATGACCATGTCCACAATCAAGGTAGTAAACATAACCGTCACCTCAGAAGGTTTCCTTCTGTTGCTTTGTACATGTGTATATGTGGTATCCCCTCTCCTGGGTACTGAGAACCCTTAATATGAGACTGAACCTCTCAACAAATGGCTAAAGATGCAACAGCACATTGTGAACTAGGACTTTTTCTTTTTTGGGGGGTGGATACCAGGAATTGAACTCAGGGGCACTCGACCACTAAGCCACATTCTCAGTCCTATGTTGTATTTTATTTAGAGATAGGGTCTCATTGAGTTGCTCAGGGCCTCACTAAGTTGCTGAGGCTGCCTCAGCCTCCCGAGTAGCTGGGATCACAGGTGTGTGCCGCCGAGTGCCTGGAAAACTTTTTCACTTTTTTGCGTCCCTGAAACTTTATGTTCCTTAAGCAATAGTTCTTTATTTCCTTCTCCCCTTAACCCTTGGCAATCACCATTTTGTTCACTGCTTCTATGAGTTTGACTATTTTAACTATTTCATGTAGAATTCGTCCTTCTGTGACTGGCTTATTTCACTTAGCATCATGTCTTCCAGGTTCATTCATGTTGTTGCAAATGGGAGAATTTCCTTCTGTTTTAACGCCGAATCTTAATTCACGTGTGTGTGCATGCGCATGTGCGTGCTACATTTTCTTTATCCATCTTTTGTGGACAGGACATTTGGGTTGTTTCCATATCTTGTCTATTGTGAACTGTGCTATAATGAACTGGGAAAGCAGATATCTCTTTGCAATTTGTTTTCAGTTCTTTTGAATGTATACCCAGGATTGGGTTGTTGGCTCATACGGTAATTTTATTTTTAGTATTTCTGTGGAAACTTCATTCTGTTTTCCATAATGGTTGTGTCATTTTACATTACTGCCAGCAATGTACAAGAATTTTAATTTCTGAACATTCTTGCCAACACTATATCTAGTATCTATATCTACATCTGTGTAGTCATCCTGACAGGTGTAAAGGGATGCTAATTGTGGTTTTAATTTGCATTTTCCTGATGATTGGTGATAGCACTTACTTTGAATCAGAGGATTCTCCTCTGAGCTCTGCTCCTAGATCTTGTGGTTCTTCTGGCTGGCTCATCTGCTTTTTCCCTTCAGTTCTCCCTATCCATCAAGCAAAAGTAAGAGCTGAGAATATTTTCTTTTTCCTCATCTCAGCTATTCTATGTCGCCGCCCACGGCAACAATTGCGCAGGTATTTATTGGAGGGGCCTGGAAATAAACTATTTTTCCTATATTCACTAATTTATAGAGGAAGAGAGACTTTGAGAGAAAGATAGGCTTTGCTTAGAGGAAGAGAAACTTTGCTTATCAGGAAGAGAGACTTTGCTTAGAGGAAGAGAAACTTTGCTTAGAGGAAGAGAAACTTTGCTTAGAGGAAGAGAATTGCTTAGAGAGAAAGTTTTAGAGAAAGAGAGGCTTCTACGCTTATCAGAGATCTATTTCTTCTTAGTTCTGCTGCTTCTTCTTGAAGGTGCGTCCTGCATCCTGTGAACTAAGGGTGCGTCTATCTGAGGTGTTTCTTAGTGATGTGTCCCGTGTACTGTGATCTACCTCTCTGTGATCTAGAGGTGTGTTCTCAGTTCTCCGCTCTGTGATCTGCCTTCCCCCGCTGCCTGCTGCTTCTCTCTGCGAGCTGCTTCTATCTGCTTGCAGTCTTTTCTTCTTCCTTTCTGCTAGTGGCTTCTACTCTGCTTCTTTCTGCTAGCTGCTGCTCTTACTCTCTAGCCCCCGCCCAATGCCTGCTTATATTCCCTCCAGGAGGCGGAGGGCGGGGCCACGCCAGTTGCGATCAGGTGAGGAGCCAGCTGCCCTTTCACGGCAAGGGTTAAAACGAGCAGGCCTGAACAGGCGCTCTCAGGAACACCTGTGCACACGTTGTGTGCGTGGACTTAACTGAATACGACCAGTGATAAATCACCTGAGTGTGCTTATGTTAATTAACCTCCTTACTGCCGATGTGAGCATGGCACAGCCCCCAACAATTCTATGTGGGAAATATTCTCTGGGACATTCCTGCTCAAAGCATCTTCATTATTAAATTAAGGGGAAAGCCCCTTCCTTTCATCTCTGAAATTCAAAGCAAAGCTTGAGCAACCACATACTTGCAAGGATAGTGTCACTTCATTACGGAATGTCATTGGTACCTGTTCTCCAAAGAGTTGGACTGACTCTTGTACATTAATTTGTACTTAAATATTTTAGTTCATATATTTTTCTCTAACTAGTACTATCTGGGTGGAATTTGATTTCAGTTTTTTTATTTTGATGGTGCAGATTCTGATAATAAAGATATAAATGTAATTTAATGGATGCACCATTGTTTGGGGTATAAATGTTTACAATCGTTATGTCTTCTTGATTTATGGTTCCCTTAAGCAATATGAAATGTCCTTTTTTATCCCTTCTGACTAACTTTGGCTTGAAGTCCACTTTATCTGATATAAGGATGGAAACCCCCGCTTTTTTACTAAGTCTATGTGCATGGTAGGTTTTTTTCCATCCTTTCACCTTTAGTCTGTGGCTGTACTTTTCTGAGATGAGTCTCTTGCAGGCAGCATATTGTTGGGTCTTTCTTTTTAATCCAATCTGCCAGTCTATGTCTTTTGATTGATGAGTTTAGGTCGTTAATATTCAGGGTTATTATTGAGACATGATTTGTATTCCCAGTCATTTGGGCTTATTTTTGGTTTTTAACTTGACTTGTTTCTCCTTTGATTGGTTTTTTATAAATGTAATTTAAAATTTCCTTTTCAGGGATAAGAGTTCATGAAAACATTCTTGTTTGTTTGCTGTTTCTTTATTTTCTGAAATGGGGTCTCGCTAGGTTGCCCAGGCTGGGTTCAAACTTGTGAGCTTAAATGATCCTCCTGCCTCAGTCTCCTGGGTAGTTGGGACCACATGTTTGTGCCACCATGAAAACATTTTTGATAATTAAAATAAATCATATTTCTTTATGTTTCTTACTTATAACTCTGAACTGACAATGATCTGGGTTTGCCCTTACAATATGGTAAAAACGTGTTTTGAATTCGAGGGATGGTTACATCTCCAATTAGACCTGGACTGAAATGTGAAGATTTTTATGGATTTAAGAAGAATTGCAGGTAGGGACTGGGTATCCTTAGGCAAGAACAGTGAGACATCCCATAAGTCTGTAAAATTGAGTACCTTGAGACTTGTTGGTCAATATAGATTATAGTAACCTATTATAAATTTGATGAAAAGTAGGGCATAGTGGCACATGCCTATAATCCCAGTTACTCTGCAGGCTGAGGCTGGAGGATTACAAGTTCAAGGCCAGCTTGGGCAACTTAGTGAGACCCTGTCTCAAAATTTAAAAAATAATATTTAAATGGATGGGGGGTGGAGATGTAGCTCAGTGGTAGAGCACCCCTGGGTTGCCCTGTTACTGCAAGAAAAAACTAAATAATTGTCAGGAGCAGCCCTTACATACACCAGTCATTTTATAAAAGAGCTGAAAGAAGAGACAAATCTAGGGCATGCAGATTTGTCATAAGTAGGGTCACGTTATCAGAAACCCAAACATGGAGGGTCATAAGATTTTTTTTCCCCTTCTTGTGTGTGTGTGTGTGTGTGTGTGTGTGTGATACAGGGAATGGAATTCTGGGATGCTGTACCACTGAGCTAACTCCCAGATCTTTTTAAACTTTTTTCTTTTTCTCAGAGTAACAGGAATGAGTTTATTGAAGGGATAGGAAAGGGGAAGGGGAAGGCGGCACTCTCAAGGGAAAGAGTGGGTCCTCTCAGAGAGGAGAGGGACCTCTTTTTTTATCTTGAGACAAGGTCTCATTTAAGCTGCCCAGGCTGTACTTGAATTTGTGATCTTCCTGCCTCAGCCTCCCAAGTATCTAGGATTACAGGTGTCCTGTCATGCCCAGTGCCAAATGAATATTTTAATTGTAATTTTGAGTCATTAATTGGTGCCATAAAAGTGAACATGATTCAAATATGAGACATATACAAGCTGTAAGAACAAAGTTCTGCGCAATGTCTGAATCAGCTGTCAGAGGTGGCTTTATTCTCCACAGCTGTAGGAGTTAGAGAAGATTCTATTTGACAAGCAAATCCATGCAGGATTTATAGTGGTAGATTAAGCAACAAGAGACCAATGAGTTCATTTATAGCTCCAATGAACAAACTGAATTTCCTATGTTAGATTTTTTTATGATGTAGGTGACAAATGAAATTTTACATAACAAGCATGTAAACAGTTAAATTCTAGACAACTTTTAGAGTCAGACTTATATCTCTTGTCATATTTCATTTCTTCTAACTCCAAGTAAAAACAAGGAGATCCGATGGGATGCTCTGAGCTTCAAGTAACAAAAATTCCTAACTCAAACTCATTTAAACAATAAGAAAATTGGACTGGGGTTGTAACTCAGCAGTAGAGCACTTGCCTAGCATGTGTGAAGCACTGGGTTTGGATCCTCAGTACCACATGAAAATAAATAAATAAAATAAAGGTGTTGTGTCTACCTACAACTAGAATTTTTTTTTTTTTAAATAAGAAAATTTGTTCTTTCATAGATCAAGAAGTTCAAAGGCAGAGTGGACTACAACCATGATATATTATCGATCTGATTTTTTTTTTTTTCAGTGAATCTTTTTTCTCCTCTTCTTGCCACTAGCTTATCCTCAGGCCAGAAGTGAGCTGGTTACTGCAGTTCCAGGTCACATCTCAACATAGCAAAGTACAGAGGCAAAAAGGGTCATTTCTTCCGGTGTCTCTTTTTCGTCACTTCCCAAACCATCCTCTTACAACAATACTTCTCATTTCTTAATGTCCATAATTGGGTCATGCTCAGTCCTAAGTCAATCGCTGTCAAGAGGAAAAGGTATAGCCAAAGGCATTGGTTCAGACCAATTAGGATTTCCTTCTGGAGAAAGAAGGGGTTGACATCCCTTAAATCACCGAGAGAGGGATGAACAACTATATGACGCTGAAGTTTCTCCTGAAGAGAGAAAGGGATGGATGTTGGGTGGTTACCACGACCCCCGCCTTTGTTTATCTCCACATACATTTAAAAAAATCTTCATACCTTTGTAGAAATTATTCACATACTCCTTAAGGGGAGGTACACAGGAATCTCACGAAGCAACACTATCCAAGCTCCAGGATTTCTGGGGTGATATTCTGTTGCCTTCTCTATCTGTGACTGTATTTGCTTTTTGTGGCCCAACAACAGACTACAATAAAAAGTCTGACCTAGAAATGGCAAGAGCAGCACACAAGCCCCAGTCCCTTGTCCATAACACATACCTTATCAAACAGCACAGGAGTGGTGAGATTCTTGCCTGGGAGAGGAGCGAGCTCTTTAGTTAGCAAGTTGGCCTGGCCTGGCCCTAGGTTCACTCTCTTCAGGGAATACCCTTTATCCTGTTCTTCATGATCCTTGGCTCTGCCTTCTAAGATAATCTCCCTGTTTATTTTTCTTAGAACTGGGCAGCAATATGTTGAAATGAGTTCAAAGGACTGGGCTTGCTAATTCCATAATTTAGCATTTGCTACTAACAACAGCCCACTTTCTGGCATTGAATTTTGAAGCAGTGAACTTTTTTGGTTGTAATTAACTGAAACCAGCTTTGGCTCACTTAAATACAAATGAAACTTCTTATTAGATTGCTTACAGAATTTCTGGAGAACATACAGCCAGACAAAGGCCCAAACCACACCAATGATCTGGTCAATTGAGGCCAACATTGCCATACTATTACCAAACCCTTCAGGCCTCAGTTTATGTCACCTCGTGTGTCACTGAACAAAAGCTATCACGGCATTGCTACTCTGTTCTGAAAACAGTCTTGCTACAATTTCCATTGCATCCAGAGACGATTTTCTACCACCCCTGTTGTGTACATTAGTAGTTCCCCTTTCAAATTTTAGGAAGGGGGCTTCTGATTGGCTGAGGCTAAGTCATGTGTCCATGTTTGGCTGCAAAGAAAGCTAGAAAACTGATTATCTGGAACTTTTAACTCATACTGGGAGACTGTTTCTGTTGCCTACCAGGACTCACAAGGTCAAATTTTTCCTAAATATAGGAAAGGGTTCAGGTGCTGGGCAGCCAAAAGAATGACAAAAGTCCATTATGATTTTTAACCACAGTGAAGAGGATCAGAGCATGTATACTTTAATTTTAAAGACCTTTGCTCCACCTGGCTAATTTCCAAAATTGCTGTTTATTCTTAGTACTTCTGTGGTCATAAGAATTTAAATAGTTTCTAAACAACTTTTCCTTATCTTTCTGAGAAGTCGATTTCATCACAGTATTTAAATTCCCTAAGTATCAACTTTACTTGGTTATGAGCTGGCTATTTGGGTAGGGGCAGCCCAAGCATTAACTACCTGAAGAAGAATCTTCTTTAGAAGAATATTCCGAAGTCCTGACTAGAGGGACTTATGCCTGGTTCCTGGTGTTAAATTAGTGAGTTAAATTAGAGTCAGGGGAATCCCACCATTCAGTAAGCGGATGTTTACCAATATTCGTGTTCTCAGTTTTACACTTCACCCAGTTGTCCCACTTCAGTTGAAGAATTCTGAACCAGTTCTCTACATGATAAGCCTATGATTTCCTCTCAGAAGTTTTCTTTCTGGATCTCAGAGGTCCAGGGATGCAATTTTTCCATTTGGAGATTTTCAACTAATTACCCTGCTTTCAATCCTATGTTGGCTTTTATTTTCCATGATAACCTGTGCCTCAAAATTCTAAATTTCTCAGAAGAGGCAAATCAGTTTGATTCTTAAGTTTTTCCTTCCATGGAAACATACTGAAGTTTTCTCTTCGTGGCCAAGATAGTTACTATCCCTCCATTGGGTTCATATGTGGTTCTATTTCTATTGTCTGTTTTTCCTCCTGATCTCATTTCTTAGTATGTCTGGTGGTTTTTAATGGAATGCCAGACATTGCATATGAAAAACTATTAGCAATTCTGGATTATATTATTTCCTCCAAAAAGTATTTGTGTTAGTTTGCTTTAGACAATGAATTAGGAGCAGATTGCTTTAATCCAGTTAGAGACTGAGCTAATTCAAGACTAGATTTTAGTCATTATATGGTATGACTTCTTCCCTTTTTACATTATCCCACAGAGTATAACCCTGCATATATATCATATATAAATTTAAAGTTTTCATTTTAAAGTGTATGGTATAATCATCTGTTGTATGATTATAAAAAAATGAAACAGATGAGAACTTTGTAAACCTAACACTTCTAAAATTGTGTATATTTATTTTCAAGGGTTAGGAAAAAATGTACCATGGGAAAATGGAGGTAACCTATAGCATTAATGTGGTACTTTATTCTGAAGATCAAATTTTACTCACAGATTATGAACAATGAAATTTTTTTTCATTAAAACAAATTATGATTTTATTTGATGCTAGTGATTGAACACAGGGCCTCACATATGCTAAGCATTCATTTTATCACTGAGCTAGACCCATGCTTCCAATATATTAATGATGGAATGCAATATTAATTAATTCTTTAACTCATAAATTGATTTCTCACTTACTGTGGAATGTTTAATTCCATGGTTCTCAGGAATCATTCATTGTCTTTGAACTTCAGGGGAAAGTTTGAGAAGCACTGAGTTTATCTAATTTTTCTTCCATCTCCATCTGTATTGCTCTGATTACTAGGAAATTCAGAACTTCTCATAATTGACATTCAGTAACAATCAATCCATTAATTTATTTATCCATTTATTTAACACTATTTCACAATTTATGATTTAATTATTACTCTTTTGTCTATGTTCAATTTCTTACTTTTCTTGCCTTTAAATATCAAATATATTTTATGTGTATTTATTGTTTGCTGCTTTATAGTTCTTTCAGGAAGTAGTTGGGGCATAAATTATATTTATATATGCATACTTATGTATTTACCTAGCTATCCTATTGATTAATTTATTCTTCATCTGTTTTTGTAAGCTGATTTTTTCCTTCAAAGACAGTGATGCAATTTATTAATTTTGTGTAATACTTTTATTAAATCACTGAAAAATAACCTAATTTAATACTAGTGGGTTAGATGATTGACACAAGACATATTTATACAAACACAGAATACATGTTATTCTAATTAGGATTCCAGTCTGTGGTTGTACATGCTAGGTTTTTAAAAAACTATTTAAATGAAATTATAGTGCTATACCTCAGAAATGTAGAAAACACTTTAAAATACAACAAAAACTAGTCCTCTGCATTTGGCCACAGGAAATTAGTATTTCTTTTAGGTTTCCCTAAAACCTAAAAGAGGTTAAAAACAAACCAACATTTATTGTGGATATTTTTAGAACATTTATATATACGGACTACATGATAGCAGGATGATGTAAAAACATTTTTGTAGAGTAAGAATGTCCTATCATATCTCCTGAGTGGCAGAAGGAACATGGCAATCCAACTCATAAAAATATTTTTGCTATCTTATTACCTCCATACTGAATAACTTATTCAGCTTATTTGACTTTGCTGGCGTGCAGAGACTCATTTTAGTTGGAAAAAAAGAACTTTTAAACTTATTTCTCAGGTTGGCACCTCCGTCCCTTTATTTGCAGTGCTAAGGCTTGAACCCAGGGCCACTAAGGGTTCTACCACTGAGCAACGTCCCCAGCTTTTTAATTTAATTTTATTTTTAAATATTGAGACAAGATTTTGCTATGTAGCTAGGCTGGTCTCAAACTTGCAATTCTCTGGTCTCAGCCTCCAGAGGACTGGGATTACAGATATACACCACCCACTCAGACTTTTTCCCCCTGGTTCTAGGAATTAAACCCAGGGTGCTTGACCACTGAACTACATCCATGTCCGTTCTGTATTTCTTATTTTGGACGAGATCTCACTAGTTGGCCAGGCTAGCCTCAAACTTATGATCCTCCTACCTTGGCTTCCCCAAGCTGCTGGGATTACAGGAGTGTGCCACCGTGGTATATGGTTTTTGTTTTGCTTTGTTTTTTGGTACCAGGGATTTTTGGTACCTTAGCCATTGAACCACTGAGCCACACCTCCAGCCCTTTTTATTTATTCTGAGACAAGATTGTACTAAATTGCTTAGGGCCTCACTAAATTGCTAAGACTGACTTTGAATTTGCCATCCTCCTGTCCCAGACTCCTGAGTCACTGGGATTACAGTCATGTGCCAGCACGCCTGGTGGCGTATGATTTTTTTTTTTTTTTTTTTTTTTTTTTTGTGGTGCTGGGGATTTGAACCCAGGGCCTTGTGCTTGCGAAGGAAGCAGTCTACCAACTATATCCCCAGCCCCGCATATGGTTTTTGATGAAAGAAATCTGCCTACTTGGGGAGTCATTTTTTTTTTCATTTCAGTTATGCATGACGGTAGAGTATATTTCGACATATTTATACAAACACGGAGTATATGTTATTCTAATTAGGATTCCAGTCTGTGGTTGTACATAATGTGGAGATTCACTGTGGTGTATTTATACGTGCGTGTAGGAAAGTCATGTCAGATTCATTCCAGTCTTTCCTATTCCTATCCCCCCTCCCTTCCCTCATTCCTGGGGAGTCATTTGTAATAAAAAGGAAATCATAAGTAAACTAAATAAATGAAGAATCATTGCAATCAGGTTTATAGCATGGAAAAAGTTACTGGCATAAGAAAATGCAATGTTGTACTTTTAAAAAAATATGCATGATGAAAAAAATGTAGAAAATTTAATGTAGACTTACAGTAGAAAAATCTTCAGTCTTGGGCAAGTAACTTAAATTCCTTGAGACAACAATTTATTCGTTGTTCTAATGCTGTGTGACTTAATCTTGAGAGTATGTAATAACAGAAATCTTCATAAAGATTCAAAACTAAGGAGATTCTTTCCTGAAAACAATATACTGAAGGTCCTTAAATATCTATCATTTAACAGAATGAATCAACAGAATTCTCTCTCCTATGATATTCTTAAATACCTATCATTTAACAGAATGAATCAACAGAATTCACCTCTTCTATGGATGCTGGTGCTCCTCAGGGACTAGCTGAGATGCCCCTTCTCTGTGTTCCCACTTTGGAAAACTCATTTTGGGTGTGTGTCAGGAGCAGGGCTTGTGTCGCTCTCATGAGCATCTACAAGACACTGAAGCATGGAAACAGTTGTCCAGCCTCGTTAGGTGGTCAGATGCCAGGCACTCTGCCGAGGGCTTTTAAGCCTTATCTTACTAAATCCACACAACCACCCACTGATGGCACCAACAGTTATCTTGAGAGGTCTTTTGTATCCACTAAATCTCCACCAGGACCTTAAAATAAACAATCTAAGTCAAGAGCAAAACCAGCTCTCAACACAGCTCCTCACATCTCTTTCCAACCACCAGGCTGCTCCTAAGTCCTTGCTGTATGGAAATTCTGGGACAAGTCTGCAATCATCCTCATCCACAGTACACAGACAAGGAAAGCCAGGACCTGAAAGCTGATACAGTGTGCTCAAGGAGTCACACTAGGAAAGGGCAGAGCTGGGGTTCAAGTCCAGGATGTCCTGCTACACAAACCCTGATCTTAACTTCTTGCTGTACTGAAGAAAGCTGGTCAAGTCAGTAGACCAGAAAGCACCTTGGAAAGTTCTTACTGGTCTTGTGTAGAAGCCTTGCTTTTCTACTGACTGTGCTAGGTTCCCAACCCCAAAATGTATCATATACTGAGATTCTACTACTTTTTTACAGAGCAATCATATGACCTCAATCTCCCGCACTGTGATTGAGAAAGAAACCCAGTGTGGGGTGTGCCCAATTGTGTTAAAAGGGATCCCTACACTAATATCAAGAATTGGATTGGCACCCTCAGAATTTGAACACAACATACGTTAAACAGCAGAACTTCTTTTTTTAAATTAATTATTTTATTTTCTTGGTACTGAGGATTGAACCCAGGGGCACTTAACCACTGAACCACATCCTCAGCCCTTTTGATTTTTTTATTTTGAGACAAGGTCTTGCTTAGGGCCACACTAAGTGGCTGAGGCTGGGCCTTGAACTTGTGGCCTTCCTGCCTCAGTCTCCTGAGTCACTGTGATTACAGGCATCCACCACTGAGCCTGGCTTCTTTCTTAATTTAAATGAAGACCATCCATTCATTTCTTGAGCACACATGTATTGAGGCCTGCTGTGGTCCGGGCCCTATTCTAGGCACTGAGGATACAGCACAGCAGAGAAAAGACGGTACCAGTGGTTGTGGGGCTCCTTTTCCAAAAGGGGGAGATAGATCATAACCAAATAAGTAATTAAACAAAAGAGTGTCACATGCTATGCAGAGAATTAGAACTGGGGGACATGAAATCAGAAAGATAGAGAGGATTCGCTTAATATCAGGTGGCCAGACAAGATGACCCGGCATTAGGACCAGAAGGACAAGCCAGTCACATGAGCTAGGGCGATGTGCACCTGAGAAAGGGTTTGGTGGTCTGAAGAACAGAAAGAGGGGTGATGTGGTGAGATAGAGTGAGCTGGGATGAGAGGGAGGAAAAGTTTTGAGGGCCATGGTCAATACTGTGATTTTATCCTAAAGGTCCACTGATCTCATTGCCAAGGTAAGTTATGTCTGTTGCCTGGATATTGTCTCTTCTGCCATTCTCTCTTCTTCCCTCCTGCCACCCTGCATGCCATTTGTGTAATCATACATTTACCTAGGGTAATAGTTTTTGATTCATTCTGTTATTTGTTTTTTCTCCCCCCCCACCCCTCTTATTCCTCTATAGAGTCCCTCCTTCCTCCATTCCTGCCCCCTTCCCATCCCTTATATGTGTCATCATCTGCTTATCGGTGAGATCATTCGTCCTTTGGTTTTTTGAGATTGGGTTATCTAACTTAGCATGATATTCTCCAATTTCATCCATTTGCCTGCAAATGCCATAATCTTATTATTCTTAATGGCTGAGTAATATTCCATGGTGTGTGTGTGTGTGTATATATATATATATATATATATATATATATATATATATATATATATATACACACCACAGTTTCTTTATCCATTCATCAATTGAGGGGCATCTAGGCTGGTTCCACAATCTGGCTATTGTGAATTGAGCAGCTAACTATGAACATTGTTGTGGCTCTGATGGATGCTTTTAACTCATTCTTCCTTTCTTTCTCTCTTTCTTTCCCTCCCTCCCTCCTTTCCTTCCTTCCTTCCTTCCTTCCTTCCTTCCATTTCTCAATCTCTCTCTCTCTCTGGGTTTGGGGAATGAACCCAAGGCCTCATGAATGCTAGGCAAGCATTGTACCACTAAGCTACATTCCCAGACCATGGCTTTTCATTTTCATTTTACATGATGATCATTTTCTTTTTCTCTTTTCTTTCTTTTTGGTACTTGGGTTTGAACACTCCAGGGTGCTTTACCACTGAGTTACATCCCCAGTACCCCCACTATTTTTTTTTTTTTAAGTTGAGACAGGATCTTGCTAAATTGCTAAAGGTTTCACTAAGTTCCTGAGGCTGACCTTGAACTTGTGATCCTCCTGCCCCAGCCTCCATAGTTGCTGGGATTACAGGTGTGCGCCACTACACTTGGCTTAGATGATGATGATATTGTTGGCTTGGAGAAAACTCAGTACTGAAGTCATTCTTAAATTTTTCTTGATACTTTTAATAATTGACCCAACATCTTTTCTTTTCTTTTTTTATTAAAATATTTTTTTATTTTTACAGACACATTTTGATTCATTGTACACAAATGGGGTACAACTTTTCATTTCTATGGTTGTATACAATGTATATTCCTGCAATTCATGTAATCATACATATATATAGGGTAATACTGTCTGTTTCATTCTACTGTTTTTCCATTCCCTTCCTCTCACACCCCTTTTTCCTCTACACCACTCAAAGTTTCTTCATTCATCTCTTCCCCCCGCCACACCCCATCGTTATATATTGTCATGCTCTTATCAGAGAAAACATTCAGCCTTTGGTTTTTTGGGCTTGGCCTATTTCACTTAGCTTGATATTTTCCAACTTCATCCATTTACCAGCAAATGCCATAATTTTATTCTTCTTTATGACTGAGTAATATTCCATTGTGTGTGTGTGTGTGTGTGTGTGTGTGTGTGTGTGTGTGTGTGTATCACAGTTTCTTTATCCATTCGCCAATTGAAGGGCATCTAGGTTGGTTCCACAATCTAGCTATTGTAAATTGAGCTGGTATGGACATTGATGTGGCTGCATCACTGTAGTATGCTGATTTTAAGTCCTTTGGGTATAAATCGAGGAGTGGGATAGCTGGGTCAAATGGTGGGTCCATTCCAAGCTTTCTGAGGAATCTCCATACTGTTTTCCAGAGTGACTGTACCAATTTGCAACTCCACCAGAAATGTATGAGTGTGCCTTTTTCCCCACATCCATGCCAACAATTATTATTGCTTGTGTTCTTGATAATGGCCATTCTAATTGGAGTTAGATGAAATCTTAGGATAGTTTTAATTTGTATTTCTCTAATTACTAGGGATGATGAGCACTTTTTCATATATTTGATGATCACCTGTATATCTTCTTCTGTGAAGTGTCTGCCCATTTCCTTAGCCCATTTATTGATTGGGTTCTTTGTATTTTGGGTGTAAAGTTTTTTTAAGTTCTTTATAAACTTTGGAGATGAGTGCTCTGTCTGAAGTGTGTGGGGAAAAGATTTTCTCCCACTCTGTAGGCTCTTTTTACATTATTGTTTCCTGTGCTGAGAAAACCTTTTTAGTTTGAATCTATCCCATTTATTGATTCTTGCTTTTATGTCTTGTGCTATGGGGATCTTGTTAAGGAAGTCTGGTCCTAAGCCAACGTGATGGAGATTCGGACCTACTTTTTCTTCTATTTGGTGAAGTGTCTCAGGTCCAATTCCTGGATCCTTGATCCATTTTGAGTTGAGTTTTGTACAGGGTGAGAGATAGGGGTTTAATTTCATTTTACTGCATGTGGATTTCCAGTTTTCCCAGCACCATTTGTTGAACAGGTTATCTCTTCTCCATTTTAAGTTTTTGGCACCTTTGTCTAGAATGAGGTTACTGTACTTATGTGGGTATATCTCTGTGCCTTCTATCCTGTACCATTGATCTACCTGTCTATTTTGGTGCCAGTACCATGCTGTTTTTGTTACTATTGCTCTGTAGTAGAGTTTAAGATCTGGTGTAGTGATACCTCCTGCCCAGGATTGCTTTGGCTGTTCTGGGTCTTTTGTTCTTCAGATGAATTTTATGATTGTTTTTTATGTTTCTATGAGATATGTAATAGGGATTTTAATTGGAATTGAGTTAAATCTGTATAGCGCCTTTGAAAGTATGGCCATTTTGGTAGTATTAATTCTGCCTATCCAAAAACATGGGAGATCTTTCCATCTTCTACGGTCTTCCTCAATTTCTTTGTTTTGTAGTTTTCTTTGTAGAGGTCTTTTACTTCTTTGGTTAGATTGATTCCCAAGTATTTTATTTTTTTTGAGGCTATTGTGAATGGAGTTGTTTTCCACATTTCCCTTTCAGATGTTTCATTGCTTATGTATAAAAATGATTTAGATTTATGCATGTTGATTTTATAGCCTGCTATTTTGCTGAATTCATTGGTGAGGTCTAGAAGTTTTCTGGAGGATGTTTTTGGATCCTCTAAATATAGAATCATGTCATCAGCAAATAGTGCCAACTTGAGTTCCTCTTTTCCTATTCGTATCCCTTTAATTTCTTTAGTCTATCTAATTGCTCTGGCTAGTATTTCGAGTACAATGTTGAATAGAAGTGGTGAAAGAGGACATCCCTGTCTTGTTCCCATTTTTAAAGGGAATGGTTTCAGTTTTTCTCCATTAAGAATGATGTTGGCCATGGGATTAGCATAAATAGCCTTTATAATGTTCAGGTATGTTCCTACTATCCCTATTTTTTGTAGCGTTTTGAGCATGAAGGGTGTTGTATTTTGCCGAACACTGTTTCTGCATCTATTGAAATAACCATATGATTCTTATCCTTAAGTCTATTGACATGATGGATTACATTTATTGATTTACAGATGTTAAACCATCCTTGCATTCCAGGGATGAACCACACTTGATCGTGGTGCACTATCTTCTTAATATGTTTTTGGATATGGTTTGCTAGTATTTTGTTAAGGATATTTGTGTCTATATTCATCAAGGATATTGGTCTAAAAATTTCTTTCCTTGATGTGTCTTTGCCTGGTTTGAGTATGAGGGTAATATTAGCTTCATAGAATGAGTTTGGTAGGGTACCCTCTTTTTCTATTTCCTGGAATACTTTGAGAAGTATTGGAATGAGTTCTTCTTTGAAGGTCTTGTAGAACTTGGCTGAGAATCCGTCTTGTCCTGGACTTTTCTTGGTTGGTAGGCTTTTTATGGCTTCTTCTATTTCATTGCTTGACATTTATCTGTTTAAATTGTGTATATCCTCCTGGTTCAGTTTGGGAGGCTCATATGTCTCTAGAAATTTGTCAATATCTTTGCTATTTTCTATTTTGTTGGATTATAAATTTTCAAAGTAGCTTCTCATATGTTATGTATTTCAGTGTTGCCTGTCATGATATTTCCTTTTTCATCATGAATTTTAGTAATTTGAGTTTTCTCTCTCCTTCTCTTTGTTAGTATGGCTAAGGGTTTGTCTATTTTGTTTACTTTCTCAAAGAACCAACTTTTTGTTTTGTCAATTTTTTGGATTGTTTCTTTTGTTTCATTTTCATTGATTTTAGCTCTGATTTTAATTATTTCCTGTCTTCTACCACTTTTGGTGTTGTTCTGTTCTTCTTTTTCTAGGGCTTTGAGCTGTAATGTTAGGTCATTTAGTTGTTGACTTTTTATTCTTTTCTTGAATGCACTCCATGCGATAAATTTTCCTCTTAGTACTGCTTTCATAGTGTCCCAGAGATTTTGATATGTTGTATCATTGTTCTCATTTACCTCTAAGAATTTTTTTATCTCCTCCCTGATGTTTTCTGTTATCCATGCTTCATTCAATAGTATATTATTTAGTCTCCAGGTGTTAAAGTAATTTCTGTTTTTTATTTTGTCATTGATTTCTAATTTCATTCCATTATGATCTGATAGAACACAAGGCAGTATCTCTATTTTTTTGCATTTCCTAAGGGCCGCATTGTGGCATGACATATGGTCTATTTTTGAGAAGGTTCCATGTGCTGCTGAGAAGAAAGTGATTTCACTCATTGATGGATGGAATATTCTAAATATGTCTGTTAAGTCTAAGTTATTGATTGTGTTATTGAGTTCTATGGTTTCTTTGTTTAGTTTTTGTTTGAAAGATCTATCCAATGGTGATAGCGGTGTGTTAAAGTCACCCAGAATTATTGTGTTGTGGTCTATTTGATTCCTGGAATTGAGAAGGATTTATTTGATGTACATGGATGTACCATTTTTGGGGGTATAAATATTTACTATCATTATGTCTTCCTGATTTATGGTTCCCTTAAGCAGTATGAAATGTTCTTCTTTATCCCTTCTGACTAACTTTGGCTTGAAGTCCACTTTATCTGAAATAAGGATGGAAACCTCCACTTTTTTACTGAATCTGTGTGCATGGTAGGTTTTTTCCCTTTTAGTCTGTAGGTGTCTTTTTCTATCAGATTAGTCTCTTGAAGGCAGCGTATTTTTTAAATCCAATCTGTCAGTCTATGTCTTTTGATTGATGAGTTTAGGCCATTAACGTTCAGGGTTATTATTGAGACATGATTTGTATTCCCAGTCATTTGGGCTTATTTTTGGTTTTTAACTTGACTTGGTTTCTCCTTTGAATGGTTTTTCCTTTAAGGTAGTTCCTCCCTTTGCTGACCTACATTGTTGTTTTTCATTTCCTCCTCATGGAATATTTTGTTGAGAACATTCTGTAGCACAGGCTTTCTATTTGTAAATTCTTTTAACTTTTGTTTATCATGGAAGGATTTTATTTCATCTTCAAATCTGAAAGCTAGTTTTGCTGGGTATAGGATTCTTGGCTGGCAACCATGTTCTTTCATAGCTTGAAATATGTTGTTCCAGGCCCTTCTAGCTTTTAGAGTCTAGGCTGAGAAATCTGCTGATATTTGTATTGGTTTCCCCCTACATGTAATCTGATGTTTTTCTCTCGCAGCCTTCAAAATTCTATCTTTATTTTGTATGCTAGGCATTTTCATTATAATATGTCTTGGGTGAATCTGTTGTGATTTTGTGCATTTGGTTTTCTGTAAGCCTCTTGTATTTGATTTTCCATTTCGTTTTTCAATTTTGGGCAATTTTCTGATATTATTTCATTGAATAGGCTGTCATTCCTTTGGTTTGTATCTCTGTGCCTTCCTCAATCCTGATAATTCTTAAATTTGGTCTTTTCATGATGTTCCATAGTTGTTGGAGATTCTGTTCATGATTTCTTACCATCTTCCCTGTTTGGGCAACTTTATTTTCAAGATTAAATATTTTGTCTTCATTATCTGAAGTCCTGTCTTCCAAGTGGTCTAATCTATTGGTGATGCTTTCCATTGAGTTTTTATTTGGATTATTGTTTCCTTCATTTCAAGGATTTCCATGTGTTTTTTTTTTTTTTTTTTGAGAATCTCTATCTCTTTGTTGAAATGCTCTTTCGCTTCCTGCAGTTGCTCTTTCAACTGCTTATTGGTATGATCATTCATTGCCTGCATTTGTTCTCTTATCTCATCCTTTGCTTCATGAATCATTTTAATCATGTATAATCTGAAGTCCTTTTCTGACATTTATTCTACCATACTGTCACTGGATTCTATTAATATAGAATCTAGGTTTGTTTGGATCATTTTCTTCCCTTGTTTTTCCATGTTGTCCATGTATGTTCCCCTCTAGCAGTGTAGATCTGGGGTATTGCAGTTTCCCCCCTATAAGCTTATAGTGACCCATGGGTTTCCAAAACCTTTTCTTTAAGGGGGAATCAATATTAGCAGTGCCCAGTTCAAACAGTATGCAACCAGAAACCAAATAGCCCCTATGAGGACATTAACAATATTGTCATAATAAACAGAATGAGTTCAATTATTATCTTCAGTATAACAAATAGATTTGCAATAAGTTCTGCAGTTTCTAATGAAGGACAAAGAGGATGCGGAGGGGTGTAGGAGCTATTAATGGGATAAAAAAGAATATATAGAAGTTATAGATAATAGAAAGAGTGAGAGTGTAATCTTAAGAAGTTGGTTGTTAGCATGGGAAAAGTGAGTGAGGGAACAGGTAAACAAAAGGAAAAGAGAGTGAGAAAAGTAAAGAAATAAAAATTTAAAATTTTTCAATAAGGAGAAAAAAGAAAATGGACACTATAAGAGTCTTATAATATACGAACCTCCCAGTCTTCAGTAGCCTGATGCATGAGACAATGAGCTTCAAGTCTCCAGCAGAAGTCTCAGCATGGGATTTGCACCACCTAAAGATGGAAGATACGGAAGATACGGCTTCCAGGATTATCCAAGATGGCAGCTCTGGCTTCCAAATGTGTGGGAAAATGGGGAGCTGCAGCTAGGGGTGTGGGCACAGTCAGCTGGAGGTCCTGGGGGCGGGGTGTTGTCAGTCTGGTTGTGGGATCCTGGAGGCAGGGTGCAGTCAGTCTGGGGTCCTGGTGGTAGGGCTCAGTCAGTCGGTCTGGGGGTCCTGGTGGCGTGGAGCAGTCAGTCAAGGTGAGGGCCCTGGAGGCAGGGAGTGATCGGTCCGGCTGAGGGATCCTGGAGACAGGGCTCAGACAGTCCGGCCAGGGGTCCTACAAGTCCTGGCTGTTGCCTCAAAATGGCGGCAGCCACATGTTCTTTTTCTTTTCTTTATAAGACTTTAGGAAATGTTCTTTGAATTCAGATTCATATGTCTTACACATATCTAACCAACATAATATAAACAATCTGGGGATAATTTTAGAAATAGAATACTTTGTTTTGTGAGAATATTAGAAACAAAGTTTTAGACAAAGAGTTGGCCCCTCAGCCCAATCTCACCCTTCCCTTTCCCTCAAGCATTTGGTGAGAAGTCCCTTGGCCACCATCTTTTCCTTCAATATAGAAATTGCTGTATTTTTTCCTGAGTTTTACTTTTTAGATTAGGCACATAATTCAAACTTCTTTCTAAAAGTTTGAATATATACACAAAAAAACACAATAACCACCTTTAATGCATTTTATATCTCCTTCCAAACTTCTTCTTCTATACATACACTAAAAACATGTACATATTTTACAAAATGGCATCATGGTATGCATTCTATTTTATAACCATCTTTTTTTGGGGGGAGGGGGGTTCTAGGGATTGAACTCAGGGGCACTTGCCCACTGAGTTACATCCCCAGCACTATTTTGTATTTTATTTAGAGAGAGGGTCTCACTGAGTTGCTTAGCACCTCTCTTTTTCGAAGGTTAGCTTTGAACTCTTGATCCTCCTGCCTCAGTCTCCCGAGCTGCTGGGATTACAGGCATGTGCCACTGAACCCAGCTGTAACCACTTTTTTGCACAGAAAAATGTTGCAGAAACTTTTTTTTCTTGTTGACATATAAAATTTCATTTTGTCATTTTAATACCTGCATGGTGTTCCTTAATGTTAAATCCTTATCTTTAATCCAGATCTAACATCTGACATTTTCCAGAAAATTCTCCAGATTTCACGCTGGCTTTTACCTCTTTCTTAGGAACCAGCCTTTTTAAGAGTTCCAACTTCAAGTTTAGCAATGAAAATAGAAACCTGGGACAGTGACGCCTGAACCATAACTCATGTCAGGTCACATCCTGCTGCAGAGTGCCACCGTTTTTCCACTGTGAAACATTACTTGACCAGATTCTCAAAATAGCGTTCCCTCTTTTGAGCATGCCAGCATCTCACTGGTGTTATTTAGCCCTCCCAAGTGGCCAGCAAGAATTCTCAGCTCCTCGAGCCTCAGAGTCCCTCTCCCCCTGAGCCAGGGCAGACTTAGCCTTCAAGGCCTAATATCAGGGAGCCGCAAGCAGTTGGACGCAGGGACCAGCGAGTGGGAATGCAGACGTGTGGAGCCAGCCAGCTCCCCGTCTCCACTCATGGCAAGGGATCCTGGTGTCATACAGATGAGTGTTCTGAGTTGGGTAGGAAAGGTCAGGGTTGCAGGCTTATGTTGTGCTCTGAACTGAGCCTGTCCACCTCCCATTTTGTAGTTACTGTCACATAAATTATAGAGTGGATTTAGGGAAGGTCTGGGTTTTTCAGTTTTCTAATTTTTACTACAGCTAGCGTAACCTCATAATAGTGAATGAGCTTGAGGATCAGACGGACCCAGGTTCCATATTTGTTCTAATGCTTATTATCTCTGGCACCCTGCATAAGACACTCCACAAACTCTTATGGAATAAATCTGTTAAAAAAAAATCTGTGGTTGTTTCCCCAGCTGTAAAATGGGGGTGATGATAGTACTCTCCCCCTTACAGAACTCTTGTGAGGATGAACTGACAAATGCACAGATGGTATATGAAAGGTACTACCTAAGTGCCACTTGTGGGGTGCACGCCTGTGATTCCAGCAACATAGGAGGCTGAGGCAGGAGGATGGCAACTTCGAGGCCGGTCTCAGAAACTTACAGCAATTTAGGGAGATCCTGTCTCAGAATTAAAAATAAAATGGGGCCATTTATGGTAGTGAACACCTGTTGTCCCAGCTACTTGGGAGGCTGAGACAGGAGAATTGCAAGTTCAAAGTCAGTCTTTGCAACTTAGCAAGACCCTAAGCAACTTAGTGAGACCCTGTCTCAATATAAAAGATATAAAGGGCTGAGAATGTGGCTCAGTGGTTGGGTGCCCCTGAGTTCAATCCCTGGAACAAACAAAACCAAAAACAGACAAACAAACAAACAAAAAAAAACAGGGTTAAGGGGGAGGCAAAGGCACTCTGTAAGTTAGAGAAGTCACTTTTTTTTTTTTTCTCAAAAGAAAACTTAAAGCTCTTCTTACTGGAATCTGTTTTGCCACCCCTTTGTCAGGTTTATTTGTTCAACAAATAGGCATTAAATGGGCATAAGTCCTGGAGAAATATCTATTTGTTCATTCATTCATTGAACATACATTTATTCACTACCTATTAATCAGGTACTGAGCACACAGTTATCTGCCCCTGAATAGTTTTGTATCTGTCTCCTTAGCTCTATTTCCATTGTCATCAGACACGTGGACACAGCCACTGTTCTTCCTGCTTCCTCTCTGGGCTCTTAAAACCAATGGTCATTTAAAACTGTAAAAGCTCATGACGCTGATTACAATTAGCATGTTATTCCCCTTCCACCCACCCATGGCACTTCAAGGTATATCTCTGCAGGTACGTTCACACATACATACAGAGGTGTGTGTAGAGAAATATTCATTTCAGTCAGGTGAGGTGGCACATGCCTGTAATCCCAGCAACTCAGGAGACTGATGCAGAAGGATTATAAGTTTATAGCCAATCTGGGCGACTTAGCCAAACCATGTCTCAAAAAATAAATAAATAAATAAATAAATATCAAATCAAATCAAATCAAATCAAATGTTTAAAGACTGCAGCTCAGTGGTAGTGCACCCCACGTTCAATCTCCAGTACTGCAAAAAATAACCAACCGAATAAACTATTGTAAAAGATCACAGGCAGGTCGTATTGTTCCTTGTTAAAGCACAAAATCCCATTTAGAATGAAATGCAGACTTCTTGCTATGTGGCCCTGCAGGACCTGGCTTCTTCCTGTGTTTCCAACTTTAGCCCAGCCCTCCGGAATGACCCTCCCCCATGTACCACTCCCTGTCAGTTCCAGCCACGCTCCAACCTCATGGCCTCTGCATTGCTGTTCCCCCTTGTCTGTGATACCATCTTCTAGACTCTTCAGATGACAGGTTTCTTTCCTTCCTTCATGGATCAACCTCAAGGCCATCTCAGAGAGGTCATCCCTAATGACCACCATCCATTCCCTAGCACAGAATCCTTCCTGCTGCATTTGTTGCTTTTATTTATTTGCTTACTTATTGTTGTTCTCTTCCACAAACAGTACGCGAATATAGTCTTTGAATGAGAAACTAAGAATATAAGCCCCATGAAGTGAGGAACTTTGTCTTTTATTCATTGTCTAAGACAATGCCTGCTGCATATTAGATCTCAATAAAGATCTGTTACAGACATGGGAGAAGAAATCAGTGAGTTTCTGTTGTTTGCAAACCTCCAGGAACAGAAATTCAGATCAGGTTGGTGTGTTCTAAGATGTACATCTTTTGATGTGGAAAGTTTTTTTTGTTTGTTTGCTTGTTTGTTTGTTTGTTTTTTGATCCTAGGAGTTGAACCCAGGGGTGCTTTACCACTGATACATCCCCAGTCCTTCTTATTCTTTTATTTTGAGACTGGGTCTCACTAAATTTCTTAGGCCAACATTGAATGTGTGATCCGCCTACCTCATTCTCCCAAGTTGTTGGGATTAAAGGCATGAGCCCTAATGCCCAGCTTGGGCTGAAATTTTTAAAAATAGATAGAATGAGACCTGGAGAAGAAGAAGGAGAAGGCGAAGGAGAAAGAGAAGGAGAAGAAGAAAGTGGAGAAGGAGGAGGGAGGAGGGAGGAGAAGGAGAGGATGATCCAAACAGCAGACAACTTAAAAACTCATTTGTGCCTGAGAGGTGGTGCACACCTGTAATCCCAGCTGCTTGGGAGGCTGAGGCAGGAAGATCACAAGTTCAAGGCCAAACTCAGCAATTGACAAAGAACCTGTCTCAAAATAAAATTTTTAAAAGGCTGTAAGTATATCTCATTGATGTACTTGGTTCAAGCACCAGGACTAGAAAAAACAACAAAACAAAATCCTCTTACTAGCTGTGTAGCCATTAGCAAGTTAGGCCATTGAAATTATTTGATTAAAAATGGACCCTCAAATCTGTTATGGGATAAGTGCTTAGTATGTATTCATTATATTTCAGTAAAAAGATTTCTGCTGGACACATTGTCTCCTGTGAAAAGATACCACTAGCCAGGCCAAGTAGCACTCTAGCCGTGGCGCAGAATATGGCACAATAGAATGCAGTGGTTAAAACAGAATTGGGTCCCACCAAGAACTTCTGATTCACCAGTTCTGGGGAGGCCTGAGAATCTGTATTTCAAACAAGTTTGCCGGTGATGCTGCTGCTCCTGCTGCTGGTGGTCCAGGGATTACACGGAGAATGACTGCCACCTGCTCTGGTGCTAGACTAACTGTATTCAAATCCCAGTGACACTTCTCTGGTCTCAGTTCCCTTATCTGAAAATGGAGATAATAATAATAGAGGCTTCCTCAGAGAAATTGTTAGAAGGTTTAAATAAGGCCTCAGAGTAATTTTTCTAGTAAGCATTGATTGTTAATAAATACCAACTAAAAGGAATTCAAGGCAGCACTATCCAAAAGAATTCTCTGTATGGAAACATTCTATTTTACACTGTCCAGTTTGGAAGCTACTAAGTACTGGTGGCTATTGAATATTTAATATGTGGCTATTGCCAATGAAGAACTGAGTATTTCAGATTAGCTTATTTTAATTAATTTCAATTTTAATAGCCACATGTGGCTAGTGGGTCACCATATTGGCGAACACAGATGTCTACCTAGAGCTCCTTCCCCTGATCTGGGCAGAGCTCCTCATGGCAACCCTATGGACAGCCGATAATGTAGGGCAACAGAGTAACCTGGGGTGGGGTGTGGGCCTCTACCACTTTCTAACAGCACAGCCCTAGCAACAGAGCTCATTTCTTAGCAACACAGCTCATCTGTAAAATGGAAATAATGCTCTTCGAACTTTAATGTGGTAATCAAAATAAAGTGATTTCTTTAAAACTTTTCTTTCCTTCCCTATGACCTGCTTTAAAGGTGAAAACTTTATCCTCAGCCTTTACATCCTCAGTGCTTAGCAACATAGCAGGTCCTGGTGAATACCGGTTCAGTTAAAATGCAGCCTCCAGAACGAATGTCTTCTGGTTTGTCCTGCACATACTGTGCTCTAGGACATGTAGTAAGAAGGAGGAAGTATCTATATATATATATATATATTTTTTTTTTTTTTTTTGCGGTGCTGGGGATTGAACCCAGGGCCTTGTGCTTGCGAGGCAAGCACTTTACCAACTGAGCTATACCCCAGCCCTAATATCTATATTCTTTTCATTTACATACCAATATATTTTAAGTTATTATCAAATGCCTTTTAAAAGTTGTTATAACTTTATAACTTGTTATAACAATGACATATTGTGTCCTTGAAATTTGCTAGGAGAGTAGACCTTAAGTGTTCTCACTACGCACAAAACAAGGTAACCATACAGGGTGGCAGATCTGTTCATTAGCTTATTGTGATAATCACTTCAGAGTGTGTACGTATACCAGAGCATCTTATTCTACACCTTAAATAAATGGGATTTTCATTTGTCAATTATTACTCAAAAAAGCTGAGGGAGAAAAAAAGAACAATCTACCATAAATAGATATCATATTATCTACCATAAATAGATAGAATTGCTGGATGTGGGGAAATGTTAACAAGCACCAAGAGAAATCATCCAAAAGGATTTTTTTTTTTTCCTGCTGTCTAGAAGAGAAGAAGGAAGATGTCAAGTGGTTGCTGATGTCTACCCAGCAAAGGTTCAATCCAGGACAGAGTCTAGAAATGAAAAGGGTCCTGTAAGATGAATCGCACTACAGAGCTCTACATGCTGAAGACTGGTGTCCCTCTTCCTGGGGAATTTACTGCTGATAAACTTGGGGTGACACCACTATTTCTATTCTTTTTTTTCTCTTCCACATTTTACAATGTATCATTCATGCCAACAGTTCATTCACTTTGCTAATAACCTTATACATAATGCAGGCATTATCAATGAAGAACCAATGCAGCCTAAGTGTGGTCCAACCACTGTTCAATCAAAATAGACACAAATGGAATTAAAAATTTCTAAATAGCTACCTAACAAAGAAAAGAAATAGCTGAAACAAATTTTCATGTCTTATTTAACCCTGTGTATTCAAAATATTATCATTTAGAAATGTAATCAATAGAAAAATTATTAATAAGATATTCTTTGTATTTCATACTGTCTTCAAAATATAGTGCACATTTCACACATGCAGTGCATCTCAATCCTGACTGGCCACATTTCAAGGACTCAACAGCCACATGGGTTGGTGGGGACCATATTAGACAATGCAGAGGTGAACTCTGCAGCCAGAAGTCCTTAGTATAATCTTGGGTAAATTATATCATCTCTCTGTTTCTCTGTGCTTCAGTTTCTTCACCTATAAACCAGAGGAAATGATAGTACCAACCTCATTTTTAATTAATTGTTATGGAGATTAAATGAGCATTTAGAACTTTGTCTGACATAGTATAGTACTGTGTTAACTCTTTTTCTTCTTTTTTTTAGTGTTTGCTCTTTCTATCATCAGATGGAAGCTTAATCACATCCTTATAATGATCAAAGCAATCCTACCCTAAGCATAAGGTCCACATATCTTTTAGCACATCAAGATGGTGAAAATCATACATATATTCATCATTCCCACCCTCCTTTAAGCTTACCAGGGAGAGCTGTGCTTTTGCAAAGCTGGGTAACCTGTAACCCGGAAAAGGTCTTTACACCAATTAAGTCTGCAAATAGATTCTTATTGAATTTTCCAAACAAACAGTATCAGATTTTTACTAGGATGTAAAATTAGGTCCACAGTATAAAATTTTCCCAGCTTGCTTTTTGGTGATCTCTTAAGAGATTGAAACCATATTTCACTAAGGTAAGAAGATAGTATTTGTCTTCTCCAAACTGTGGCTTACAGCCACAAATCCATATTAATATCACAGGATCTATTTGAGGACCTAAGCACCATGTTATATAAATTGTTACCTGGGGCACTGGCATGGCAGCTTTTAATAAACAATGAAGTGACCCAGCAATGGTTGTTGTTTGGACCATTTAAAATAGACGTCTTGGAAATGTCCAGATACTAGAGTGTTCCTTCATTTCTTTACATATTTATTAATTTTATCATCCTTTTATTCAACAAATATGTATTGAGGGCTTACTCGGGGTCAGGAACTTGGCTAGACACTGGGGAGTCAAGTGTAAGCAGAACTCACCGTTCCTGCACTCAGGAGCTTACCACCCAGTTGGGGAGAAAGCCATTCATCAAATAATCACACAAACAGGCTTGCCAACCGGCATAATTGCTGTGGAGAGGACAGGTTGTTCTGAGAGGACGGACTTTGACTTGGTCAGGGGTGTTTTCCCCAAGGAAGTGCTGATGGGGGTGAGGGCTGAAGGATGGGAGGAGTTAACCCAGTGGAGAGGAGAAGGGAGCTGTTCCAAGCAATGGAACAGCACGAACAGAAGTCCTGAGGTGGCAGGAGTTAGAGTCGGAGAGCAGGAAGTGGCCTAGACACTGGGGAGTCAAATGTAAGGGGAGGGACGACTGGGGGCTAAAGTTTGGCTGGAGAAGCAGGTGGGCCCAGGTGTTTGATGGCACAAAGGAATTTTTTTATGTACACCAGGAACACTGGGAAGCTGTTAAGGGGTTTCCAAAAATTGGGGATGCTTTTCTTTGCAGACTCAGAGCTCACTCCTCTAGCCCTCTCGCTGCTCCTCTGTTATCCCAAACTAGCCTGTGCCTCTTGGAGTTTAGGAGAGCAGACTACAGAGGAGTTTGACCACAGCTTAGAGGTGAACCCCCCAAGGGACCAACCATTTCATAAAAGAAAGTGAAGCTCTTACGTATTTCAAGTCAGGTCAGTGAATTCCAGCTCAAGGTAGGAACAAATAGGAAAGACGTGATCAGGTTTGTCTTTTGAAAAGGCATTTGGATGTGATGTGATAAGGGGGCTATGAAGGGATTAATAAAAATGGAGACAAGAATATTATTGCCAGAGTCCAGGTAAGAGGTGATATGAAATATGAAGGCAAGTAGGTAGATTTGAAAGATAGAAGGTTCCAGGTACAGCAGTGCACACCTGTAATGCCAGCAAATTGGGAGACTGAGGAAGGAGGATCACAAGTCTGAGGTCAGTTTCAGCAACTTAGTGAGAGCCTGTCTCAAAAAAATTAAAAATTAATTAAACAGGGCTGGGGATGTAACTCAGTGGTAAAGCACCCCTGGTTTCAATTCCCAGAACTGTGGGTGGGTGTGGGGGAAGAGTGAAAAGTTGTTTAGGGCTTTGCTAAATTGTTGAAATTGCCCTCAGATTTGTGATCCTCGTGCCTCAGCCTCCCAAGTTACTAGGATTACAGGTGTGTGCCACTGCATCTGGTCAGAAAGAACAAGATTTGAGGGGGAAAATTACACATTCAATTTTTGACTTGTAAAATCTGAGAAGCTTTGAACATATCCAAGAGAAGATATGGTACAAGCAGTAAATGATAAGGTCTTGGACCAGAGACATGTATTTTCCATTAAGAAATGTACAGTGCGACATTAGCAATTTCTCTTTAGCTTTTGGACCATGAATAATATCTAGTCCTAACCTTCAAAGGTCTTGCTTAAAATGGTAACATGAGTGAAATTTGACTGGTTCATGCTCATTTTAAATAAGACTAAAGTGATGTCAGAGACTCAGATCCAACCCAGGTCAAGATTCTACCATGTGTCAGGCATGAGAGTTACAGAGATGAGCTTCGTCCTTGGAATCACAGCTGAGAGGTCGGAAAAGCATCCTCAAAGGAAACTAAATCTTGCCATTGTCAATTTTGAGTCCCTTAGCCCAGCCCAGTTTCTGGCACACAATATTTCAATAAATATTTGAATGACCGAAGAGCATGTTTCCATCTTCCTCTTAGAAAATAATATAAAAGACAGTAAAGGGTCAAAGAACTGGCACAAACCAATCAGGACAAGGGCAATGGAGAATAAGAATTTGGCAGCAACACTTTGGAAGTTTGAATATACATTGGTCATGAATGACCGACTTTAGCAGATCTGGGAGAACAAACACCTATGCCAGTAGGGCAAGCCTCGAAGAATGGCACCCAGGAGCTGTTATCTGCCGAAGTGGGAGGGGAAGGTGAGGCCCAAAACCAAAAGATCATTTCAAAGACTTCTTAGTAAAGACTTTGATTCCCATTGCCAAGAATGGTATTTGGCACAAAATAGGTAATCAATACATATTTGTTAAGAGAATGGAGGCATGCATGAAATTCAGCTATACAAAAACCTTGGAGATCTAACAGCATTTCTATTCTGCCCTTGCACCTAATTGATAACTTGACTGGCATATTAGTTATCTACAGGACCTCAAAACTTGCAACTCAAAGCAGTGACCATTTATTCAGTGCATATTTCTATGGAATGTCAGCTTGGGGATTTTGTCAGCTAGTGTGTCTGCGGCCAGCTGCTAGTCAGGTGGTGTTGCTTTGTGGGGTGAGCTGGTTGTAGGTGGTTATGGGTGACCAGGTCACCCATCTCTCAATCACCTCACTGGCCCAGGATAGTTCTCCTGATGGTGGTAGTTTCCAAAAGTAGCAAGAGAAGAAGACTCAAGTTCTCTTCAAGCTGAGGCTCATAACCAGCACGCCACATTTATAACCTTCTATTGATCAAAGCAAGTCACAAAGCCATTCCCAGAATCAGGAGGCTGTTCGAGAGAGGCATGAGAGCTGTTCTCTCTCTTCATGGTATTTTCCAGTTGGCAAAGGTGAACATAGAATTCTTGGATGAAATTCTTTTTTTTTTTTTTCCAGAATTTTGAAGACATTTTCTTTATTGTATTGTTTTTGTTTCCTAGATTTCTAGTATTGCTAGAAAACTCTGACACCACTACAATTTTTTATTATTTACACGTAATCTGTTTTATTTTTCCATCTCTGGAAATTCAGAGAATGTTATTTTAGCCAAAGAGATAAAATGATAAAGAGATAAAAAGATAAAGTGAGTTGATATAGGTCCACATTCATTGATTGTGCAAGATGCTTGATAGATTCTTGAGAGCTTGTTTGGAGGTTCTAGCAGGGGAGCGCAGCTACTCGTATACCCTTGACCGAAGAACGGTCCTCCTCTATCGGGGAAGGTCGTCCTCTTCGACCGAGTGAGCAGCTTCGGGAGGGACGCACATGGAGCGGTGAGGGAGGAAGGGGACACCCGCCTAGCCAGCCAGATCAGCCGAATCAACCCTGGCGATCAATGGGGTGACAGATGTCGCAGCCAGATCGCCCTCACATCCTTGATAGATTCTTTTAATCTGGAAACTCAAATACTTCAGGATAGAGAATGTTCTTAAAATATTTATTTGGTGCTTTTCTTCCCTTCATTTTCTTTGTTCTTTTTATAACTACTATATTGGAGTTCCTGTACTGGCTGTCTGATGTCCTAATCTTTTCTCTCCTATTTTTCACCTCTCTCTCTCTCTCTTTCTCTCTCTCTCTCTCTCTCTCTCTCTCTCTCTCTCTCTCTCTCTCTCAGTCATATTTTCTGGAAATTTTCTCAAATTTGTCACTCAATGCTTACATTAAATATCATTGTATTAAAATGTAGGCCTACTTTCATAGGGAGATATTAAAAATTATCACATACTTGACCAGCGTCTGTCAATGTAGCTTCTGATATGATGAAGTACCCCCTTACTTATTTCTTCTCCTGCATATTTTGTTGAAGTTGAACTTTCCCATGGATGTAAACAGTGCCCCTGGGCGCTACTATAAAATATTTACATTTAAGGAATGAAGGATCTAACACAGACTTAGAAAATGGAAAGAGGAAAAAGGGAAAGTAGATGAAAAAGAAGAGATGAGTGCAGTTCAGGTATCAAAACACAATGGATTGAAAAATGACAGAAAGCCTACTTAAATCAACTTCAGGTAACAGTAAAATAGTTTTGCTCATGCGAAGAATCTACATGTATTAGTCTATCTTCTGTTGTTGTAACAAAATACCCGAGGCTAGATACTTTGTAAAGAAGGAAGGTTTATTTAGCTCACAATTTTGGAGGCTGGAAATACAAGATCAGGCAACCCTACTTGTTTAGCCTCTGGTGAGGGCCCCCATGGAAATGGAAAAGGAACTAACCATATGGTGAAACAGAAAACCAAAGATCAGGGAGGAGCCAATCTTACTCTTTTTATAACAACTTTCTCTAATGTGTTCTGTGGGAACTAGATTATTCCCTTCTGAGGGAAGTGCTCCCAAGAACCTAATTAAATTTTACTAGCTGCCAACTCTTAAAGATTCCAATACCACCACACTGGGGACTAAGCTTCCAGCACATGAACCTTTAGGGGACAAACCACATCCAAATCACTACACTATCTATATTGGCATCAGATCTGTTATTTTGCTGCTGCCATTATTCTCCCTCCCCCACAGCACTTCACAGCCCAGATTGTTAGCCGTGAACTTCCTAGCCAGTCATTGGTCCAGATTGTTAGTGAACCTCCTTGTCAGTCCTTGGTCCATTGTTATTAGCTCGCGAAATTCCACTACTTAAGAATAGCTCCACCTCCATTCTGTCTCTCCCTCGCTTTCACTCTTGTGCTCTCTCTCTCTCTCTCTCTCTTTTCTCTCTCTCTCATTTTCTCTCTCTCTCTCACCCAGCAGGCAGACACTCTGCCTGTCCGCTCACTATCTCCTGCATGAGTTCCCGCATCCAGGGTGGTTTCTGGGTGTTTTTCAATCTATCCGTTTATTTATTTGTTCAACAGTATGTATCATAAATTTTGAATTTTTGAGTGATCACTATGTACAGAAGCTATACTAAATACTTTACATGCATGAACTGATTTATTACTTCCAATTTCTCCCCAGAATGCCTCTTGAAGCGGGTTTGTGAACATAGAGGTCAGTTATGGAATGCTGAAAGAGACAAAAGATATTTCCAGACTTCATATTAGGTCCTCAAGATATGTGAGTGGACAAAAACAGACCAAGACCCCTCTCCTGGTTGGACCCTCTAGCAGAAACAGATGACAAACAACCATATTAAAAAGATGATTATCTAATGTGTTAAAAGTTGGTAATGTTGTGGAAAAGAGAAGAAGAAGATGCTGGCAAGGGGGATTAGGATACAGGGTGGGGACCAGGTCATATTAAATAGGGTGGTCAGGATATGCCCTCCTTAAGTAAGGGATAGTTGAGAAAAGACTTGAAGGAAGTAGTTTTGGTTTAAGTACAAATGGATACTCAAATAGGATCCTGTTAAATTTTTTTCTTTCTTGCTGTTTGAGCTCTACTCTTCCCTGTGACAGCTTCATTCTCAGGTAGAATCTACCCATGTGGGAATTTGAGCATTCCTAGAAATTCCAGAATATATTCTACTACTTTATCACCTCTAACAGAAAGAGAAAGAGAGCCCCAATCCCAATAGTTACAACAAGAGTGACAGGTTTAAGTCTTACTGGTCAGCTTGGATCACGTGATCATCCCTGAACCAACTGCAGCAGTCAGAGGATGTTTTACTCCGCCAGTCTTTCATTATATTGCTACATTTGAAGTCAGAGGGTGAGGTGGACAACCAGAGGGATTGAGGATGGGGAGTGAATGGTTCACCCAAGAATATCTAGGCTTCCAGAAGAAAGAGGAATGGATACTGAGCTGATAAAATAAGGGTTTCCTCTAGGGGTCTGTGGGAGAAGGTAGCAGTAGTACCCCAGTTGCCTCCAGTGCTTCTATACCAATGACCTCCATCTGAATAGATTACTACTTCCAGCTTACATGTGATAAAGATTCCATTTCCTCTAGACCAGTTCAAGCAAAGCTATTTATAGCCCAAGATAACCTGTAAATTTTCCAGGGTAACATCTCTTCCTTTGCTGATAACCTTGGGTTGGTACAACATCAGCAAGAAGAATGACCACTTCTCTTTTCCCAGATATTATTTAGTTCCTATTTAGATAATTATCTTCACGTGATTTAAAATGAGATTAGCTATTTGCTTTCATTTTATTTTTGACTTTTGTGTTTCTGAATCTACCTAGTTCACTGACTGCAGATCCTTCTCCAATATTTCCTCTCCATCTTGGTTTCTAGTGTAAAACGAATACTTAAAACTGTACTAATCACCTCTACATACGCCTGGTTAATTTTTCCTTTAATTATTGTGAAAGTTTGATTTGCATTCCATTGAAGGAGAAAAATAGAGATAATAGTTCCATCTGAAAATTCATGATTAATCAACTTTCAAAAGCAGCCCAGGTAGACCCAACTCAGAAAATGAGTTTAAAGAAAGTGACTTTGTGGTTTAAAATAAAAGTTGCAGCTATTGCTTCAATGTGAGGCCCCAAGAGAGGCAAGGTTGGACTGTGCCTTAGCGTATATTTATTGAAAGAAAGGCTTAGATTGACATTTGAGACAAGCTTAGACTGACCTGCACCCTAATATGGAAAATAATCCCTAGCAAAAGCATCAATAATGCCAGGTAAAAAGTCTCATTATCTTACCTGGGTATGATTTCCTAAAACTGGTCCTACACTTTGAGTTGACTTTTAAAGCATACATGTCCTGGCCTAGGGGTGTAGTTCAATGGTAGAGCACTTGCCTAGAATGTGTGAGAACCTGGGTTCAATCCCAATAGCAAAAACAAAAACAAAAAAACACCATATTGATTTTCTCCTTTTATTTAGACCCCTATCCTTTAAGCTTTCAACATTTTCAGTTCACTTAAAAACACTTTCCAGCTGAGCATGGTGGCCCACTCCTATAATCCCAGCAGTTCAGGAAGCTGAAACATGAGGATTTCAAGTTTGAGGACAGCCTCAGCAATTTAGTGAGACCATAAGCAACTTAGAGAGACCCTTCTCAAAACAAAAAATTTAAAAGAGATGGGAGTGGGCTGAGGATATAGCACCCCTGGGTTAAATCCCCAGTACCAAAAAAAAAAAAAAAACTTTCCAAAAAAAATATTACTTTGCAAGTCACCTTTGCAAAATCCTATAATAAAGAATCCCAGAACATCATTTGGATAAACATTGCAATTCCTTCTCAAGATAGAGTAACCTGATATCACTTGCTGTGCCCATTTCCTCAACTATCAAAAGCTATAGTTCCTATCTCAGAAGGCTGTGGGTAGGGAATAAATCAACTAATGCACTTAAAGTACTTAGAATACTACATATATAGTATTATATAGTATATAGTTGTCATCCAAAAAGTGGTAGTGCTCGTGATGATGACTATGGTCATCATTGCTATATGAGAGTTGAACGGTTGGAGGAGACATTCCTGGTCAGTTCTCTTGGAATGATCTCAGAAAAAAAGGAGCGAGTTTGTATTTAAAAGCTCATGATCTTTGCAGAATGGATGAATGTGGGACAGTGTCCTTTCTGTACCCACCAGACTCCTGAGGACCTTAAACTACCCTTGAGACTCTTCTAGGGTACACAGAGTCAGTAAACAGAGATTACTGGAGACTCTATAACCAATTGTCATTCAAACCTATGGATCCAAAGGCTGATGCTCTCAACTTCTATAAAGAACCTGAAGCAAACAGGATTTGTTATCCATGCCTGTATCATAACACTAAGAGGACAGACTTACCTATGATAGAGTAAGTGGTAAGTGACATGGTTGATGTGGCAAAGCTCAGTCTCATGAACCAGACCTTGCTCAGCTTTTTATTCAGAAGAATGTTGGGCCATGCCATTCCTAGGGCTGATGTGTTTGCATAGCAACCCCTGCCCCCTGCCCCTCACCCTGGGTGTGATTTACACATGACTGAAAGCACACCAGCTAATTCTCTTTGAGCCTAAATCTCTTCCCAGCATGCTATTTGAAGGTGGTTTGTGGGCACAGAACTCATTTCTGGAACGCTGAAAGAACCAAAGGCAGCCCCAGATTTTTTGCTTTGATGGTTGCTTCAAGGTAGGATTTTACAAAGCTATCTGCTGCGAGCTTAATCATGGAGACAGACTCCTCGGCTTTAGGAAGGCAAACCAGTTCACAAATTCCCTTCACCAAATCGGAATCAATTCTCCATTCCTGCCCCAGGTTCCTGATTCCAAGTCTAATCCTTTCATGTTACTCCTCTAAGTTAAGACGACTACAGACAGCTCAAAGAGCTGCAGATCAACTTCAAATTAATTTTGAAGTAAGGGCTTATCTCAACTGAACTTGAGAAGGCCCATTCCTTTCAGCAGCGGGTGCTGTATGTTCAGATGTATACAGAAAGTATTCTGGAGAAATGTCAATCCTACAAATCCAGGGGCAGGACAGAAGGTAGATTTAACCAATTGGGAGATATTTTTCATGCCATCTCAAAGTAACTCACAGATGCTTGACAGCTGCAGCTGTCTGGGCCCTTGCGATGGGATTGCTCTATGACTCAGAGGAATGTTTATGCCAGAGAATGCTGCCACTGCAATCCTACCCCAGAGATGCCCCAGGAGAAAACAATTTGGAGGAATGAGTGGGAAAGGAAGGTCCCTGGGCAGATTTAGTCAAATTCAGGGTGTGTTTAATGGTATATGGAAAAGTGGAAAATGAATAGACTTGGCCGTCAGACATATCCAGCCACAATTTTTAGCTCTGGGCACTGTATATTTAGTCAGTCAGTCATTTACCCATTCATTCACTCATTCAACTGATATTTGTTGAGCATCTACTACGTGGCAGACACTGCTAGGTGCTTGAGATGTAATAAATACCTGAACTGACTACCTAATTGGTGGAGCCAGTGCAAAAGAAAAATGTAGAGCCTCTGGTTCAAAAATTATCAAGAATTTCAATCTCGCTGATAAGCGGATGAGGACATATAATGGGGGGTGGGAGGGGTTAGCATTAGGTTTAGGGTTAGGTTTAGGGTTAGGGATAAGGAGAGCGGTAAGAATGAAGGAAAGAAGGACTGTATAGATGGAAAAGAGGGGTGGGAGGGGTGGGGGGGAAGGGAAAAAAAATAAACATCATTGCCCTATGTAAAAAAAAAAAAAAAAAAAAAAGCCAAAGTTGAAGGACTTACTGCAAGTTAATTTGCCTGTTCTCACAAAGGTCAAGAAAGACAAAGGCTGAGTAACTATGCCAGTTTAGACTAAAGATGTCAAAATTAAAAAAACAATGCATAATACTGTAATAAACACTAGGCAGTGGAGAAAAGTATTATTGGGACAACCGGAAATTTGAATATTGAACTTGAATTAAATAATATTTTATATTAAATATTCTGAAATGCTATCATTATGTAGTCCTTATTCTTAGGAAATGCACACAGAAATATGTAGACAGTAAAGAGGTACTTAGCAAAAATGATTAAGAGGAAAATGTTAAATCCAAAGGGAGAGAAATACTGAATCTGAAATAGAATTCAGATTTTTTAAAACATTGAAGTTTCACAATTCATAAAATTTCAAAATATAAATTTAATGTGCGCACATGTATGTGCATGCATGTATATATAACTTTTTAGGGGGGTACCAAGAATTGAACTCAGAGGCTCTTAACCACTGACCACATCACCAACCCTTTTTAAATTATTTTGAGAGAGGGTTTCACCAAGTTCCTTAGGGCCTAAGTTGCTAAAGCTGGCTTTGAACTTGTAGCCTCAGCCTCCCAAGCCCCTGGATTACAGTTTGTACCATCATGTTCAGCTAGGTTTTATAATTGTTTGTTCTTTTTAGAGGAATAGGGAGTAGTAAGGAAATCACAAAAAACAAACAAACAAACAAACAAACAAACAAAAAAACGCCAGAACCAATATCAAGTCCAGCAAGAGTTAAGGGATGGAAAATTCAAGGGTGTCAGAAAGAAGTGTTAGTGTTAAAGTTCATAAAGGAATCTATTTCAGAAGGTGATAGAGTCTAAATCATGGCCAAACTAATTGTGATGGTTAATTTTATGTGTTAACTTGGCTAGTCTAAGGGATGCCTGGATGGCTAGTAAAACATTGTTGGATGTGTCTGTGAGGGTGTTTCTGGAAGAGACTGGCATTTGAATTGGTCATCTGACTAAAGAAGGCCACCTTCACCAATATGAGTGGTTATCATTGATCTGTTGGGGGCCTAAATAGAACAAAAAAGGAAAGAAGGGCAAATTTTCCATCTCTACTTTGAGCTGAGACATCCATGGGATGAGGGGGATGGAGAGGGGGATAGAGAGGGGGGAGAGAGGGGGAGACTTCACTCTCCAGATACAAAATACACGCCACAAAGCCATACCCTCAATGAGCCACTTCCTCCAGTCACACCCCACCTGCCTCCAGTTACCATTCAGTTAATCCCATCAGGATTCACCGATTAGGTTAAGGCTATCACCCAATCATTTCTCTTCCGAGAACTTTCTCGCATTGTCTGTCATGTGAGTAAAAAAAAAAAAAAAAAAGAATTTCAAGATAGTTATATTAGAGCTCTAAAGTAAGTGTGTGGTCCTTCTGAGTGTGAACCTTGTGTAACTGCACTGTACGCCCTTGAAGACGCCCCTCACAATACACCTGAGGTAAGAGGAGATCTTATTTTCCTGGAGCTGGATTCTAGGGAGGAATTCATTAATTATTCTAATCAATCTAAAGACAGAACTATTACAAGAGATACAGAGGAAGGCAAGCCTGGTGCTGTGAATGTCAGTAAGAGGTGTACTTTTGGCTAAGAAGACCAGGAACGGCTTCTCTGAGGGAGTGATGTTTAGGATGAGATTTGAAGGATGAATAGAAGTTTACTAGGCAAAAATGGACGTTGCTCTTTGAAGGACGTCATCACTCCAAAGCCCACAGACAGAGGTGAACCTGCAAAGGAGAAAAAGGAGGAAATGTCCATATAGGAAGAAAACCAGGAGGGAGTTGGGTGATGGGAGCCAAGGAAGGGGAGTATTTTGGGGAAAGCATGGAAGATCTACTAGGTTGACCCTGCAAGCGGTCTCACGTGTCATTGCAGAGATAGATAGACTCCTGAAGATTTAGCAGAATCCATAAGCAGGTTACTTTGTTCCCTCCTAGTAATTGTCTCTGCCTTTCATTTCCCAAGCAGAAGATCCAGTTCTCAATTTTGGTACCTACGTCATGGAGGAAAGTTGAAACATAGAGAAACCAAGTCGAAGCCACTGTTCTCCTAGGTGTGAGATAATGATGTTCAAGGGACAGATGTGTGAATACACCTGGCCTGAAGCCACCCAGTCCTGGAGGAGCAGGCAGATTCTGTCCATTTGTGTTCCCACTGTAAACCAGTCACCTGGCACATGGAACTTACTAAATGAATGAACATAAAGATGCGTTCATCCCAAAACCAAAGGGGCCCAACAATGTCTCAGTCTAAGCTCAATTCATGGAGGAAAATATTCTCAAGATTAGGTAAGCCTCCTTTTACAATAAATTTTTTTTTTTTTTTTTTTTGGGTGTTGGGGATCAAACCCAGGGCCTTGTGCTTACAAGGCAAGCACTCTACCAACTGAGCTATCTCTCCAGCCCCTACAATAACTTCTATAATTGTCTATCAATTCTACAGATGTGCTGTCACCAGAACAACCCACATATCAACAGGTGAACTTGTACTGTCTCTTCATTGACGTGATGCTGTGCGTGTGAGTGTATCTATGTGTGTGTGCATGCGTGTGCAAGGGGAGTCCTTACGACCCATCAAACGGGACATGGTATCAAGATCAACATTGTTCTCTGAGATCTTCTGTGACTAAAATTTACTTACCAGTTGGGTTGGGCTCCTAATGAGAGGTGGGGATGGAGTAGGGCTGGGACATCTCTGATTGGTTATAAAAATGTGCAATGAGAGAGAAGTTTGTGTCAGATTTCTAACAAAGAATGGAACAAGGAGCAGATTCCAAGTTTTTGACCCTTAGAGTTCACGCCCATATGGTGTGAATTTTAGGCTTCATTACGGATAATATTGGCTTCAGCAGTATCTCTTTTTCTGTAACCTGCACCTTTTGATGCTCCTTAACAGTTAAGAAGTTGGGGAATGGAAAATCACAGAGTAAGCATGGATGGCAGGCACCCTGAGTATCTGATTCACCTGTGTGCCTCCAGTAGCTCACAGAGTAGTGTTCAGTAGACATTTCCCAAGGAAACACTGACAAGAGGATCTGGGACCAGGTGCAGTGGTGCACGCCTGTAACCCCAACAGTTTGGGAGGCTGAGGCAGGAGGATCACAAGTTCAAAGCCAGCCTCAGCAACTTAGTGAAGCCCTAAGCAACTTAGTGAACCCTGTCTCAAATTAAAAATAAGAAGAGCTGGGGATGGATATAGCTTAGTGGTGAAACGCCCCAGGTTCAATCTCTGGTTAAAAAACAAAACAAAACAAAACAAAACAAAAAAAAAAAGGTTCTAGGAAGAGAGACAGAAACACAAAAAGTCAACAAGGAGTCTGTTATAGCAACCAAGACTCTGGGGGACCAGATGAAATACATCTAACAATAGTCTCCCAATAGGCATGGCAGCTCACCTGTAGTCACAGGTACTTGGGAGGCTAAGCAAGAGGATAACTTGAGTTCAGGAGTTCAAGGCCAGCCTGGGCAACATAGAGGATCTCATTCCTTTAAAAAAAAAAAAAAAAAAATCTCCCTCCCCAAGATGAGAGGAAGCTGGATATTCATCCCCCAACTCCTTTCCATCTGATTTGAACCTCAAGACCATGAAAAAGGCCTTAAATGGAGAGCCAGTAAGAAGACCCTGGAGGCACCTGTTGGAATTTTTAGCACCCAGGGGTGGGACACCAATTTGCTAAAGAGAAAGAGAAAAGCAGAGCAAAGAGCAAGAAAGAAGTGGACAAGAGAGGGACACGCTCCGTGTGTGTGTTATTCCATTGAAATAAGCAGATTCAGAGTTATGATTCTATCAAGATTTTTGTTTCTCTTGCATGGATTTCCAAATAGAGCAACACAAAAAACTGTTTTAAATAAGAATGAATTTATAGAAGAGAAAATTCCCTAAAAGACTAATAAACATAATCATCATGTGAAAAGTCATTTAACCTCATTTGTAATTAGGAAAATCCATATCAAAATAATGAGGGACCATTTGGGGGGAAAATATTTTGAAATATATCAAGAAGATTAGCAACGTCCAAGGCTGACAAGGATATGAAGAACTACATACTGCCCTACATTGAGGTGAGGTTAGGAATTCTAGTTACTACAACTTTGGGGGAAGAAATGTGGCAGAGTGCATTCAGATTAAAAATGAATCAAAATGCAGTCTATAAAAATAAATAAATAAATAAATAAATAATAAAAAAATGCGTATCCCTTTACCTAGGAATCGTTCTAGTTGAAGTTTTTCTTTAATAATAAAGCACCAGAATATAAAGCTGTTTATTCAAGGATGTTTATTACAGTTTTATTTGGGCAAAAGTAAACAACCTGAATGCTTATTCATATGGAAAAAAAGGAAATTTTGTGGTGTATTTGCACTGTTAAAAATAATGAATTATCAATGCTGTGTGCATTGATTTGGACTAACTTAATAATTGTGATATGGTGAGAGAAATAAACAAGTCCCATGGTGATATTCAAAGTTCAATCCATTTGAATTTTGCAAAAGGAGAAGACAAACACCTTATGCAGAAATAATGAGGGTGTACTTCAACTGTTGCCATTAGTTACCTTGAGTTTGGAGGGTGAAATCTGTAGTGGAGACAGATGAGAATGTTTGCTTTTTGTTTTGTCGTATTATTGGGTTTATAGCAAAGAGAGGGTATTTCTCTTGAGGTTTGAAAAGAAATAAAGTATTTGATTGTAGGCAGGACCATTGAGCAGCTGGGATGTTGGCAAATAACTGGGGAATTTGAGAATCAGTGGGATCATTATGGGAAGGATTCAGATATCAGATACAAAGTCCCAGACAGTTCATATTCACTTTGGGAATATAGCTTGAAGACATGGATCCATCCTCCCTCTCCGTGACTCCTTGCTTTTAAAAAATGGTGCAGATGTGCCAGTCAGGGTGGTGTACACTGTAATCCGGCTACTCGGGAGGCTGAGGCAGGAGGCTTACACACTGGAGGTTAGCCCAGACAACTTGGCAAGACCCCATCAAAATAAAATAAGAAGGACTAAGGGCTGGGGGTTTGACTCAGTGGTAGAACACTTGCCTACGATGAGTTCAATCCTTAGTCTCATAAAAAATAAAAACGAAAGAAAGTACAAACGTTTTTCCAACAGTGCTATAGAAAACCCACATAGCCAAAAGTTAGAAATTTATTAAGCAAACCATAATGTACTAAGTAATGGTGCAACTGAACAGCAAATGTCAGAACAATGGTATCAACTTGGTGTATGGTGAGTTCTGGCTCTACTACTTGCTGACTCTGTGATGGTAAACATGTTGCTTAGCATCTTTGGGCTTTAGTTGCTCCAGCTAGAAATGATGATAATAATAGTATCTGGCTCAGAGATTTGCTCTGAGGATTAAATGAGATATACCTATATTTATGATTATTACTGTTACTTTACAATGTAAAATGAATGAGTGAATGAAGCATGAACGGAAAACTATGAGATACTGTTAAGAGTAAGAACAGGGCACATATGCTTGATTTTGATGATGTATAAATTACATAACGATTAGAAATCAAAAGGTCATAAAATTCTATTAATGCCAGTCATTGGTATTTTAATAGTGAAAAAAATTTTTCTCTTTAATTGTATTTTTTACTTTAAAGTTGATTACTTATATAGTAAGCAAATATTATGTATAATATTGAAATCAAATCTAAGGAAAAAATTGTTTAGCATCTACTTTTTGACAATAAAAAGTAATATTTCATTTGGGTGTGGTGGCACATGCCTATAATCCCAGCAACTTGGAAGACTGAGGTAGGAAGATCGCAAGTGCCAGGTCAGCCTGAGCAACACAGTCAGTCTCTGTGTCAAAATAAAAAAAATTTAAAAATAAATTTAAAAAATGCTGAGGATGTGACACAGTGGTAGAACCCCCTGGGGTTCAATTTCCAGTTTTACCAAAAAAAAAAAAAAAAAAAAAGTAACATTTCGTGGTGCACTTGGTATGAGTGTTTATTTGTGTGCCCCCCTTTTACACACACACACACACACACGCACACACACACTTCCCAGAATATCCTCAGAGTCCCCAGGGGACTTATCACTTGTGGCTGGCAGGTGCAGTCTTACCAAAATACAGAGTCACAAGGATGTCTTGCCAGAAGGACCAAGGCCCAGGTTGGCAGAGGCATCTGGAGCAAATTCACTCAGACAGAGATGGTAGGTCAAGGAACACACAGACACTGTGTACCTATGCAGGAAAATGATACAAGCCTGCTCACAAAAAACAAAAACAAAAAACATCTTTAGAAGATCAGATGAGACCCCTGGGAGTCTGCTTCAGCTTCCTTGTTAGTCTCCATGCCTGGCACTGCCCAGGGCCGGCCATGCACCCTTACTCCAGCCACACCAGCCCCCTTGCCAGTGCCTGAACATGGCACCATGTGTGTATCTGCCCGCCCTTGTCCAGGCTGCTTTCTCTGTTGCAACAGAGAAAGTACACCCTCTATAAGGTCACCCACCTCCATTTAGGTGCCAACATGGCTCTGGCCAAGCTTCTCTTCCTGATTTTACTCCTCATAACTTCTTCCCACCGGCACAAACTCTCACCCAATCGGCAGTCGACACCCCGCCCAGACCCCTAGCAACAAGGCTCACCCAATCAACCATCTCCCCGCCCCTCAGCAACAAGGCTTTCCCAGTCAGCTCTCACCCCGTTTCATGCCCCAACCAATCAGCCTCTTCCCGGCCCTATATAAGTGTGTGAATTTTTTAAATAAAAATGGAACTTCTGCGGTGATTTGCTTTGGACTGTGGCTCCATGCGCTTCTTTCACCCTCCAGGCTCCTCAAAACTTTCCTTGGTCAGTCCCCTCCTCTCCTTTCCTCAGAAGGTGCCATCACTGTCTGCTATGCATATCATTGGATGGAGTTCTCCACCAGAGCACCTGCCAACCTTAGTCCATTTTCTGCTCCTATAACAGAATATCTGACACTGTACAATTTATAATGAACTGAAATTTATCTGGATCATGGTTCCAGAGGATGGTAAATTTAAAAACATGGCACCTGGTGAGGTTTTTCATCCTGCATCATTCCATGATGGACAGTGGAAGGGCAAGACAGGGTGGGACTAAAAGAGCAAGAGGAGGTCAAACTTGCCTTCTTTGTTGTTGTTGTTTTATGTGAGGATAGAACCCAGTGATGCTTAACCACTGAGCCACATCCCCAGCCCTTTTAAAACATTTTTAATTTTGAGACAGTGTTTCACTAAGTTGCATACAGCCTTGCTAAATTGCTAAGACTGGCTTTGAACTTGTGATCCTCCTATCTCAGCCTCCCAAACTGCTAGTATTACTGGTGTGTGCCATTGTGCTGGGCCCAAACTTTCTTTTATAACAACCCACTCTCGTGATAACCAACCCACTTCCATGGTAACAACATCATTACTAATAGTTAGACTTAGAATCTTGGTTCTGTCCTTTATCAGCAGATAGAATTTTAAAGAAAACAATCTCTTGGATCCATAGTTTCCTCATCTATAAAATGAAGATAAGATATTCCCAGAATGAGGATTAAATAAAACTATGGATTATTCCCACTAGCATGAAAACATGGTCTACTCTCTCCCAAGTAGAAACAAAACAAAACAAAAACCTGTCTTGAGCCCACATTGTATCTGAGCCACCTCCCCACTCTCTGTGGTCCCTCACATGTGACAGCTTCCTGAGTCATTGGTGGTTGATGCCTCCAGTCCCTCATCCAAGCATCTCTCGACTCACTGTAGTTTGTCTTCCTCTCTCCTTTCCATTGACACTCACCAAGTTCACCAGTGACTTCCATTTCATCATGTGGAATTCAGCAGTCTTCTCTCTTCATCTCTCAAGAGGATTTGGCACTCTTGATCTTTCTTCTTTTAAAATTTTTCTTCAGCTCCTGCACATTTTCTTTCATTTTTTTTTCCTTTTCTTTTTTCTCAGTTTCTTCCTCTGTCACCCCGTCTCTCCCTCTCTTTCTCTCTCCCTCCCCCCTTCTTTTCTTTCTTTCTCTTTGTTTTTGGTACTGGGGACTGAATCTAGGATTGCTCTTCCACTGAGCTACATCCCCAGACCTTTAAAACTTTTATTTTAAGACAGGGTCTGTCTAAGTTACTGAGTCTGGCCTTGAACTTGTGATCTTACCGCTTCAGCCTCCTAAGTTGCTGAAATTACAGGTGTGTACCACCATGCCTGGCTCTACTTATTCTATTTTTTATAAGACTCTGCTCTTCAGAACCATATTTATTTCTCCTCTGGTCTAAATTTGAAGAGACAAAGAATTCGTTCCTGTACCCACTCTCTCTGCAGTAGCACAATTTCCTTCCGACATCTCATCTGGGCCCACAGTTCAATGAGCATCAGTATCTGCAGCCCTGAACACTCATCTAAATGAATCTAATCTCACATGTTCCAATGCACTTCTGTAACAGGCATCTCAAACATCATGACCAAAACAGAACATTTAACATTTTCTTCTAAATATGCTCCTTCTTCTGTTCCCCCATCTCAATACATGACAATATTATACACCAGAAGGCTCCACCTAAAATTTTATGAAACAGCCTTGGTTTCTTCCTTTCCCTTAATCTCCTACCTTCATCCATCAATAAGTCCTGTCAGTTCTAATCTCCAGAGCATATCCCCAAACTCGACACCCTTGCCACTAGCAGCATCCAAGCCAACTGGGCCTCTTATCATTCCACAGTCCTGCTGATGCACCCCACCTGGCAAATCCAGGTTCCTCATAGCACCCAGAAAGTCTCAAAAATAACAAATGGTTTTACTTGTCTCAGTGAATTTGGGCTGTTACAACACATTTCCATAGAATGGAAATTAAACAACATTAACAACATTTATTTTTCATAGTTCTGCAGGTTGAGAAGACAAAGATCAAGGTACCCAGTCCATCTTGGTGAGGGCCCACTTTTTATGGCTCAAGTGGCAGAGAGCAGAGGGAGAGGAAGCTCTCTTGTCTTTTCTTATAAGGGCACTGATCCCATTCATGAGGGGCCTGCTCTTACAGCCTGATTACCTCCCAAGTGTCCTGCCTCTCCCCCTCTCCCTGCAGTACTGGAGATCCAACCCAGGGACACTTTACTACTAAGCTATATCTCCAATCCCTTTTTTAATTTTGAGACAGGATTTTTCTAAAAAAAAAAAAAAATCCCCAAACTGACCTCAAAAAACTTATGATCCTTCCACCTCAGCCTCCTGAGTTGCTGGGATTATAGGCATATGCCACCATGCTGGGCAAAGCTTCCTTCCTAATACTATCACATGTGGTAGAGGATTTCAACATATGATTTGGCGGGGGAGGACACAGGCATTCAGCCAATAAAACTATTCATCTGCTTAGAACTTCTAATGGCTTTCATTTATACTTAGAACAAAGTTCAAAGTCTTTCCTGACCCATGATGTGACGCCTGATCATCTCTCCCACCTCACCTTGTGTAACTCCTTGGCACCTGTTAAACTCCAATCACAATAACTTTCTCCAGTACTCCTAGCTTGAATTTCCTGTTCCCTCTGCTCAAAATGGTCTTCTTCCTGATCTTTGCCTAAGGATGAGGAATGTGGACCAGGATGTAACACTAATAAATCCAGAATGGGAAGTTTCCATATGCACCATGGAGTTGCATTTAAAGAAGCAAAATTTAACAGCCAAAAAAATTTTTAAAAGACTTTTTCATCTTTTACTTGCATCACTCAAAGAACATTCAAGAGACTCCAAATGCACATTTCCTAGCAACAATTATTAAACTCATCCCCTGTCTAATCCACACCCTTGGCATTCTTCACCTGCAAACCTATTTCCAGCATCTCCACATCTCCAACATCCAATCCCAGAAGGCTTTCTACCGACTCCAGATCCTGCTATCTCCATCTGCAACTTTCTTTTTTGAATTCACCTAGCTTATCTTATATAAACAAGAATCCATCCTCTTTAGATCTTTCAGAGGAGGGAGAACTCCCTTTGGCAGATCACAGAGGAAAGCAAGTTGTGGATACTATCACATGACATCTTTTGGTTCTATCCCAAGGAAGTTTGGCACCCACAGGGAAGAACATGTCAGAGACAAATTTAAGAGGAGACACCACGTAAGGGTGGAAAGACACGTGGAAGGAGGAAGAGCAGGTGGACTCACCAGAGAAGGAAGGGTCACCAAGAACCTGATTGTAACTTAAAATATCCATGTTGGTGTTTACTGAATGTCATTCATATATGCAGTGCCTAACTGAGGCTATCCATGAGCATAAGACTGGATATCTTCAGAGATGTCACTGCTTACATTTTAAGGGTCATGTGTGAATGTGAATTATTGAAGAATCCAATCGGGAACAAAACTATCAGATTTTGCTCACGATGAACGAGTTTACTGAAGGGATGGAAAAACAAGATGAGAGACTCAGGGTGTCAGCTGGCTTATATTTTCTCCAAGTTTCAGAATATAAGCACACAACCTGACAATCTAATCAAATTTCTCCCTCACCTACCAGCTATGTGACTTTGGGCAAAATATTTCAACCTTTATTCCTGAGTTTCTTCATCTGTCAAATGAGGATAATAGTATCTAACATACAGGGTTGTTGTACTCTATAAATTGCAGTGCCAGTAATATTATTCCATGGGTCCTGAGGTGGAGAGTGGAGAATGGCTTTGTCAAACCTTTAGATGACATGGAACTTGAGTATTATAACTAAATCTGAATGGTGTGGGGGGGGGAAGCAAAGGGGCTGGAGAAATTTTACCCGAGTCACTAGTTGCTGAGATAATACAATCGTAATAAATTATATGCAAAGAGAACACTGCAGATTTTTGGCTAGGTATTCACTGAAACCATTAGCACTTCGTATATCAGAAGCTAAAACCTAACCTCGTGAGTGAGGCAGTTTGAGCCTATATTTATAACTGCTCTGGATGTCTGCTGCTGAGATGAAAGATCCTTATTCATTTGGGATCTTAGCCAAGTTCAGGCAATGGAAGGAAAGGGAGAAAGACTCCAGTTAACTGGTGATAATCTAAGACAGGGCTTGGGTTCGATGTCCTAATTTGTCACAGAGATGTTTTCCAGAATGGAGACCAAGTTATGTTGAACTTAGAGGAATATTAATATTGTCAAAATAATTAGGTTGTTTGTCCAGCTATTACATGGCTTATTTATTCTCTTTTTAAAAAGTGCCTTCCTCTTTATTATAATTTTAAATTTATTCTTCTGTATCTGTCATAGGAAAGGCTTGAAGGTTTAAAGATTCCAGAATTGCTTATTTGCAGGGAACACTGGCTTTGGGACATGTGTTCTTGGTGATACTATTTTTCCTTTACTAAATTCGACTCCTATCAGAACCAAAGGGCAGAGTTGGCTAAAACCAAGTGTGACTAAATTTATTAAGATTTTCTTACTGTATCTTTCACCAGGTAAATCAAATACCCACTCTGTATGTCGTCAGTCCTGGGAACCCATGTTCCCTCAGGCTGACTGTTATATACACCCTGGGAAAATGGGGCTAAGGTTTTGGAATGCTGTTACTTTTTAGGAGAAAGCAAAGCGGAGCTTCTGGGTTGGGTTTTATAGTTGCATCAGATTCTGGCACTTGAACCACTTTACTTCCATGTGCAGTAGGATAAAGCGAGGAGAGGTTCTTTGTTTAGGGTTCAAGTGCTCTCGTGACAGTCTCAAAATAACCCGAGTGTAATACAGTAGAGCTGCACATAGTTAAACTTCCAAGTCCTGGACCTGTCATCATTGTCGCCCCAATTGTTCCCTCTTCCTTTCTTAGGCAGGCCATGCGCTTGAATAAAATTTCCATCAACACTCAGAGTTGCATACACCCCTCTTTTGCTTTTCCAAATCCTCTAGGAGTCTCTCTGTTAGTTAAAGAGAAAAGCACATGAGCTCAACTTAATCAAGCTCTTCTCTTCTGAATGTTTGCCTTCTTCACTTGCATTCCCTCCAAGCTTCCTACTTGGCTTCCATTCACCGAAGGATGTTACTGTCGTGATTTGTTGGGTTTTGCAAGAGTTGTGATGTTTTCCACCAGCCCTTTATTCACGAGGCCGTGGACGCCACTGTTCAGCGTGTATTTATTCCATCAGCCAAGTTACTGTGCTGGGCAGAGCATTAAAGAAATCTGATCGTTTCCTTAGTCTCTATTTTGGAGATGCTGGAGCTTTATCCTTGGTGATAGCATGTAAACAAAATTGAAACAAGGCTAACGAAGGGAAAGTGTTGAGATGGGAAGGTAGCGCTGTATATGCTTTGTTTTAAATTACATCAAGGTGTATGCAGCATAGGAGATGCAGAAAAAGTCTTATCTTTAGGTAAACTTCTAGAGTTATAACAACACAGAAAAGTAGCACATAAAAATATATATGTATAAAACAGTGTGAAATTGATATGGAAAGGCATACCAACAACATTAAATTCTTGAATAATGGAATTTCAGATGTTTGGATCCTTCTTTTCTTTCTTTCTTTTTCTTTTCTTTTTCTGCTACTGGGGATTGAACCTAGGGGCTCTCTACCCCAACTCTTTTTTTAAATTTTGAGACAGGGTCTCCCTAAGTTACACAGGCTGACCTAGAACTTACCATTCATCTGCCTTAGTCTCCCCAAGTCACTAGGATTATAGGAGTATACCACAGTGCTCTATATATAATAATTAATTAATGTGGAATATTTTATCAGATTCTCATTATTGAACACTAGGCTTGTTTTCTTAGTGATTGCAAAGCGTCACAGTGAGTTCTCTCACGTGGTCTTTATCTCAGTGTGCACAGCGTTTTGCAGAAATGAAAATGTAAATTTCTAAATCAGGCTGGGGAAAGGGCTAGACAACCTTTCCAACTCCATCCTGACCACAGGATGACGATTTGTTTATCCTTAAAATCTGCTCCTAAATCATGTGTTGTCCGAAAAGAGTTTTGTTGGGAAAATGGAAATGCATGACTTATTTTCAGTCTCTTCACCAGTAGATGGCACCTAGCTTTCCTTTATGGTTGATTAGAATTCCCCCTAAGTTCAGTGCATTCCCAGCGTGTCACAGAGCCCACACCAATAGAGCGATGACCACATCACGTACAAATGCTCCTGTCTCATTAATCTTATCCCATGTTTGTATTGTTCTGGTTCCAGGACGTTGATACTTTAAGCCTGAAGCTCTAACTTGAGCAGGAAGAGTTTATTTTGGGACAAGGAATCTTCCCCCATAGACAGTCCTCTTGACCAGTGTCTCCTTTTCTCTCTTTAGAAACTGGGACATTCTGGAGGTTAAAAAACTGGTTTTGTGGATCTACAGAATTGCTTTTTTCTTTCTTCAAAAATATCAAACGAGTATATTGGTCATATCTACTCAGTTTATGGAGAGGATCACAGAGTTAATGGGACATAAGGGGTAGTGTTAAGAGTGATTTTAGTCACTTATGCTCAGGGAAATGTTCTCCTATAAATCTCCCTTAAGTATGTAGAGTTGATGAGATAAATATCCACAAAATATCCATTTCACGAAACCTATAAATGTATACATTAAAATGGTCGGGGAGGAAGGAAGGGACAGCAAACTTTTTAAAAAGGTGATGACACATCATTTTGCTTTAAAGCAACACTCCATGTCCTGTGGTCAATTTTCTTTAAAAAAAATCAGAAAATTTCAGCACAAGAACTCAATATTTTTATTTTCTTAAAAAAATTTGTTCAGTGAATGTAAATTTTTTTCCTTCAAAAAACATTAGTATGACCATGAATAAAACCGTCAAGGGAAATATGGGAAAGAATTAGAAAATTATGATTTGCCTTTTCTACAATATGGAAATGACCTAACAGAGTGCTTGTCTGTCTTGAACAACTCAAAAGAAAATCGATACTTGAATTTTCTTAGAATAAATAAGAAAGATATGCTTTTGGGGTTTGGTTGACTAAGAAAACTAACAATTTATGATATACTTGGCTAACTGAAGTGTCACACTATGAAAATTTTTCTTTGGGCTCTCAGAAGGAGATTTTGCCCAATGACATACAGGGTCTGTTTATCATGTTCATAGCCTGCAGAAGTACAGTCCTTTAAAAATGTACAAATCCTCATCTCTTCCTCTCCTTTCCTTTCAAAGTCACACAGTAAGTTTAATAGGATCTCTTGGTAGTAGAGTATTTCATAAATAATTAGATGATATGAACTATTAAATACAAAAATACTTTTGTCCTAATTTTGCTGAATACATCATTAAGTTGACTCTCTCCCCCCAAATTTCATGATATTGATATTGCAGGCAAAAAATAATAATAATAATAAGTGGTGAATTTTCTTTTTTCCTTTTTTAGAGAAGGAAGTATATTTTAGCTCCTGTTTTCGGAAGTCTAGTCCATGGTTGGTCTACACCATATCCCTGGGCCTAAGGTGTTTGATGACACATTTTCTTCTTTTTTGGCAACATCATTGTCTATTTAAAAAAAAAATCTCAGTATGTCTGTAAAGCACCAAAATTCCATCTAAGCTTAACTCAAGATTGTAAAGGAAATATATATGATAAATTTGGTAGAAAACAGGAAGAAAACTGATTTTATATGACTTATTAACAGAATATGACACTTTCTATTCAGTTAAGTATCTGGCTTTTAAAAACAATCACAAAACTGTTCATTACAGAATTCCTTTCACATCAGTTCTCTTGTTATATTTAGTGACAGTTAATAGATCATTAGCTGCTTGACAAAGAAACTGAAGCACCAATTAGCAGCCACGGTGCAGAAGAGGTCTTCTGCAATTGTAGCTTCAGTGAGTGAAACGGGCAAACTACTAACAGCAGCCATTCTGAAAGACCGCCATTGTGTGAAATGAGCAACCCCTGTGGGAATCTTGCTCTGGACCAATTATCTACAGCCACTGGGTCCTTAAAAGTCTGAGTGCACATTTCTGACTCCCAAGAAAACATTAATAACATATATATGCTGGTGTACCACCCTACCCCTTTTAAATCAGAACGTAGGCTTGGGCAAGGCAGTGAAACCCCAAGGTTTTCAAGTTCCCCAGGGGATTCGAATGTATGACCAGGTTATAAAGCATCTGTCTAAATAGAAAACAAAATTTTACATTTCATATTTCCTGAGTAATTTAACCAAGTATCTGGTTAAAATATGAAAAATTTTCCTTCCTGTTGTCAGAAGGGATCAACTGGACTATGCTAATGATATAAATGATACCCTGTGTGGAGGACCCAAGATGAGATGAAGACTGGAGGATTTTTTAAAATGCTGTTGGAGATTTAGGTTATTTATGAAAAATACTTTGGGGATGTGATTCTGTAGATCTTCTAGTTGAGAATATGCATGGGAATACATGCCAGGAACCAAGTCACACACAAGCAAAGATATAAATGTAACTAGAGACTTGGTCTATATGTGCAATTATAATTTCCCTTTGTTCCCAAGAGGGGAAATGACCATGGTGTTATGGTATAAATAGGTTTAGTAGAGCTTGAAGGATGGTGGAGTCAACGAGAGTCAACTCTGACTTGGACAACTGGGCGGGAGGTGAGGTTAATGTTGATAAGGAAGATGGAACAAGCATGGCCATTCTGTGTGAGTAATGCAACTTTAGCTTTAAGAAATCTTTCATGCAAGTGGAATGTACTCTTCTTCAATCAATAAAAGAAATTGTATCTGGCTTCTTGATTAGTTTCATGGCGTCACTAACGATGGCCTAATGGCATCAGCAACAATGAACTCTAGTTCTCTACTTGCAATTGAACAAGGTGCTCAACCCTTTCTACCATCATGAGGGTAATAATGTGGCGAATTGCCACCAGGTGAGCTCTTTACTTGTCTGTCTCCCAGCAAACTATAGGTTCTTCGGGCAACACTGGGTCTTCTTTACTGCTGAATACTCAGGAATAACATTGGAAGAGGAGGTAGTCAGAAAGTGGGTATTGAGACAAGTTGAATTGAGGTCCTCTATAAGGACTGTTCATAAAATCTTGGTTGCTCAGGAAAACTTAATTTTGAATCAAATGACAAGAAAGTGATGCCTTCTATGAAGGGAAAATTTGGAGTGCAATGGAGGCTTCCATATGCAACAATGATGATTCACAAGTTTTCCTTGGAATCAATTATTTGTATTAGGTTTATTATAGCTACACATTCACAAACCCCATTTTTTTAAAGTCTTTAAATTCAGTTTACAAAGGTAATCTATATATTTACTTATGGCAAGATTTAGCCATCACTTTGAAGGAGATATCATTATTATGTTATTCTATTTACAAACTTAACTTATAAAGATAAATTATCTTTCTAAAACAGCATATCACTCTAATAGGCTAGAGATTATTAATTTCTTATATTTTGTTTTCTTTTAAAATATTTTACTTTTATGACAAATAACTCCCTAAATATTTATTTATTTGGGGGGATTTTTTAAGTTGGTGCAATATAATTATACATAATAGTGGGATTCATTGTTACATACTCCCATGTGCACACTAAATTCTTTTTTTTATTATTATTATTGTATACAAATGGGATACATGTTGTTTCTCTATTTGTACATGGAGTCAAGGCATACCATTTGTGTAATCATACGTTTACATAGGGCAATGATGTTTGATTCATTATTTTTTTCCCTTCCCCCCCACCCCTCCCCTAAATTTTTAAATATTTGTACAACTTGTGTGTGTGTGTGTGTGTATAAAATAAAATTCTCTGAAATGTGCAAATACCATACATAAACTCAGTTTTCATCATAAAACCACAAGTTTAAATTAATTACCCAATTTCACATTTTAAATTAGAATTACAAGACAATTCCTTAAATGACACAGTAAATGCCAAATATTAATACAAAAATATTAATACATTGGTTCTGATTCTGTAAAACTTTTCTACACTTAGTTCTAAAATTTTCTGGAGTTTTTTTTTTTTTAAATTCAGGCTCACTTACTGAAGATGATTATTATACTAGTTAATTAAAGTTGGTCTCTCACAGAAAAGATAGACACCACCTCAATTAATGAAAGTCATTTGTGACTAGAGGTTTTTGTCTGGACTTGAGACCTGGAGCTCCAGAGTTTTTTAGCGGTTCTCTCTACTCCACTGTTATGCTGAGCTCCTTTTTATCACCAATGTGTTTGGGGCTTTGAAGCTTGAAAGCGTGTCCTCTATTTTGCATCTGCCAATTCTCTGTTCTCAACCGTTTGCAACTCCAGAACAACTCTAAACCAGGCTCGTCATTTGTTTGAATTTTTAGTTTCTTCAGTTCTTAAGAGATGCACATAGTTTTCTCCTTTATACCAAAGACTTTCAGACTTGGCAGGACTTGAAAGTCCATAAATGTTTTTTCCACTTAACGGGAAAGACCTTGAGCTTGATTATTATTATTATTTTTATGGCACTGAGTGCTTAACCACTGAGTCACATCCCCAGCCCTTTTTATATGTTTTTTGATTTAGAGACAGGGTCTCACTAAGTTGTTTAGGTCCTCACTAAGTTGCTGAGGCTGTCTTTGAACTGATTCTCCTGCCTCAGCCTCCCAAACCACTGAAATTGCAGGCATGAGCCCCTTTGCCCGACTTGATGGGGTTTTAAGATAGGAAAACACTTCTCTATTTTGCTTGATGGAAACAGGACAATATTAACTTTTAAGAAAATAAAATGATACCTATGACTTTGTTTTACCTGTGGTCCTAACTCATGAAATTATTCTATTGATACATCCTTGAAATTTAAGACACTAAGACTCTTACTTATGTACCCTTCCCTATCATAAGCAATAAGTCAACAAATATGCAGTTTGAAAACCCATTATAGCTGGGCACCGTGGACACTCCTGTAATCCCAGTGACATTGGAGGCTGAGGCAGGAGTATCAAGAGTTCAAAGCCAGCCTCGGGAATTTAACGAGGACCCAAGCAACTCAGTAAGAACCTGTCTCAAAATAAAAAATTAAATGGACTGGAGATGTGACCCAGTGGCTAAGCACTCCAGGTTCCGTGTCCAGTACCAAAAAATAAATAAGTACATTAATTAATTAGTTAATTAATTAAAACCCATTATAGACTTTACTAATTGGTAAGTACATTTTCATCCCTTATCTCAAATATGATATCGAGTCTTTAAAGTAGGGTTGCAGGCAGTTACTTCGAAAATCTATGGGAGAGGGTCTAAAAGGAAAGATGCCTTCTTTTGTCGTGTTAAAACCATGGGTTCTGGAAAACATATCTATTTTCAAATACTGGCTCCACCTCTGATGGTGAGCTTTGGAGATCATTTAATCTCCTTGTGCCTCAATTTCCTCATCTTAAAATGAGATAACCATGGTGCCCATCTCATAGTGTTTTATGAGTGTTACATGAGATAACATATGAAAAATGCTTAGCAGGCTTCCCAGGACACACTGTGAATGTTTACTAAATGCTCATGATGATTTTCCCGAGTTTTCCAGGAGAACTGAGGGAAGAAGTACATCTCCTCCCACAGAGGCAAAATGAGGGCACTATGGGACAGCAGCAATGACCAGGGCAGCTGAGCAGGACTAGGGTCTTTTCAAACAAAGGCACAGGGGAGAAAATAAATCAGAGCCCCAGAATCTCATCACATAGGCTACAAATAGCAGCTGCAGCTGCAGCCCAAGGGCTGGCCTTTACATGTCCATGGTGCAAAAGGACTCCTGGTGACAAACTGATCTTTTCTGTCACACCCACGCAGAGTCAGCAGTTACACATGGAATAAACTCTGAATATGAAGGAGCCATTTTTAGTAGAATAGAGCAAATTGCTTCATGATACAGACTGCATGCCAATAGAGTACGGTGAGGTTTGTGTACTGATTAGATAGAGGCTCCTGTGTGTATCCTAGAAGATTCTGGTCATTTAAGATGCAAATAATAACCCTTTCCATCTGTAGAAGACTTACCAGGTTCAGACACTGTGTCAGAACTCTCCAAGTGTTAGCTCAGTTAATCCTCCCTCCTCTCCATGGGGCTGATATGATGATTGTCCCAATCTGGATCTCAGAAGGGGGTCAGCAAAGGACGAAGAAACTAAGGCTCAGAGAAATTAAATATTTACCCAACAGCACAAGAGCCTAAGTGTGCAGCCAAGTTATAAACCCACTCTGTCTGACTCCAGAGTCTCAGTTCTCAAACATTTCGATGTCCTGCCTTGAAGTTATAATTGTAATCATTTCATGTGCTTATCTCTTGTCACCTCAAAAAGTCTCCCATGGGAGTGGCAATGCTGGACTTGCTGGTTTTATATCTCCAAACTGTCAACAGAAGGTGAGTAGATGCTCACTGATAGATTCTGAAAAAAGTGGGAGGAATTATTGGGTCTAAATAATATAACCTCAAAGTCACTTAAAACAAAGACTTGCCTGTCAACTAGCTCATATATGTTTTTTTTTTCATCTGCAAATTACCGTTTACTATATGCTATGAACTGGAAAGCAGAAATTCCTATCTTATGTGATTTTTGAATTTTGTATATGAAACAAGCATGTGGGCTAAATGAACCTTATTTGCAAGCTGGGTTTGGTCCATAGGCTGCCAGGTTGAGATCTCTGGCGTAACCAATAAGGAAAACACATAAAAAGGACAACAGCAGGTAGATAAGACTGCCATTACCATACAAGGCAATTATGATTTATTCTTCAAGACGGGTCAGCTTGGGATTCACTGTGATGGGAGGGTGAATGGCTGTCTCCTGGAAGGAGCAAAGACTCGCAGGTGGGAAATCATGGTCAAGGTCAGGGGCCTCTGATTACACTGTACTTTGACTCTGAGGCTTTCATTTATTCTCTTCTTGGTTTGATTCTTATCATGAACAAATTTATTTTAACACAATCTATATTTTACAGAATTAAGAAATATTTTGTATTTTTCCAATAGGCATTTAAGTAGGGAACAGAAACTATAGAAGTTGAAACTTGCTAGGTTCATAAATTAAAGGGGATTTTAAGGCACAGGAACTATCACTACTTGTAGCCTTACTGCATAGTGTGTGGTAGGACATGAAGCTTAAAAGAACATCTGAGTCTTGGAAGGGATCCAGTGAAGGCACCAGGACTAATTTGGGAGATGAAGGGTATGTCTTATGAGGAGAGGCTTAGAGGGCTTAACATGCTTCAGCTTTAAAATAAGGCGGGTGAGCAGAGTTCTATTGATAGCCTGCAAGCCTTCCAGTATGAACTTGTACTTGGTGTGAAATAAAACTCAAAGTCACACTCAGGAATTTCAAGAAGGCAGTTTTCTTTCTTTTTCATCTCAAGTATAAGCCTGGGAACATTTTGTGCAAGAAAGTTAATTTTTTTTTTAAATGAAATGGATTTCCATAAAGTCTTTGAACGAATATCTTCAAATTTAATACCATCTATTCAGAGAAGTGCTGGATTTAAAGAATTATTCATAATATGAATTTATATTATATTATGAATTTACATTATAATTTTTAATGTAGAAGAAACATCACTGTCTTGGTAGCTATAAGTTACATAGAATGAATTTCTCTCTCTCACACACACACACAAGCACACACACACACAAACACTCAGAGAGCGAGAATTCACTGGAACATTACTTAGCACAACTCTGCTAAAATTTTACTAATTCATCAAAACTTTACCACATATACCTCTTGTTTTTTTCCTGTTTCACACAGAATCAGGCAATCAGGCAGTATGTGGCAGGAGAACTGCTAGACCTAAGACAGTTAGTAACAATTTCGTGGAGTCATCCTTCAAATTTTAAATTACTTGGTAACTTGCTCTCTTCTGGATTTTGACTTTCATTTTGGATCCTAGATCTCTGATATTCATGACTTAGTTAAAACTGAAAAATCCTCACAAAATATTCATAGAAAACTCTAGAAGGTAATATGACAATTTTAGTAATTATTTTGATCTCTTACAGATTAAATTTTAAATAATCAATATATAGAATATTCAGGTCCAGAAGTGGAGGCTCAGGATTAAGGTCAGAGGTGGTTCCTAGGAGTCATCACGTGGCCATAACTGAGAATGTGAGAGGGCGTTAGCTCATCAAGGGAGACAGCAGATGGCTGGGACCTGAAACTTGGGTAAAACTCCCCAAAGTGTCCAGGCAAAAGAAAGAAAAGGAGGAATGGATAAAGAAACTGTGGTATATATACACAATGGAATATTACTCAGCCATAAAGAATGATAAAATTATGGCATTTGCAGGCAAATGGATGAAATTGGAGAATATCATGCTAAGTTAGATAAGCCAATCTCAAAAAACCAAGGGACGAATGATCTCACTGATAAGCGGATGATGACACATAATGGGGGGTGGGAAGGGTTAGTGTTAGGGTTAGGGTTAGGGTTAGGGAGGGGGACAAGAATGGAGAAAGGAAGGACTGTATAGAGGGAAAAGAGGGGTGGGGGGAGGAAAAAATAACAGAATGAATCAAACAACATTACCCTATGTAAATTTATGATTGCACAAATGGTATGCCTTTACTCCATGTACAAACAGGGAAACAACATGTATCCCATTTGTTTACAATAAAAAAAAAAAAAGAAAAAAGAAATACATGCTGGAGAAGATGTGGGAAAAAAAGAAAGAAAAGGAGGGGAGAGGCAGGGTCTCTTTCCTGATACTTAGATCTATCAGCCCCTTCCTCTTGGTTTCTTCCTCTTCCAAAATGGGTCATCTAAGCAGAGGTCTTAAGCTAATTTGTTCTCGTATCTTCTACTAAGGACTAAATTGTATCCTTTGCAACTTCATATGCGGAAGCCCTCACCCCTAGTGTGATGGCATTTGGAGATGAGGCTCGTGAGAGGTAATTAGGTTCACAAGAGATCATGAGGGTGTTATAATGGCATTAATGCTCTCATAAGGAGAGACATCAAAGAGTGAGCTGTGTGTCTCTCCCCACCATGTAAGGACACAGAGAAAGACCAGCATCCGCAAGCGAGGAAGAAGGGCCTCCCCAGAACTTGATTGTCCTGGCACCCTAATCTCAGACTTCTGGTCTCCTGAACTGTGGAAAATGAATTTTTTTGGGTTAAGCAATCCAGACTATGATATTTTGTTATGGCATCCCCAACTGACTAATAACACGTTTAAAATATTTTTTTCTTGGGCCATTTTCACACATTTTCAAATTGATATTCAATTTTTTCTATCATAAGTTTAAATAGTTTCAAAGACTACAAATTCTAGCATTCTATAAAAGTTGACATTAAAAAGAAAACTATATCTACTTTAAATATTCTCCCATGGAATAAAATATTAAATATATATACATAAGTTCTTTAACCACTGGAAATTTAATATTTTCTTTTTCTCTTCCTGAATAAATATTTTATTCTACTTACCTCATAATTTTCTATTTCCATTAAATATATATATGTATATATATATATATATATATTTCTTAAAACTGAAGAAAAACGTCTCCTTATATGTTTTACTCAAAAGATACATAAACTGCCAAGTGCAGTGGTACATGCCTGTAATCCCAGTGACTCAGGAGGTTGAGGTAGGAGGATCACAGGTTCCAGGGCAGCCTCAGTAAATTAGTAAGTCCCTAAGCAACTTGGTAAAACCCTGTCTCAAAATAAAAAAGTTTTAAAGGGGGCTGGGAATGTAACTCAGTAATAAAACACTCCTGGGTTCAATCTACTGTGCCAATAATAATAATAATAGCAATAATACATAAACTGAACATTTTTAAAAAATTTTTTCCTGCACCTACAACGTTTTAAGATAATAAAATCTATTGAGGATTAAGTTATGATTGAGTACTATCTGTACAGAATTGATTAAAGCAACATGGAAGATAATATTAAATGACAAGTGGCCATTAAGTATGAAAAATTTTATTGTAAATGTATTTATTATGTGGAAAATTATTTTCCCCAGTTTAATTATTGATGCTTGAATATTATTTGAGGTCAGAAAGGAATAGAGTTCAGCATCAATTCCAAAGAAAATAGATTTTATTTCAAAAATTCTTTCAAGAGATGAAAAGCATTATGTATTAATAAAACTATGACAATTGCAAACAAATACACCAAACAACAGAGCTCCAATATACATGAAGCAAACATTGAAAGGAGAAACAGACTGTTCTATGATGTTGAGGATTTCAACATTCCACTTTCAATAATGAATAAAACATCCAGACAGAAGAGAAGGAAGGAGATAGAGGACCGGAGCAACACTAGAATATACAGACTTATACAGAACACTCTACTCCACTCAACACCAGCACAATATACATCCTTCCCAAGTGCACAGTGAACACTCTTCAGGGTGAACCATAAGATAGGTCAGAAAACAAGTCTTGATATGTTTCTAAAATTTTTAATTATTCATACATTCTCTGATTAAAATGGAATTATGCTAGAAATTAAGAAGAAAAACTAGAAAATTCATAAATAAGTATAAACAGTACACTCTTAAACAACCCAAAGGCTAAAGAAATAAAAAAATTATGATATGAATGAAATAAAAAAACACAATATACCAAAATTTATGAGATACAGTGGAAGCAGTGCCAAGGGAGAATTATGGCAATAAACACCTACAGTAAAAATGAAGAAAGATCTCAAGTTAAAAACCTGACTGTACACCTTAAGGAGCTTCAAAAAGAATAAGAAAATAGATGTAAAGCTAGCAGAAAAAGAAAGAAAAAATAAAGATTGGGGCAGAGATAAATGAAATAGAGAATAGAAAAACAATATAGTCAGTGAAACCAAAGTTGGTTCTTTGAAAAAGATTTTTAAAAAATTGAAAAACCTTTAGCTAGGCTGACAAGAAATGAAAGAAAAAGGTACAAATAACTAAAATCAGAAAATTACTAATTCCATTACAGAAATCAAAAGGATAACAAGAGACTGCAATGAACAACTGTATGCCAAATTGGATAGGTGAAAGTTACAAATTTCTAGAAATATTCAAAATACCAAAATAGATGCAAGAATAAATATATAATCTGAACAGACTCATAATATGTAAAGAAATTGAATCAATCAATCATCAAAAAATTCCTAAAAAAGACAAATCCAGAACCAGATAATTTCACTAGTGAATTTGACTAAACATTTAAAGAAAAACTAACATCAGCCCTTCTCAGAAATAAGCACCAACCCCTCAGGAGTGAACACTTCCTGACTGGTTTTATGAGGCTGGTATTATACCGATACCAAAGCCAAATAAAGATACTGCAAGAAAAGAATTACAGACCAGGCTCCTTACAAATATAGATGCAAAGTTCCTCAACAAAATACCAGCAAACTGAATCCAATGACACATTAAATGGATTGTATCCCAGCAGTGCAAGGGTGGCTCAACATAAGAAAACTAATCAACGTTAATACCACAATAAAAGAAAGAAGAGAAAAAGCCCACGCAGTCATCTCAAGCAATATATGAAATACATTTGACAGAATCCAAACACCCTTTCATGATTAAAAAAAAAAAAAAACCTCAGAAACTAGAAATAAAAAGGAACTTCCTGAACATGATAAAAGGCATTCATGAAAAACTCATAGCTAATATCATACTCAATGGTGAAAGATGAAACACATTCCTTCAAATCAGGGAATATTAACTACTATTCAACATTATGAGTTCTAGTAAGAACAATTAGGCAAGAAAATGAAATAAAAGTCATGTGAATTGGAAAGGATGAAATAAAACCATCTTTATATTCAAAATACTTAATCATGTTTTTAAAAAAATATGAAGGAACACAATAAAAACTGAGCAAATGAACAAATTCAGCAAAGTTACAAGATGAAAGATAAACACACAAAAATCAATTGCATTTGAATACACCATCAAGGAACAATTCAATAAAGAAATTAGGAGAATAATTCCAATTACAATAGCATCCAAAAGAATAAAATAGCTAGGACTGAGGAGATCAAAGACTTGGACACTAATACCTATAAAATGTTGCTGAAGGAAATTAACAAGACCTAAATAAATGGAAAAACATCTAACGTCCACAGGTTGGAAGACTTATTATTAAGATGGATACTCCCCAAAACCGTCTTCAGATTCAGTACAATCTTTATAAAAATTTGAGTGCCCTTGTTGAAGAAATAGGAAAACTGATCCTCAAATTCATATGGAATTTCAAGGGACTCTGAATAGCCAAAACAATGAGAGATGAACAAAGACAGAGGACTCACACTTCCAAATTCCAACACATATTACAAAGCTACAGTAATCACAACAATGTGGTACTGGCATAAGGATTTACATATGGATCAATGGAAGAGAATTGAGAGACCTGAAATAAACCTAGCCACATCTATGACTGACTGATCTTCAACTAGGATGCCAAGAACACTTAATCAACAAATGGCACTGGGACAACTGGATATCCACATGCAAAAGAATTAATTTGAAACCCAACCTCATGCATATACAAAAAAACAAACTCAAAGTATATCAACAACCTAAAATCTAAAATTTCAGCAGAAAACACAGCAACTCTTCAGGATCTTCGATTTGGCAATGAATTCTTAGCTATGACACTTGAAGTATGAGCAAGAAAAGGAAAAATAGATAAATTAGAGTTCATCAAAATTTTAAAAAATTAAGCATCAAATGACATTATCAAGAAAGTGAAAAGGCAATCTAAAGAATGGGAGAAAACCTTTGTAAATCATATATCTAAAGTGGGTCTAGTATGCAGAATATATAAAGAATTCTTACAACTCTACAACAAAAACACAAATAACCCAATTTTTTCTTAAATGGACGTAGGGCTTGAAATTTATTTTAAGAAAATATGCAAATGACTGGGCATGGTGATGCGTGCCTGTAATCCCAGCAAGTGGGAAGGCTGAGGCAGGAGGATCCCAAGTTCAAAGACAGCCTCAGCAATTTAGTGAGACCCTAAACAACTTAATAAGACCCTGTCTCAAAATTTAAAAAAATAAAAATGAAAAGATCTGGGGATGTGGCTCAGTGGTTAAGTGTCTCAGGTTCAATCCCCAGTACCAAAAAGAAAATATACAAATGGTTGATGAGCACATAGAAAGAGCTCAACATCATTAGTCATTAGAGAAATGCAAATCGAAATGATAAATACAATCCCACATCCTCTAGGATGGCTATAATTAAAAAAAAAAAAAAAGGTAGTGTTGGCAAGATAACAAGTGTTGGCAAGAATATGGAGAAATTAAAACCTTTGCACATTGTTGGTGAGACTGTAAATGGTGTAGCTCCTGTGGACAACAGTTTGGTGGTTCCTCAAAAAAGATAAACATAGCTGGGCACGATGGCACACACCTGTAATTCCAGTGACTCAGGAGGCTGAGGCAAGAGGATGGCAAGTTCAAAGGCAGCCTCGGCAACTTAGTGAGGCCCTAGGTAACCTCGAGAGACTGTCTCAAAATAATAAATAAAAAGGGCTGGGAATGTGACTCAGTAGTTGAGTGCCCTGGGTTCAATCTCTGGTACCAAAAATATTTTCTTTTTAAAAGTTAAACATAGAATTGCCATATGATACAGTCCTATTTCTAGGCATGTATCCAAAAGAACTGAAATCAGGTACTCAAACAAATAAACATACACCTATGTTCCTAGTACCAGTCACAAAAGATGGAAACAACCCAAATGTCCATCAATGAGAAAAGGATAAATTGTGGCATATCCATACAAAAGAATATTATTCAGTCATAAAGGTATACCTACCACGCTGTGAATGAACCTCAAAAACAGCATGTTAAGTAAAAACAAGCCATACCCAAAAGGTTGTATATTGGATGATTCCATGTATATGAAATATTTGAAGTAGGTAAATCCACAGAAGCACAAAACATATTGGTAGAAGCCAGGTTCTGGGTAAAAAGGTGGGTGTGGTTAAGGACTTAATAGGTTCTGTGAAAATGTTTTGACAGTAAATGGAGGTAATGATTATACAACATTCTCTTTTTTTTTTTTTTTTTCCTTGCGGTGCTGGGGATTGAACCCAGGGCCTTGTGTCTGGGAGGCAAGCATTCTACCAACTGAGCTGTAGCCTCAGCCCACAACATTCTTAATGTACTAAATACTACTGAATGTTTAATTTCTAAATGGTTAATTTTATGTTATGTGAATTTTGCCTTGATAAAAATTAATTTCAAAGAGAAAACAGACTATAATTTTATATACTTAAATTAGTATGATAGGTTCTTTAAAGTGAGTTTGCTGGTGCACATACATAGTTTAAATCTTAGAATATTTTTGCTGAATTACTGTCCTCAAAGGTTGCTCATCCAACAGTACAACAGCAGTGCACAGGACCACCTGCTTTTTCATACCCCGGATGTAATCATTTAAAAATTACCCTAAAGTTGTCAACTTAATGGGTGCAAAACACTTACTCAATGTTTAAGTTTTCGTTTTCCCAAAAGGTTTTGCTTCTGTGAGTTCTTTTTTCAAATCCTTTACAGATAGTCCTGACTTATGGTTCTTACATTCAATTTTATGATGGTGCAAATGCAGGTTGCATTCAATAGAAACCAATACTTCAAATTTTGAATTTTGATCTCCTGGGCTACGGACAGACAGTGAGTGATGCTGGGCAGTGGCAGGGAGCCACAACTCCCAATCAATCCCATGACTTCACGTGGGCACAGAAGACACTCTACCTGTGCTGTGTGGCTAAGCTATGATGCTCTACTGGTGAGGTGCATTAAATCCATTTTCACTTGAAGACTTTTTCAACTTAAAACAGGCTTAACAGAAGGTAACCCCATCCTAAGTTGAGGAACATTTTATTTTTGGTGATGTTGACCCTGTCTATATGCTTCAAATAACTCCTTTTTATTTTTTGAACATTTTTATTTTGTGATGTCCTTTGTTAGATCAGAATCTTTAAATTTTCGTTTATTCAAATATGTCATCTCTTCCTCCATGGCGTCTGTATTTTCTATATTACTTTTTTAAAAAGTCTCTTCACCAGGGTTCAAATACTATCATAAATTTTCTTCAAGTATTTTCTATTGATTTATTTTTAAAATTTAAAACTTGAGTCCTTCTACAATGCATGTTTCTATATCGTGTGGATGAGGGGGTTGAAAGTGGTTGATTCTTCCCTTCCTGTATTTTTCCTGTTATTTTACACCTGTCAATGCCAGTCCTGTTATTTTACCATGACATTGACTGCAGCCTTAATCTTGAAGGTAAACACTGAAAACAATCTTAATGTCCATCAAAAGGGTGACAATCAAGACTATATGACACACTATGGCAATCTATACCATGAACAATTATTTAGCCATTAAAAAGACTAAGTTTTATACTTAAGTATGTATATATGGTGGGATGTCTATGACAGGTTAAATGAAAATAACAAGTTGAAGAGTGATGTAAATAGTGGGATCCCTTTCTCAAAAAGCAGATGAAGAACTTCCTACATATAAAAGTTGTCTGTGTGTATTTTTATGAATACAAGGAAAGTTAGATCACATTTCATACCTTGGAATCAAGATGACCTTGGGGAGAGGGAGAGATTATTGGCTTATTATTTCTACTCTACTCTCTTTGGGTTGATGCAGAAAACATTATTACTTTTATTTTGAGATTTGTGACTGAGAGTGACAATCACCTATTCAACACCCATCCTCCTTAGTAACAGAACCTCAATTTCTAGCTGAGCTATTACCACTTACAATGACAAATTACATTTCCCAATTCTTTTGTAGCCAGACATAGCCATGTAATTAAGTCTGGTCCATGGAATGTATAAGTGTATTATATGGTTCAAAGAAAGCTCTTTAAACTGAGAACAATTGCACATGCCTATGATCCCAGTGATTTGGAAGACTGAGAAAAGAGGATCACAAGTTCAAGGCCAGTCTTGATAACTTAGCAAGACCTTGTCTCTAAAGAAAAATTAAAAAGGGTTGGGGATGTAGCTCAGTGGTAGTGTCCCTGCATTCTATTCCCAGTACAAAAAAAAAAAAAAAAAAGAAAAAAAGAAAAGAAAAGAAAGAGATAGAGAAGGAGGAAGGAAGGAAAAAGAAAGACTCCTTAAAATGGAGAAAGTGAGTTCTTTTTTTCCTCTTTTCTTTTCTGCTATTTGAAATAGGAATATAATGGCTAGTGTACTAGAGGCCATTTTATTTGTTTCAATTTATTAATTAATTTTTTGATGTGGGGTCTTACTGTATTGCCCAGGCTAGCCTCAAACTCCTGGCCTCAAGTGATTCTCCTGCCTTAGCCTCCTGAGTAGCTGGGACTACAGGTGTGCCACACCCCTGTACCCAGTTAAAAGTCATTTTAGACCACAAGGTCACCTAGAGGATTAGAGAGCAAGAAAAGAATCTTGAATTCCTGATGACCCTGAACTAGTGCCTTTAGATTTGCTTTATACGAGCAAGATTTCTATCTTGAGTCAACTGTTATTTTGTGTGTTTGTGTTACAATCAGTCAAACCTCAACAGTAACACAAAAGGAAAACTCCAATGAAGAATTTAACCAAAGGAAAAGAAGAAAAGAGACTTGTTGACCATTTTCCCCCTTCCCGAGTGTAAATACTCATATCTACTTGTTTTCCTAATTTACTTCTTATTCTAATTTTACTTTAATCATCTGATATGCTGTATAACTGCTTCTCCTAGAATTTGTCCAGCTTTCTTTTAAAATAATCAAATCTTTTATTACCAAGTATTCCCAGGTCATAAAATACTTTCTCCATGGGTGTCAATATTTCCTGGCATATGTTCATTCACTTCAGTAAAATGATCGGTGTATTAAAAACCCATGGGGTTCTGCAGAAGCCAAAGATGGCATGGCACCTCTTTTGTGGTATGTGTGAAATCTGCCCCTTACTATAAACATTCTTCTGCAATGTGATACTCTTCCCCTCCATCCATTTCATATGCGGTGTTCAGTGAGCTGGGAATACTGAAACAGTCATTCTTTTTTAGGGCCTTCCTTACAGCATCACAATGCTAAAGCCAAAAGGCTCTCGGTGGTGACTTTTTAACCCCCTCATTATACAAGAGAGGAAACTGAGGCCCAGAAAGTCTGCCTGACTCTTTCAGAGTAACTCAGTGAGTTAATGATAGGTCCAGAAATACAACCCAAGGTTCGGACTTCTGATCCTGGGTCTCTAAGTTATTTCATCTGCTAATTGACTCCTAAAGGACTCAAGAAAGTTTTTATTTCTCTCTTTCTTATGCTTTTTTTTTCTTTCTTACATATAACTTTGTATTGCAGAATTTGTTGTCTTCTGGTTGACATGATCTGTTTAGCATTTAAGATCAAAGAAATCTGTCTTAAAAGCGAACCATGTGTTCAGGAGTATGGACAGGATGTGTTTTATAGATGATGTTCACTGACGGTCTTAACTGGCCTGCTTCCTCCTCTCCCCACATAGCTAAAGCATGATGCTATTGAGTTCTAAGTCAAGTTTCCATCCTTATATGAAAAGTTAGCTTGGCACAGGGTTTGGTAGAGCTAAATCTGACCAGCTGTGCTCTCAGCCACAAGGGAAATTAAACGAGACAGTGTGGCTGGTTCAGGACAAATCAATCAGTCTCTTCAAAATTACATTGAACACGCATGCCAATAGAGGCACATGGGTGGTTTTCATATAAACCAATTTTAGTACTTGTCTCTGAGGTGTCATGCATGTGAACAAAGAAAGTAAGTAGTCTTTTTCAGTTTGATCCTCTGGTAGTTTTCTATCAGTTCCATGAGAGTTTCTGGAGAACTTGACCACATCTGATACCTTCTACAAATTATCTTAAGTGAGATTTGCATGACATTTGCCATCCTGAATCAAAACAATGGCTACTTGTCTGTCTGAATTTCTTTGCCCATGTCCCACATATTTTTAAGTGTATAATTGAGTGGTTTTTGATAAATTCACAAACTTGTACCACCATCACCACTATCTAATTCCAGAACATTTTTCATCATTACCAGAAGAAATCCTGTACCCACAAGCAGTCACACCTAATTCTATTTCCCCCAGTCCATAGCATCCACTAAGCTAGTTTTCGACTCTATGAATTTATCTATCCTAGATATTTTGTATAAGTAGAAGTGAAGAGGAGATAGAATGTTACTTCGCAGTCTCTTTTTTTGGGTCTAACTTCTTTCACTGAGCATAAGCATCATTCATGTTATAGCATATATCATTGCTTCATCCTTTTATATGCCCTATAATTTTAAAAGATAATGTTTCCTGGAAAAGTGGTAAATGCTATGTATTCCTCAATAGAAACCTTTGCTATTCTTGGCAAATAAAATAAAACAAGATATTCAACTTAGAAATTTGACTTGGCAAATTAGTTTTGAAACATCAATAAAATATGAAAATTTAAAAGGGAAATTGACCAAATTGTGTTATGTTCGTGTACACATATGTTGAGCTGAATCATACTATTATGAATGAAATATTAGCTATCAATAAAAATTTCTATAAAGGAAAAGTAAGAAAAGAGAAAATTTTAAACCCCCAAAATTGAGAATTAATGAAAATGACAAGCTAATGAGAGCATAAAATTATCTGAATAAAGTTTTCTTTCTGATCTTAGTGAAAATTAAGCTAGTGATTGGATTAGCATATCATGATTTTAATTTATTTTTTTACCAACCAACAAACTTTTTTCGCTCCTGAATAGGCACATGCATCTGTCAGATGGCAAGAGAAGAGCAAGAAAGAACACGAGGCTGCGGCTGAATTTAGAAAGTTAGAGGTGTTCTCATCAGCCACATGAGATGGACAGGAGATTCCTTCCAGTAGGCGAGAGAGCAGAGTGCAGACAACAGATGTGAGAAAGGTCCCCGTAGCTGTCAAGTTCCAGCATCCTTGTGCTGAAGAAGGGAGGTGCTAACGTGATTGATGTCCAGAGGCAGTATAAAAGCACTGGATTTCTCCCCAACTGCTTGTCACATTGACCTGAACCATCTCTCCGTCTGCTCTTGGGGTTTCTGTCAACTAGTACTGGAAGGGGAAAAACTCTTTGGAGAATAACATTTTATCTGTGGCCATGCCAGAACCCACTAAGAAAGAGGGTAAGACTCAACCATAAATCTTTTTGTTGTACTTTTTAATGAAGCGTGTTTATTTGGGTATCTATTTTCAAACAAATATCCAATTTCTTAAATAGACTGTAAGATAATAGAATCACTGTGATGCAAGGATAAGATTTTGTACAGGCAAAAGATTAGAGGAAAATACAGCGAGAATGTAATGAATTGAAAAAATATCTCATAATGATAGTTTGTAAAGGAATATTGACTACAATGGTCAAATGAAATTTTTATCACTCACTTGCAAAAAATCTTTTCATTGTTGTTTTTGCAATTTGAGGATGTTAATTGCTTATGGTGGGCATATTGTATTTTTAAGCATATTTTCTTATCTTTGATCTCAATTTTTTTACTATGTTTTTGCAGTAAGCTGGAGTGAGGGCTTATAAGACTTTTTCAAATAGTTGATAAATTTGACTAAGACTTCAAAAAAGAATTTGTAACATATTTCCAGACTTGTTATTTTTTCGTGGAAAGATCTTCAAAATATAGATGGATAAAAGCAAAATTTTTTGCTTAAAAAATTTTGCTTTTATCCATTTGTCTTTGTTTTTCTGGAACTTCATTAGCAAATTCTTGAATGAAAAGAAAAAATCTTTGAATGTCACAGATTATGTTCTTCCTGAGTTTTATTATATATAATTTCAAAGGTAACCTTTTAAAATAATGAAACTGGAAATATAAAAATATTTCCCCAAGAAGTTTTTTCATTTTTTCATCAGAAAAAAATGTTTCCCCAAGAAAGTTTTTCTTTTCTATAAAGAAGATTAATATTTTAAAACTACTAATTAATAATATAAACTGGAATTAGTGATTATGAAAATTAATGAAAACATCCACGGCTCAAATACATTGGCTTTAATTCTTAATGGAAATATCTTTTAAAATTTTATTCATTAAAGCCAGTCTTCATTATACTTCTTGAATCTCTCATTTTTACTTCTGCAAATAAAAATGCATGCACACACTCACAGATTAGCAGGCAATATAAAAATAATATTTAGCTTTTTCATTTTTAATTCTTAAAAAGGCCTTCAACCATTCTTTTGGAGAAACTTGGGAAAGATGCTACATGTTAAACCCAAAGTTGAAATACTAACCATATTATCGAAAGTCTTTTAAATATATTTTCTTTATGTAATTAAGTAACCAGTGCTGACAGGCCCTGGTGATCAGTTTACAGGTTGGCCTTACTTAGTGGCGGAGGGCATTGATGGATGAAGTCTTCCACCCGAAATAACCACACCAAATGCATGCATTAATATGGGAACTTAATCCTGACTATCAGTCAGTGAGTCCAACCCCTGCTAAAGTGTCTTATTTGTAATGCAAATGATTTACATGTGTATTAAGTGTCCTTTTTAGTTGATCTGTCACTTGACTTGCCTCTTCAAGGTTTACTTGGATGAAGTGCATTCTATGTTTCCTAACTCAGGACAGAATATTGTTTTGACCATCCTGAATTTAGTGGATGAGTTCACATTTGTTGAAAGTCCAATTGAAAATGACAAGAAAAGCCTAAAAACTAATAAATAAGGTGTCAGTCAGGCTGCAGAGCCTATAAAGTTAATTAAGTTATTCTGACTGCTAGACGAGATGAAGTTTTGTGTTTTGACAACTCAATCGGATTGATTTTCCTTTTACAGAAAATGAAACTTTAGAGCTACATAGAGGAAAATATACATTTAACTTTAGACATTTATATACATATATATCTGTATCTTTTTTCATAAATCAGCACAGACACTAAAGTCTCTATGACCTTCTTCCACTATGAAAACACTGTTGATAAGCTGTGTAGGAGTCCCTACACCCAGGCCAGTAATTTTATACCCATGGATTCTTTGGTTAGTTTAAATTTGGATGGTGGGAAGTGGGAGAAAAAAAGGAGGGGGGGGGATTACTGATATATTTAAATTCCATTGAGGAAGTACAGAGATTTTTGTTGTTATTGTTCTCTTATCAGCAGAACTGATTTTTAAAGGAACTGTACTTTGAGGAGTTTTTCTTCTTGAAATCATTACCTTTTATTATCATTGATATCGGAAGACGAAGGAGTGTGGCTATTGCCAAACTGTTTTGGTCATGAGTAGTTGTACCTTCTAATGGAAACTGAAACATGCCAGGGAATCAATTCTTCATGGTCATTTCAGACCATCCGCAGGTTCCTCCAGTCCATACAGGTCTTCTCACATCTTCCCCAGCTGGGAAAGCTGTGCCCAGGAAGGACATGGCCGCTTGCTGGAGTCTTGATAGGACATAAGGGCTGGTTTGGCACTCCTAGGATCTGGCAGAATCTGGCAGTTCTTCAGAAGAGACTGAGTTTTCTTGTCTTGCTCAACCATCTCCATTCTGATGGTCTCATCTTGGGTCTTAGGAGATCTGGTTCTTCTGAGGGGGAGGAAGGAGAGTGTAACTTTGGACTTTGAGGAGGAAGTCTAATAGAGATACTAAAGTCTTCTACCAATCAGAGGTAATTGGTCAACAGTCTTTACTTAGATCCTTTAAAATATTCTAGATGTCTGAGTGACCCTTTTTGGAAAAATAAGAATTATTTTTCCTCTTTGGGCTCAGAATTGAACCCAGGGCCTTACCCATGCTAGGCATGTGCTCTACCACCAAGTCCAGAGAGTATTATTTTTAAGAAGTAGCCTACCTCCCATTGTCCTACACCCACTGTGTGTGTTTCCTTTGAAGAACAGTATTATTTGAACTATCAATTATGCATAAAAGGCCTGCCTACACTTTGAATTCATGAAGAACCTGATCATTGTACACAAATGGGGTGTACAATGAATCAAAATACAGCCTGTAATAAGAAAAAAAGAAAAGAAAAACAAAAATTAAAAAAAAAAATAACAAATTAAGTCCCAAGTTTTCAATTGTTTGAGTATTTCAATGAAATCAACCCAGGTTTATTAAAATAAATTGGAAATCATAATCTAGAGTTTACATATTATATTAATACTATTACAATAATATATTATTGTATATTATTCCATATTACATTACTATAGTTACTATTATAATTATATATTATTGTATTCTTATATACATATATTACATATTCATACTATATTTAGGTTTTTATAGGTGTTCCATATCCGGTACAATAGGACAAATTGGGTTTATTCATTCTAATAAAATGCTGAGAGGAGATACAGAAGGAGGGTTCAGATTTGTGTGACTTTCCCACATTAACTTGCAGATAATGTGTCATTTATGTGTCATCTATTAATTGAACACTTCTTGTATGCTAGTTGCTGGGATTTCAGAGATGCACATGAGATGGTATCTGAAGGCCATCACAGTTAATTTCCCTGGGTTATACTTGTAAAGAATTCACCTTTCATTGGAAATGTCTCTTTCCCAGTCAAAAAGAAATTTTATCAACATAGAAATAGAAAATTGCAATTGCCTTTCTTTTGGGGGTAGAATCTCTACTAGTTTAAAAAGACTATGACTTTTCAACCTATAAAAATGATTTCCTAAAATTTTATCTCTGCAGTATGAAATGATTACAACCATAAGCCTGGTTCCTTATCCTCCTGAGATAGTTGTTAACTGTTAAGATTCCGCAGAATCCAGAAAATTCTCTTCTAAAACACAGAGTTGAGACCTTAACATGAATTTTGCTTTTGGTTATGTGATGTATCCAGTTTCCTTTTATTTTATGTACTTGTTGGAAGAAAGCCATAGTTCCTCCTTAGCACTAGTGTGCCATTCAGAACACCTTGGGAGATTCATTTGTTTTCTCATCTTCTATGTGAGATTCCCTTCTTGAAAACTCAGACATAGGGCAAAACACAAGTTCATTTATGATTGTCATTTTAAGGAGTCATCCTGCAAGTGTAGAAGTCAAAGACTTGGTGTTGAGCTTACAGATCTTTTTTTGTGTCAGCATACAGTATCTATTCTATCGATCTTGAATAGGTGGGAACTTGGTAATGGACAATGGTGTGTGTGTGTGTGTGTGTGTGTGCATATTTTCAGTCCAGAGAAGTTTTTCCCTTTCTACGTCTTTTTTTTTATTACTCCCTAGAGTTTTCATCACATTTTGAATTTCTGCTGAGTCCAAAACGCATCAGAAGGTACAGCAGCATCCATCACCTCTCCCCTATTTGCAAGCATGGCACAGGGCTTAGTCATCGTCAGAAAAGGAACCCTGGTGATAGGAAGCCTTCCCTCTCAAATTTACTTACTCTTTGACCTTCAGTTTCCACCTGCATGAGACTAGATGGGGTTATTTCAAACAGCAAAATAATTTGTCTTTGAAAAGTCATGATATATAAAGAATATTACCTTTACCTCGAATCGAGCAACAGTTAATCATATATAGGAAATAAAAAGAAAGAACAAGGGTGGAGGAATTTTCTCAAGGGCAACTCCTTTCCTCCAAACTTGGAATGGTTCACTTAGGCCAAATTCAAGACTTGGATGAGGAATAAAGAAGTTATATGAATGAATACCACAATGTAATTTCCTGACCCCTCCCCCACAAAGAAAAACTGCCTTGCCGCACTGCAGATTCATGGCATGGATTTCATCTCTCTGTTGTTAAGAAGGAATACTCTTCGGCAAATGCACCCTGAAGGGGCTTAATACTTGGCAGAAACTTTCTTTTCAGTAGCCTGCTTTTATGACTGTTCATACTGCACCTGTTAGGAAGATAAATAAAGGACTGGCCAATTCTTTCCTCTGAAGCGCCCTAAATATATCGCTTAAAAAAAACTGTGGAAAAACAAGTTTGAATCCTTGCTTCTCATTCAGTAAGTCTAAAGTCTACCTCCTGTTCCCAGGTCTTTAAAACGGCAGTGAAGTCAAGGGTAAGAGAGTTGGTGACGTGATCAAAGGCAGAGGTCAGGCCCACCAGCTGGTCTGAGGGACCCAAGAGAAAGGGAAAAAGTGAAGCACTTGTGATCCTTTATTATCTCAGTGGCTCATTCATTTTGGCCATTAGACATGGCCTTGAAACATTTTCTTTTAGCTTGTTGACACATGCCATTCATAGTGGTTCCTTATTCTTAACAATTTCAAAGTCTAATTCTCCCAACATTCATGTTGGAATGAACCAGCCAGGCTGAAGACTCTTTTTAAAAATGTTTGGGCATGGAAATAAATTAATAAATGATCTCTTTAAAGATTTGAATGAATATGAAATGATGTTTCTACATTATTATAAGAAACAAATGGATTCTTTTAAATTTTAGGGATTTGGGAGAGGAGGCTCTGTGAAATTGATGGGTTTTTTTTTGTTTTCGTTTTTTTTTTGTTTCAGCCATAGAAAGTATCTTTGTTATTTTTGCTTAAAATCCTTAAGATCACTCTATTTAAAAACGTATTTGGGGGCCTTTATGTAGATACCTAGAGAAGAATTTTGATTATTATGAATAATTACTATTTTTATCTGCACTCCCCCCTAATTAGTCTATGAAACCTGTATCAAGTGACACGAAGTACTCCCAGCAGCCAATCACTTCTGCAGTAATTCTAGACCTCATCTCTAGACATGCTTGGGTGTGTTAAATCATGAAGAACAGGATTAAAGTTCTAGCAATCAAAAATAAGTACAAAAATTTTAATTTCATGTGTGTGCCCAAGGAGATGTGGCCATGTCTTCTTTGTTTTTAGTTACATCAGTTCTTATGGGAACACATGTCTTTTCTGGACTGCTTGGTTGGTTCAAAGTATTGCATGCTGGGGAAACTTCCTAAATACATAGAAATGTAGTTACTGAATTATTCCCTTCTGAGTTAGGTTAACCATAAAGTAGCTATTGTTTATTCAAGAGCCATTTCCTAAAATTTAATAGCACAGTGATTTAAAAGATGAAACTGAAAAAGAACCAAGACTTTGTCATTAATTTTCTACATGCCTGCTAATTATTTCATAACCAGAGAGAACAGGCCCTCTGTCCCCATAGCTTTTTACAAAGACAGCCCCTGAATACCAAAGTGACAATGTGGTCTTGTCCCACCCAAGTCTGTGTGAGGTGAATAGGTTCAACTTTAATTCACAGAGTATGTTTGTACAACCACAAAGATAAACAGCAAGCCAAATCTCAGAATGTTCACGTTCATGAGGCCAAGAATTTGTGGACTTTTGGGTGTGTTTCCAGAGTAAAATTTTAGATACTATTAGATTGGGGCATAGATTAGTTGATTTGGCAAAGGGAAGACCAGGATCATTCCCTCTCATGCTTATTTCTCTCTCTACAATGAGATCACAAAAAGCTAACTGTAATCTGACTTTCATTATGCCTTTCAAGTCTAAATCCACTTTGATAAGACTTTTGCCCTTTTATACTCTCTTAGGAATCCTTTTATAGCCCAATTTGGCACATAAATGCAATATCTAAAATTATGTTTAATATGTCAGGTGTTAGATCTTATAAATTTCTCTTATTCATTTTTTGACTTGTATTTATCTCTTTAGGTGAAACATTTTTTTTCTCTTCCAAAATCATCCAAATATTTCTCTAAAACACATCAACTCTTTTAAAAATTTCCTCGGGAATTCTTCGCTTTTATCAGGTAATAGCCTCTGCCTCCTATAAAATTTCATAATGGAACAGAATGTTCTACTCATAACTAAAAGTTCACCTATTAGTATCGCTACATTTTAATTTCTCAAGTTTACAGTTACATGTCTTTTTAAGATTGTTCCAAATATAGTATGCATTTTGGCTTTTTCTCTATATTTATTAAGTCATATTAAACATAGTAACAAACAAGTTACTATGGAGTATTCATAAAACATTCTAGAAAGTTCACATTTCAGCTGCACCATGTACTGAGTTACTGGCACTTTGTATGCCTCAGTTTCTTCATCTGTAAAATATGATTAAAACAGTACTTGATTCACTAAGTCTTTGTGAAAACTAAAATAAATCAGGTAAAGTGCTGAGAACAGGGCTAACATACAAGAAAACCTCAAGCATTTTCCTCCCCAAACAGGGAAGCCTTGATCTGTGCCACTCCAGACTCAATTGATTTTTTTTTAAAAAAACATGAGATAAAGAGATAAAATCATCAGATCTTAGCAAAAGATCTTATATTTGATGCTTTGTAATAATTACAATATTTTAATCCTATTCCTGTGTGGAATGACATCTTGAGTTGAAATATGTGTAATTAAAAAGACAAAAGAACAAGTTGATGAAGAGAGGGAAAAAGTCCTGTGGATTTAGGGAAATTCCACCAGACTGAAGCATGAGTCACTGAAAATTTACATATTCAGTGCACAATTAAGATTTCATCTATTCAGACCCTTAGGATACAGACTTTGACATCACTTGGCCACAGTAAATGAATATGGACTTAATGGAATCATTTTGAATAGCTGGATTCTCTGCAGAGCTAAGAGTTCATTTTGTTCTGGCACCTGAGAACATCATTACCCCAACCAATTTGGACAGAGACATTCCCAAAATGTAATGTATCACTCTGCTTTTAAAAAAATAAAGGACAATGGATATAGCTTCATTTCGTCTTAAATTATAGATACCAACTATTGTAGTACATGACATCCTGAGAACCCAAATGACTTGCTTTTGTATCAAATGGGCTCATATTGATTTGTATTTTGAGTTTGTGTTATTTATAGCATTTCTGTTTCATCTTTTTCTGGAAGATTGCTGACTTCTTATTCTCATTAGTCAGTAGGTAAAGTTGCCCCCTTCTTTTCTGCCTTTGTTGTCTACTATGCTGTAGGTAACTAACCTGGTCAAGTAGGGTTTACCTGAGGACTAGGTAGGCTCCTGGAGAGTGCTTACTTCCCAGGTTATGAAATACAAGGTCAGCACCTGACAGTGAGCATCTTCATAAGTGTGGCTTCTTACACACCTGATCTCCCTCCCCCTAGTTCCAGGTTCTGGGTTTACCAAGACACAGTGGGGTTCTTCCATGGGTAATGCACAGGGAATCTTGGTTCATGGACTTTGAGTAGCTTCAGACAAATCCAGTTTCCTCTTCAGAGGTCAACTGCTGTTACCTTTTTAAGTAACATTGCTAGATAGCCAAATACAAACAGGAGAAGCAGAATGGATGATATTATCTTTTTCTCTGTTGTGCACGGAGAAAAATAATTTATTGCCCCCAAAATCCATCCTGTGGTTTTAATTTTGACTGCTTCATTCATTTTTATCAGTTAAAACTGCATATTTTTCTCAAATGAGCTGTATAGCATGAATTTATTAAACACACACATGCACTAACTCACACAACCTTTTTCTAAGGAAGATTTGCAATAAATTATAAACCAGAAGTTCTCAAATTTTTTGGTCCCAGAAGTATTTTCACTGTTAATAATTATTGAAGAAACTGAACTGAAAAGCATTTATTATGTTATTGGAAATTAAAATTGATAAGTGCTTGAAACCCAATAATATTCAAGCACACATTCTCTCAACTGTCAGGCCATTAATGCCATCACACATTATGTAACCTATAGAGAATTTCACTCTATATTTGTGAAAGACTGTGAGTAAGAAAAACAAATAATGTTTCAGCATTATTATAAAAGTAACTTTGACCTTGTGGGCTCCATAAAAGGGTCTTAAGGACTCTTGGGGATCCCAGACCATAACTTGAAAACTACTAGATTACCTCTAAAAATATGTAAATTCCTTAAATTCAGTGTATAAAATATCTGGACCCACAGTTTATAATGAGTAGAGAGGACAAAATAGTCATATAACTGTTAAAATATTAAATTAAATCTTGATTTATGTCCAAATTCTGTATTTCTGATACATAATCAATATGCCCAATAAGAATGCACTGTCATTTGTACTTGCTAACTTTTTGGTGACACTTATAATTAATATAGTCAAAACTTCTCTTGAGTACTCTATATGTGTTCATGCAAACAATATATTATATTAAGCATTTTCCACTGTGCTGTTGTCTAGGTATATGAGGACCAGGCTGGAGCGTGTACATAGGGCCAGAATTCACCATCATCAAGGAAAAAAATCTGATAGTGTTTATTGCCTATTTAATAGAAAAATAAAGATAATCTGCTATGTTACCAAAAGTGGCAATATAGGAGTTGAACAGGTAAAGCCAACGTCATTGGTGGTTATCATACATAAAACATTCACATATTTTATTTAAGCCTAGAGTGCCATTTTAAGAAAAAGCAATAATAATTAGCAATAACATGCAATTTTCTCCTCCACCTCATATTACCAAAGGATGGCTTTAGAATACTTATCTTTCAAAAACTTTTCCCCAAAAAAGTTACAGAACAAAAGCCACACACAAAAAAAAAATTATAAACATAACATTTGATAACAATTTATATTTTATGTTCGTCCTGTCTTTTCTATGCATCCATAATATATTCATACGGTATGGTATAATTATGCTTCCATGTTTTCAAAGAACTAAATGAAATTGCACACAAGGAAACATTGACTATTTTGAAGTACCACTATATTATTTTAATATATGTAATAATATGCAGTAACATTAGTATTATAATGTACTATAAAATAATGTATTATTTGAGATAGTGAGCCTATGGGAAGGAGAGAACAGAGTATGTCATTTTAGTGGACAGACTCATACATGGAAAGAGAGGCAAATTACTGCCTTTTAAGAGTTAAGACTTTTCCCCCTTCAAGCTACTGACCCTGGAACCCTTGATCGTTGAAAATAGAAATGGCCTCCACTGGAGAGAACCAGCCATTTATGGAGTGAACTGGGTTCCCAGTGTTTCAGTAGCAGCACAAAGGCCACATATGGGGCTGTCTACTTCATAGCTGCCACCAGTGCCCGTCAATTAGAATGCCCGGGCACAGTCTCTGCAGGCATGCCATTGGTGCCATACCTGTGCTTTTTACAGTAGGTGATCATAGGGAAAAATCCACTATAAATAGATCAAGCCCTTTGAAAGCATTTCAATGTTGCAGAGGAAGAGAAAGTCTATATCTATGAATTAGAAAGGATCAAACAACAGCCGCTCTTGCCCAAGAAGGAAGGAGCAGGCTTTAGCTCCTGGGTCAGAATGTTTTTTGTTTTTCAAAGCGTATCCTAATTTTTAAAACAGCTTTACAACAGCAGCTTACATATTCCTGCTCGTGAGACCATCCTGTTGGTATGTTTTCTAACAGGCAATGGATGGAGGACACAGAAAAGGGACCAAAAACTAGTTTTATTCACCTGGTAGGAAGGATCCACAGAATTTGCCCTTTGACTTTGAAGTTAGCCAAGGTATATCAGGACCTAATCTCAATCAATACCCATTTGCTTATTTAAGATTTAGAGAGCTTACTGGAAGTAGTTGCCTCGTGGCCATTACAACACAGCTAACCTGGTGGACATCAGAACTGATATGGTTGACTGAGAGTCATTTGCTAAGAACTGGGTGGGACAGGTTCCTTGACTCAAGTTGCTTCCCTGCTTTTCCAGCCCCTATTTTAAAAGGGTGAGATTCCTTAGAAAGGCAAGGGGTTTATTATTCCCGAGAGCCAAAACTGTAGCCCTAATTGCTCTCCTGCCCTTGTTAAGAAATGCAAGACATGTGTTGACAGTAAGACGAAATCTAAATGATGGGGTTTGGGCGAATGCCTGGGAGCCTTCAGCCAGCGGGAGGGAGACCAATGGAAGACATAGTGTTCCCTGTGGGTAACACAGACGAAGAAAGCTGCCCATGGAGCGCCAGGGGACCGTTCTTGATTTCTTGGCAGCAAGCAGAAGGGGCTTTTGTGCAGGCCAGGAACAGCCTGCCAGTCAACTATATTTATGGAGCACCTGCTGTGTGGAACTTGAAAAGGAGGACGAGATGGGCCGTGTCCTCAAGAAGCTTGTGACCAAAGGAAAAAGAAAATGCCCCATCTACTGTAAACCTGTTAGCATTCACAACTACCTATGAAATGGGAGAGGAATGGGTGACAGGTAGGGCCCAGCCTTGCTACTCAAATTGTGGGTGGTGGACTTGCAACACCTGGAGTCGATTAGAAAGGCAGAATCTGAGCCTGCTTTGACCCCTGGAGTAAGAATCTATAGTTGGATCGGATCTCTAGGTGGCTCCCATGCACACAACAGTTGTGGATGCTCTAGAAGAACTGTTAAAAGTAGAGAGTCTTGAATGTCATAAGGGAGCCCAGTGACTTGGTTCAGTGATTAAACTGATACTCAAGGGCAGTTCATTTATCTGTGAGTTCCTTATGCACAAGAATCTCCTCTCTTCTTGACCATCTTTATAATCCCCTTGCCCTTGGTAAGTTCATAATGGGAGCTCAATGAACTCTCATTGCCTGGATGGTCCTGGGTACTCACTAGTCCGCAGGGCACCATGGACATTGCTGTTAATGAATGATTGTTGTAGAGGCAGCCAATGAATTGGGGGAAATGTGCAAATGGTTTTTAGTGGAAAAGCATTGCAGAAACTGAGAAAAAGGCATGAGTTAGTGTGAAAAGGATGGGAGATCAGTTCCTTTGAGGTAAAAAGGCACCCTACGGTCTTTACTTAGTGGTAACAGTTCGTTTTCCATCCAAGTCAAGAGTTGCTTGGTTTTGCCAGTCCTGGTTTCCCATCTCTCCAGGTTAAGATGAATTCTTTGTTTCAAATGCCCAGGAACTGTTGGAGGGCTCATTTTCTCTTATCCTTTCTGGTCTACCACAATTGATTGATGGTTGATTGACCTTGTATGACCTATAATGCATATAAATTCCATCAAAACCAACAACTATTTCCATTGTAAAGTAGGGTTGGAGAGTCCTACCACCTCTGTCCAGTCCCCAGCTGATTCCTCAGCCCCAAACATGTTCTAACACCATGCAGCACATGGACCTGGAGATAAGACAGATCTGTAGCAAGGTGGCATGTGCAGAAAGACATGGGTATCCTTTACACAGGGGCATCTGAGTAAAAATTATGATAATCATGATGATAACCATGAAGTGATAAAGCACATATGACATTTCCAGTGTCCCCTGCCCCTGTTAACTCATTCATTCCTGACAACCACTCCTAAGAAAGGTTCTGCTGTTATTTCCATTTCAAAGATAAGGAAATTGGGGTGCACCTCACTCATACAGATAGGGAAACATGCATATATGGCTATGTGGCCTTAAGAATAAGACCAATTCATTAGGGAAAACGAAGTAATTATTCATTTCTCTGCCTCTGTTAAAATGAGCAACTAAGAAGGGAAGTACAGGGCACCAGCTCTGAGTCAGGCTGACCCTGGGCAGCTTGGCTTCACCCTTCATGTGCTGTGGGATCTGCAGGGCCTCAGTTTCCATCTGCAAAACAGGGATAATCATAGTCCTAAAATTATAGAGTTAAAGAATTATAAGAATTAGGGACTGGGGATATAGCTCAGTTGGTAGAGTGCTTGTCTTGCATGCACAAGGCCCTGGGTTCAATCCCCAGCACCACAAAAAAAAAAAAAAAAAAAAGAATTATAAGAATTAATATGACATAGGTCCTGCATCTATCTGCTACCAACAAGTTGCTAACTTTTTATTCCTTCACTGGCTATAAAGTAATGAGGATTCTGTGGTTTTAAAAAGGAAAAGTTTACCTTCTTATCAGTCAGGCATACATTTTCCAATTTCCATTTCCTGCAACCATCCTACAAACGTCTTAGCATGGATAGCTTATGTTTCCAAGTTTGGATTATCCGTTAACTGTTAATGACCAATGTTCTGTGGATTTGGAGGAAGTTGAATTAAACCTTTAGATTTTCATTTTGGTTTGAGTTTGGCCTAGTACATAGATCATGGCCCCTACACACATAATAGAAATGAATAGAAATGAAGGATTTATATTCAGTTTCTGTGTCTAAGATGATTCTAATTTATTTGGTTAGACTCCACCGTTGGTCTTACTTGAATTTTAAGCAACCATTTTTGCCCTTACAAAATGGGCCTTTGCAAATAGATTCTATGAAAGCATGGTCAACTTGATAGTTCACATACAACCAACAGAGAAGCCCTCCTAAATTCTTTTTTTTTTTTTTTTTTTAATTTTTTAGTTGTGGGCAGACACAATACCTTTATTTTTTTGTGGTGCTGAGGATCGAACTTAGTGCCTTACACATACTAGGCAAGCACGCTGCCACTGAGCCACAACCCCAGCCCCCTAAATTCTTAATTTACAATGCACTTAATGTGTTTTCAGAAATAAACAATACCAGGGAGATAGAAAAGGAAGGAAACATTTTTGTTTAATTGGGAAGCAAAAGAGACATAAATATGCTGAGACTCCTGAAAAATAATTAGAATCAAGAAATAGTATATTGTGGTGGGGTCCAGAATGTCAAGAGAATAAGGCAGAATGGAATGGAATAATTAGCTCAGAGAGCCTTGAGAGAAGTACCCAAAGACAAAGATTGCCAAAGGAAAGCAATGGGAATAGCTAGTCCTGTGAACGACAGAGCTCTTTCTACCTGCCAGGAGCTGTACTATGCATTTTGCATGGGAATGACACCTTTGGGGTCATTTATTATTATTCACAGATAAAGAAACTGAAGCTAATAGGAATTATGGAATCATCTGATATTATATACCTAATAAAGCCTACAGTCAAGATTCAGACCTGGGTCTGTCTGATTTAGCTGTATGAAGAGAAAAAGCAGAAGGTCTGATGGGGAAATGAAGAAGAACAGCACTTTTTTTCAGGGACAGAAAGGTGAGAAGGTGAACAGAGAAGAGAGTTCTAGAATAGAGGAGTCACAGGGCACTACAGAGGGAGAACAAGGAAGTGCCCACCGACAACGGTGTCAATGCCAACCCGGAGAGAGTACCGACACCAGTAGGTAACAGACCCACTCAAGTAGAAAAACAGGATGAAACAGAGTGGCAGGATAAATAACTTCCGCAGTCATGAAGGGGAAAGAGACCAGGGACAGAGAAAGTTGTCTATAGAAAGAGCAGGATGAGGGCCCAGGGCATTGTGCGACTGTGGCTCAGTCCAGAAGATAATGTGTCAAAGAAACCGGCTTCTCGCTCTCAGTATTCTGATATCTATCCATGTGCTTCAACAACTTGCCCAAAGCCAAGCTGTCAATATTAGATTTCCACTTCTGCACTCAGATCTCTGAAAATAAAGTGCTTGGACGGAGGGTTTCGTCTTTTGGTTGACGATGGCCTTATGATACTTTCCATGATGTGCTGAAGAAGCGAGAGCATATCTGTCCATGCCACCTCAGGGACACTTGTGTTTTTGCTCTGTGAATTACATCACATCCTGCTGCACCATCTTCTGCCAGCCTGTGTGGTTATGTGGTCCCCACCTGCTTGGGTTATATACTCTTTCTCCCTCTTTAGTAAATAATAATATACTTATTTATGGTCATATAAATATTCAAAAACAGTCTTTTTAAACAAATAAACCAACAAATTGCAGTTTGTACCAGGCGTAAAATATTAGTGATGAAAAAAAGACATTGTTGCCACTTGGCAGCTTATATCCTCTACTCTTGTTTCCTGTTACAGAGCAATCCATTCATTTTTCTATGCTCATTTCAGCCAGACAAGACTAAAACTGGGTATTCAGCCTAAACACAGTGATGACTCTGGCCAAACTGCTTGTTGCGGGGTAATATTCTGCCCACTTTAGAGTCACTCGTGAAAAAAGGATGTGAAAAAATCTCAGACACTGACAAAAATAAGCCTCCTAGGGATTCCACAATGAGCCTGTAGTACAAAACCTTTTCTGTCTTTACATTTTACTTAATGATCAAGTGGAAAATTGTTTTAAAAGAAATCACCCTCACTAACTACCTCTTCCTGCCCTGGAGTTGAAGCAGCTGGTTCACTCACTAATTCCCAGTTCTGGGTATCTGCAGGGATTAGGAAGGAGAAATTTCATGCTCTTTGGCCATGGGTATGCCATTAGCTACCCAAAAATCATATATTCTTTAACAGAAGTTTCTTTCACAGGCTTTGTAGCCCGATTGCTCTGTAATAGTGGATAGCCAAAGTCAGGTGTGAAACTGCAAAACCAGAGCTTTGAAAAGTTTGAATACGTGTAGGTAGAAATCTAGTGCACACATGTGTGCTTCCAGAAAGAACTATGAGAAGTTACTGTTTCCCAGTGAACAGTAGCTTCTTTTGTAATAAAACAAAGAGCTACAAAGCCAGAGGACTCTGGTCTCCTCGTCTTTCAGAAAGCGTCTCTCACGCAGGTAGGACAATGTTAGACATACTTTGGTGCCCTTGATCTCTGGCGGAAAGGGGTCTCTTTCTGCACCGACCTCACGTTAGACTCTATGCATGTGCCTGCCCCACTACTGGGACTCATTTCATTCTCAGAGCAACCGTATACATACAAAATGGGTGCCTTGGCCTTTTCTACAGAGTGGGAAATAGGTTTAGTACTGTTATTAAATGCCCCTTCTGTGGCTGCCTGAAAGGACAACCAAGTGGCAAAATACCTGGGTAACCATTTAAAGGTGCTCTTTCCATTGCTCCCCTCTTCCACCTTCTGGAAGTCTCTCTAATACCACTTAGGTCTCCAACTCACACCTCACACTTCATGGGTCTCTCTTTTTTTTTTTTTTTATGAGGGGTATGATGAGACACAGGCTGGTTGGCTTGGTTGGCTGTGTTTTTCTTTTGGGCTCCTGATAAGGTGCAAGTTCACGCCGGCGGGCCATAGGCAGAACTATCAGCCGGGAGTGGGGAGGGGGCGCTCTCCGGGAATCCGTCAGCCTTCAGCTGCAGGGTGCCTGAGACAGCTTCAGGGTGTTTGTGCGGGGGAGGCAACCACAAAATATTCCCTGGGCTGCTGCTTATCGTAAAGGTCAGAACGTCCTCAGAATGAGAACTTCTTCTTGGTCCCTGACACTTGCCCACTTTGGAGGGCTGAGTGCTTCCCTCCCCCCAAGCTGGGCAGGTGCCTGGTGATGGCTCCAGAGGCTGTGGGGGAGCCTTTGTGTGTTTGTGGGTGAGTGATGGTAGCTGCTCCCCCTACCTGGGATGACCGAGGTACTCAGGAATGAGAGGCAGATTGCATGGTGGGCATATCTGGGGCTCTCAAGGGTGCTTCTCCCTCTCCCTAACTGGCCTACGTTCAGTGGTGTTAATGTTTCTTAACAGACGTGAACTAAAGTGGCACTGGATGGCCAGAGGGGATGCTCACCTTTCTGCCTCTCTCCTCTCTTCCCTGCCAGGGTGGGAGCAAGGGTGGCATCATGGGTCTCTTGATGCCACTGGATGATCCTCTGTCAGCACACACAGGTTAGATGGCATCCTGGAGTGGAGAGCATCCTAGGAATACAGGAAGCAGCTTTTCTTTTTTAGAAGTGAGCCTAACACTTCCATTGTTCTTTTTACTCATAGAAAATGAAGTGGCGGCCCCAGCTCCACCACCTGAAGGTGAGTGCAGCCCTGCCTCCATATTCAGGCTGCATAAGCAGAACTCTGTCCCAGCATGATTTGGCTTCCACTGGTGCCAGGAGCTTTAACCTAACTCCTACGGAGACCCTGGACGATGGTGATAAGTTGGTAACAAAAATAACACATTGTGTTTCTATAACCCTTTAACATTAATCTGATTTGAATGATATTTCATATGTGTATTATGGGTGTAATTTATTTATTTATTTTTAGGGGGGATGATTATTTTAAATTCCTTCAAGTAATGCACAAATTATTGCTATGCCCAAATTTAATATTGGTGGAGGTTGAAGGATTTATGGAACTCTTCTCCATAATAGTGAAAAGTCAAGCAAAGCTTACCTTTTTCTTGTGAGAGTGGGGAGTAGATCCAGCTGGACTTGGAAGATCCCGACTTGAACTATTATGACTATAGAGTCACCACTGGGCACCTCCAGAAAGTCCCCAGAGGAGTTTCCAGAAAGGTTTAGGGGACTTTGAGGCTGGACATCAGGACCAATTTATTGAATTCTTAGTATTCCATTGTCCACCAGGTGGCAACAACAACAAAAAAAAGATGAATCAAGAGATCCAGAGAAATCCTTAGCAGATGAACACAATGCCCAGTAACATATAATACATGAAGTCTGTTTTTACACATGTGTGGACCAAAGGAAGAGAACATAATTGGAAGAATGACAATCCAAAGTAGACAGTTAAACCCCCAACACAGCCCTTCAGAATGATTTGTTTACCTGCCTTTGCCTAAGAATCCCCAAGATAGAAGCAACCAAAACCTTGTGCCTTTCCCATGAAAACACCAAAATGCTCTTTCTCATCACTCTTCCCCTCTAAAGAGGATGAGAAACTGGCAATTATTCATTGGGTATTTGCCATGTGCGCAGCCCTAGAGGGTGCTCTAACACTTGAGAAAGATGTGGAGCTGTTTATTAAAGGCTTACTGATAGCTAGGGGCAAACATTCTGCTCCGGATATGTGTGGAACTTCAAATAAGAAACGTTATCCTATATTGTTTGTTTGCAGCCAAGTAAAAAGTGAAATTCAACCCTGAGAACAACTACTACATTACAGTGTTAGCAATGCTGTAAGAAACCTCTAAGGCAGTATGTGATGAAACCCAAGTTACTTGAATTGACAATGTGGTATGAAGTGGGGGAGGGGTGCCCTGCAGACTGGTTCAACCCAGGTGAAAGCGAGAGTTGAATGAGGACTCAGTTTCTGGTCTTTTTGCATGGAAATTTATGAGGGGATTATGAAGCTTTTCCATCCTGGACAGATCGTTTTTTTTCAGAGCACAGTTTGAGAAATCCAGCTACTCACAGAAGCTCCTTTGTCCAGCTAAGAATACTAGATTCACACGCTGAAATTTAAATAGTGTAGAAGAATATTGCTGTGTCCAAATGAATGAAATGGACTCAGAGTCATATGAGTTCAAGCCAGGGTAAGCTCAGATTTACTTTCCAGCAGATCTTGATGTTAAAATTGGTATAGATGTGTGACAAGCTTCTTAGGATCGTCTCCCTTGGCATGTTCTCTTGCACATACAGATTGATTTAGGCCAGCACTGGGGACACAGAGAACCTACTGATCATCACAGATAAACCTTTCCCTTCTGTTCCTTCAGATCAGTTGCTGTCACTAGATCACTATAAATTTTCTCTTATTATGCCACATTTCACATACATTGCACAATATTGACCTCGTGTAGCTAAAAGGTCTCCTCTCAAACATTGTTAAAGTTGTCCTTCATAATTAACTGAAATTTGGATCTGCAATCATCAAGATAGAGAATGCAGGCTTGAAACGGTTATTTTCTTTCATATACCACAAGTCAGATACCATTTGCAGGTGTCTTAAACTAGAATGATTCTAAACAGAGAAAATGCAAACTAGATGATCTTGACTGATCTTGCCACTTCTTTTATATTATGTTTATTGCCACTAAACCTAATCCAGAAGATTCATATGCACACCAAAACATTTTCTTTGAAACTATATATATCATACCTGCATATTTTGTATCTTCCTATAATATTTAGAAGTTCACACAATGGGAACACTTTATATGGTTCAAACTTCTTTAAAAAAGTCAATCCCTTATTGGGATCTAAAATGAAGTAACCCACATATTATACTCAGTTCTACTCCAGCATGTGTGTGTGTTTGTGTGTGTGTGTGTGTGTGTGTGTGTGTGTGTGTTGTACTGGTGATTGAACCCCAGGGTACTTAACAACTTACCTTTATCCCAGTCATTTTTTAATTTTTATTTTGGGACAAGGTCTTGCTAAGTTGCCCAGTCTGGCCTTGAACATGCAATCCTCCTGTCTCAACTTCCTGAGTAGCTGGGATTACAGTTGTGGACCACTACACCTGGCTAACTGAGTGTATTTTAACAAAATGTGTATTGCCTGTTTTAATGAATACTTAAAAAATCACATTTATTAATTGTTTTTATTAAAGCTTAATGTGACTCTAAATCGTAATTCCCAAATTAATAATTCATGTACAGCATAATGAGTATGTAGTACCATTAATGTTGCCATTTATTTCTCCCTTCCAACTCCACTCATCACACAATAAAATGCTTTAAGACACTTTAAAAAATGTGCTTGTACTTTCTATACAGAACCAAATAAAGAGAAGGAGGCAGGAACTGCACCAGCAAAAGGTGAGTTGGAGGGAGGGAAAGTGAGACTGAATTTAACAAAATTAGAAGCAGGTTGTGGTGACCTCATTGATTTTCTCTGCATTGTCTTTCATCAGCGTGGTTTACAATACTTTAGCGTCTAATCTGCAAGATCCAAGATAAATGGTGCTTTGCTACATTTCCATTACACAATTTCTCAAGGAAAACAACAATGATAAAAATATCACAAGCACTTGTTTGAAATGCCAGCAAATTAATTGGCAGCTTCTAAGTTCCAATGTGCATGCTAAAGAAAAGAGATGGTTGCTTTGGGGATTATAGCAATTGGCAAAATTATTTGAAATACTCAAATTTTAAAAAAACGGAATGTCTTCTTGTTATTATATGAACTATTCCAAGTTTCCCTATTAATTTTGAAGGTTAGTACTGCAGTTGGTAACTGAGTATATATTCATGTAGATTTATGTAATGACTTATAGAAATTGACAATACAACCTTGAGCAAACAGCATGTTGCTCCATGTTTCCTACTGAATGGAAAAACTCACTTATTCCTCTAATATTGTTCTATTTTTACATTTTATGAATATAGTCTAGTTTTAGAAAATGAATATTCCTTGTTATGTACTCCTATGACTCCAAGAAATACTAATTCCTTTGTCTCACCATGGGTGAAGTCATTGTTCTTGCTGATCATCTGTCTTAAACTAAAGAGTATTAGTTTCCATAGAGGGATGTTTTCATGGAAGTAGATTTGACAAATTTGTGTCATACGTTTATATCATTGTTTTTTTATGTCAACCCTTTGTTTGTGTAACGAATAATGTAGCTTAAATTTTGGAATAATTAATTATTTCCTGACGGCAATAAGAATAATCTCTTTTTCCTGGACACTGCTCAAAGACTTAAGTATCTCGTAGTTCTTAGTTTGTGGTATTTCATTACCTAATTCTTATGATATTGTTATCTTCTATACATTAGTAAAATATTTTGTTTTCTTTCTTTCAGTACACTGGATCACTTTTCAGCTAACTTGAATTTACACTTTCAAAAATGAACACATAATGTTAGTACTTTCACTTTGTCCTTGACCTTCAGTGGCTCCCATGGATAGTAACATGAATACTAATCCTGGCCACGTGGACCACAGTTTGAAGGTTATTTTCTTATGGAATGCAGACAGTGCAAACCCCTAGAAATCTTTCCATGAGATGGGTTCAAGGAGGTTTGGATATCCTGGCTGAAGTTACTGTAACATTATTCTCAACAAGGCCGATGGAATACACCTCTGCTTCCAAATTTGGAAAGGTGCTTGGGCCAGGCTAGAAGCCTCAACCAACAGAGCAGATGATGTAATCCCAGAGGGCAAGCTGTCAAGGTTTAAACAAAGCCCATGCCTGACCCTTCTTCTGAAAAAGTCACCATATTACATTTGTAGGCTTACATGAGCTTTCTATAAGCTAAAAGCAACCAACCTAACAATAAGAGAAAGCTCTTTTCTTCATAGTGAATTCACTTTGATGAAATGACAAGGGCATCCTGAAACTAGTAGCATTTTCTTACATTTGCAGAAGAAAAGTAAAGCTGTGGCCACACGCAGTCACATGCACAAGTTTATAAATGGCCTTGTGTAGAGAGTTGCCCTATCTACCTGGAAAGCAAATCAATTTAGGATAGAAAGTGACATCTCTAAACAAAAAAGGTAGGTAGACGGAGGGTTATTTTCCCCCTGAATATTAGTCCTCTTCAATTGCCACTCACTTTCATCAAGGATAGAAATGTCAAAGAAAATACTTAAGCAAAAAGTAGACACAGTAATGGTTGCTCATATACATCCTCAGTTCAGAAGGAAGCCCCACATGGACTACATGGGATTGATGGGATACTGCTCCTCTTTTCTCCAGGATTAACGAGAATGTTCTCCCCTGCCCTTTCTCTCTCCTCCTACTCTTAGTTCATCTCCTTTTTTAAAATTAAACTATCCAGCTCAGTTCTCGCTCCTGTGTACAGCTTGCCTCTGACCATTCTGGATCATTTTCGTCTTTCTTTCTTCCTTCTGATTTCTCTTGGACCTATTGCCTTTGTCATCCAATCTCTCTTTTCTCCATGAAGTCATGTACTAATGGCTGACTCCTTTCCCCAACAGGCTGTATGCTTTTTGATGACCAGGCACTGTGTCTTAACCTCTTTGGTTTCCTCAACCCATTCCTTCTGGCATCTGGCACAGAACTGCAAATGACAAATGTCCACTACATATTGGTATAATGAATCAACAGTTGAATTTCCATGTTGGTTTACCTGATGAACAGATCAACAGTGGTAACCTCGATAGGTGTTTATTCAACATGTTTGCTGGAAGGATAAACATTCTCTGAATATTCTTCATCCATGAACAGATGGATGACTTCTGTTGTAAGACCAACTTGCTTAAAGCTACTAAAAATGATCACACCTGGATATTAGTTGATTTTTAGCACATTATTCCTCTAATTAAAGCATATTCAAAGAATAGTTCCAAGGCTAGCACTATCAAGAATATTTTGGATAGTAATGTAATATTAATATCTTTCCTAGATTGACTTAATTGTCTGGGACAGCTTGGAAATGTTTTTAAAAAAAAAATTTTTTTTTTTTGTAGCCATGGAGAGTTGTTTCATTCTGATATATATCTTATAAGGAGTGTTTGTGGTTAGATTTGCCAACAACTTCAAACTTTCTGAGAGTCTCTATCTGAGAAACAGATGATTTGCTTATTTTCCTCTGGAGTCCTCTATCCAGCTATTCTGTTCCCTTAGTACAGACCACTTCATCCTCAGTCCCCAGCAAAGTCTCCTGTAACTGAAGAAATAGAGATGGCAAAAAAGAAATGAGTTTAATCAAACAGCAATATCAGAAAATAAGTGTGAAAATCACATCAAGAGTGTGGTCCCACCAGGAGGCAGTGTCCTCAATTTTAAAATACTGTTATGGCTTAGAATTCTTCTAATTACAGATGGCATATCAATGTGATGCTAAGTATGGATTATTTTCTGTATCTTCAGTGGGAACAAAGACTTGCCTTTTACTTTAGCATTCACTTATTCAGCAAGTACATGCTGACCATCATCTGTGAGCCAGGGACACACGTGGGCACTAGGTCCTGCCCTCCTGGAGTCAACTTGCTTTAAGAGGAAAAACAAGCATCAACAGAGGATGGTGGGTTGCAGTTTTAGAAGCAGACAAGAGTCACAGAGAGCCTTGTGTAGAGAATGGTATGCATGATCCAGCGGGATCCTCCCTTCCTCCCTCCCTCCCTTCCTCCCTCCCTCCCTTTCCTCCCTTCCTCCCTCCCTCCCTTCCTCCCTTTCCTTCCTTCCTTCCTTCCTTCCTTCCTTCCTTCCTTCCTTCCTTCCTTCCTTCCTTCCTCCCTCCCTCCCTCCCTCCCTTTCTTTCCTTCCTTCCTTCCTCCCTCCCTCCCTCTCTCTCTCTTTCTCCTCTCTCTCTCTTTCTTTCTTTTCTATTTTGTTCCCCAACATTAACACCCTTTGTGTGAACACAGGGTAATGTGAGTAGATCTCTTCTGTGCCTTAACAGTGGATCCCATGGAAAGTTCACACTGGTTCTGTACCTGGTCCCAAATGCAGTAAAAGCATTAGAATCGGAGATAACTTTGAAGATGGGGACACATTTCAATAACTAAGTTCTGATATTTTTTAAAAAAAATTTATCTTTATATCTTTTTCTTGAATTTGAATTTTTAATAAATATAAATCTGTTTTTTATTATCTAACTTCTAAGAATAGAATTATTGTTGTGAATTTTAGGTATGCTAACAAAGGTATCTTTTACCAAGGGAAAACTGTAGTTTGCAATGACAAGCATAAGGAAGCTAATCATAGATTCTGTAGACAAAATTGTAAGGAAGAACTAGTAAATCAAACCTTCTCTCCAAAGCTCATACTGTGGCATTGACAGCATATTCCATAAATGAAAGAATAATACAAAATATCTTTATATCTTATTGGCTGCAAGTCTATATATTTTGGTAAACCCAGTTGGGACAATTATTACCTTTTTGTTTTGTTTTGTTTTCTTCCAAAAAAAATAAATCTTTTTGGTAATCACTGCAAAGGAAATAAAAATTATTTTCTTTTCTCAGGCATTCATGTTACCACTTAATCTATCATGAATGAACCCTGTGCATATTAAATATCTCACATAAACTGAGATGAAGAGTCTTCCTTTTGGCTTGAAAGTGATTGGCAGATGACGAAGTGAATCAGCAGAAATTCTAATGTATTTTCTCCTTAATTAGGCAATTTTTTAAATTAAAATAATGAATAAAATTTTTTTTCTTCATTTAGGTCCTGTTACATTTGCAATAACATTATCCAGTTGTTTTTTACTAGCATATTAAAACATTTCTGTGCAATTTACCTTTAGGTGTCAAACAATCAACTACTAAAATGTCTCTGCAATTTCTATGGATTCTAACTTCATTACTTATTAGTAACAAACTTTGTAAAAATTAATATCACTGTACTTTTAAATTCTAAGACATAGCCATTATAAGATGCAACATTGATTTAATAGATATGAGAAAGGAAAAAAACCATGAAATGTACATATTATTGTAAGATAAATCCTGATTTCATAAGCATCAAGCATGAAGTCATGTGCCTTCTCATTAAGAAAATGTAATAAAGTAATCAAATGCCTCAAAACATGATAAATTAACACTGGCCATGCTTTCATACTTTGTTGTTGTTATTTTGGTCATCTACACCAACATTCACTACAACTAATTACCCTGCTTAAGAAATTCATGAATTTGTCTAAATCCAGCAAGATACTGAATGAGCATCTAACTGATGTTTATGAGCCACATATGTTAACTTTACATACTTTTACTGTATCATAAAATCTCAACAATTTTATCAAGTATATATTACTTAAATTTTTTAATTGAACCAGACAATGAAAATCAACCATAGGCAGAAGTTATTTATGCCCAAAAGAATGAAAAGTTACAAGAATATGCACATTCTCTCCCCTCTGGAGCTCCTGCCACCCAGCAGCAAGACTCTCATTGCAGAGAGTCTGGGATGTGAGGTTGAGTTTTCTTCTCCACTCTCCAGGAGTTCTTCCCTGGAAACTTCAGTTGTTTAACAAATCCTCTCCATGGTTTTACAGATGTCATTTTCCCATGATATAAATATGAGTAAAGATCTGCTTTGGTGAATTGCTCCTCTATGTAGCTAGAGGAAATAGCAGGCTGCTCCCTCAGACTGTGGTCTTCATGTCATATTCCAGCAAGTCAAAAATAAATGTCTACATTTTTGTTATCATTGTAGTCACTTTTAAAGAGAGAAAAGGAAATATGGCTTACATATTTTATTTTTGTTTTGTCTTGTTTATTTCTTTGTATCATGCTGTGTCTTTCATATTCTATGTTGTTGAATTACATTTAACCTGAAAGATTTGGATATTCTCTTTCCCTTCCAGGGATAGAACCTTGCTTTTCTCTCACCCAATTCAGCCAAATTTCCACAGGGAACTTTTCAAGAATCTCAGATCAGAATCCCAGCATCCTAACTACTTTTCCCAGTTGAAAAGTATTTCAGGACCAAAGATGTGTTTCACTTATGTATATTTGGAAATCTATGTATGATAAATTAAATATTGCCAACCAAGAAGCCACTGCTATGTGGAGGGTGTGTTGTGTCATCAAAGAATATTTCAAAACCCACTGAAGCACTGCTTTAGTATGTGTTCCTTAATGATCTAAAATAATTAAAATAATTGTGCATGTCCCCAAATAGTTTCTCTCTCTCTCTCTCTCTCTCTTTTTTTTTTTTTTTTTTTTTTTTTTTTTTTTTTTGGTGCTGGGGATTGAACCCAGGGCCTTGTGCATGAGAAGCAAGCACTCTACCACCTGAGTTGTATACCCAGCCCCTAAATAGTCTTAATACTTAGTGAACATTGACAATATCACCCATGAAACTGGGTTAAAAAAACAGGTTGTCTTCCTTCATTTTATTTATTTTTTTGCTATTTATTTATTTATCTTCCTTCATTTTAGTTTTATGGAAACGTGTGAAAACTCTTCTCAATCATTTTGCATCTGAACAATTAACTCAAGTTTTCATCATGCACTGTGCAGAAACAAAACAACCAACCACAAAACCTGCATAGTGTTCACTGGACTCAAAATGGTTCTAGTTCTTAGTTTGCATACAAAAAGGAAGCTCCTTTCCAGAATTTGGTTGAATTTTACATTTTATTTAGCTTAGAGTCTCTTTGAGGTATGTGTGTGTTTTCTGTTAAGCCCGACTGGAACAATTACAGCCTCTTTAGATTTTCCTTCCAGAAAAATAACCATTTTTGATAACCACCATAAGAAAAATAAAAACTTTATAGCAGTGCTGTCCCATTGGGTCACATCCCCAGCCCTGGACTTAGTTGAATGTTAAACTTCATGTTCATTAATTTTTATAGGATTTCAAATCAAGATTCTTTAATATTTCAATAAATAAATGGCTTTGATAGGTGACAAGAAGAGAGTTTTAAATACTCTATTAAATCTATAGTAAGCAATACTAAAATAATACAAGGTATTTTATTTTTATAGAAAATTTTAATTATCTAACAGTCTTTCTGAAATACAGTATTCTCCTGATGCCTCAGGAATACCTATCCTTCCATAAATACATAATTTTATGGAATGTGAATGGATATTCCAGGAGAAAAGAAATAGAATGTAAACTAAGTTTGGAAATGCTAATTAATGTATCATTTCTTCTCTCCAGGTCCATTCCTGGTGTTCATTAGCACACTGGGGGCTTTGAGATGTTCTTCAATAAACATGCACTCCACAAACACACAAACTTTTAATATTAGCTTAGAATTTTCCAAGTTCTTTGACAACTAAAAACTTCGGCTGAAGAATCTCAAATCCTGTGAGCTCCCAGTGAATTCTCTTGGGTCCTGAGGCAGTATCTTTGGGGGGTCTTTATGTACTGTATTAAATTATTTTTGTTAAAAAGTAATAAGAGAAGTCTGGCACAGCGGAGCACACCTGTAATCCCAACAACTCTGGAGACTGAGGTAGGCGAATTGTGAGTTCAAAGTCAGCCTCAGCAATTTACCTAGAACCTAAGCAACTCAGTGAGACCCTGTCTCTAAATAAAATATTTAAAAATGCCTGGGGATGTGGCTCAGTGGTTAAGTGCCCTGGGTTCCATTCCTGGTAACAAAATAAATAAATAAATAAATAAATAAATAAATAAATATGCATGGGTGAATATTAAGACATAATACCAATTGGCCAGTACCAATATAATTTGGGGGGAAATGCTTATAAAGTTCCTAAAATAATTAGTAGTAAATTTAATAAGAAAAACCAATTTACATTAATTAATTATGACTTTTGTTCCTTAAATACAGAAGGGGAATTATGGGGTTTTCTGCCTGGAAATGAGTTCTCAAATAGTACCTATAGGCTTTTATGATGGTGTCCGAATGCATGTGATATGTCAATAATGTCTGCTATAGACTTTAGTTACAAAATAAGAACTCAAAAACCACCTTCAACGTTGATTTCACCAAGGCTTGATTTTTAGCATCTATTTTTTTTCCCTGAACAGTCACTTAAAGCTCTTGCATGAAGTTCCATTTTTTAATCTGTGTTTTCATTTGTGCTACCTTACTCTCTCACCCTTTATTCCCTCTTCTTTTCTTTCATGTTTCTTCTTTTCTTTTTGCCTCAAATACTCAAGTTTAAACTTTCAGGTACCTAGTAGTCTAGGGCTTACTCCACGGTTGAAAATGTTTTGTGTAGTTTCTCCTCTTCTTTTTCAGATTTCTCTTTTCTCAGGTGACTTGGAATGAAGTCCTTTCCTCCTTGACTTTTTACTCCTGTTTCTTGTTTCAGAGGAAGAGGAAGCCTCCCCGCCTAGTGCCTTGCCTCCAGGTTAGGACCATTCCTGACCCTTCCCCACTTCCTAACTTACTAATTGACAGTGAAGGAAAAGCCAAGGTAGGGCGCCTTGCTGAGTTAGTGCACCAAGAGGGGAAACCTGGCTTTCCAGGCAGATCTGTTTGTTTTAGGGGAGAAATTTTAACAGGAGGTTTTCTTGGTAAAATAAAGATGATTAAGATTAGTAGATTTTGAATATAAATTTCAGGGGCAAAAATCTTTGTCTTCCTTTTACATTTATAGATCCTTTACCGTGCTCTTTAAGTTGGGATGTTTTGGATTTTTAAATTTTATTATCGTTTTTAAAGAAGACATATGTGTCCATAGATACTTTTATGGTGAGAGCTCTACTGATGTTCCGTCCAAGTCAAATTCTAGTTTTTTCTTTCCCTGTCACCAGAAGAGACAGGGTGTCAGGGAGCCCCAGAAGGTTGAAGTCAGCCCTTCATGTCCATCCTTCCCTTGACCCCCTTGCATCCTCCAAATCACACTTTCCTTTCAGGTTTGGGTAGTCGGGCCCTGGAGAGAAAAGATTCAGGTGAGCACACGCCCGGAAAAGGCTTCCTGAACCCATCCTAATACACTCACCTTGTTTCTTGATGCTGTCTTGATTCTAATCCTTGTTTTATTCAGTTGGTAGCCTTAATAGCAAATTTCACTATGTTTCCTCTTACAAGAAAACTAATGCATCAAGAAACAGTTTTTCATGAAATATACGCCGACACACATTCAAGAATCTAGCCAGCCACATATACCACCAGTTCATTTGTTTTATCATTTTAAACATTTCATAAATGAATGGAGAGTTTAATCTCCATTCCTGGGATTTCTTTCTTTCTTTCTTTCTTTCTTTTTTTTTTTTTTTTTTTTTTTTTGGTACCAGGGATTGAACCCATAGTTGCTTAACCACTGAGCCACATCCCAGTCCTTTTTTATATTTTATTTAGAGACAAGGTCTCGCTGAGTTGCTAAGTGCCTCACTAATCTACTGAGGATGGCTTTGAACTCTTGATCCTCCTGCCTCAGCCTCCCAAATTGCTAGGATTACAGGTGTGTGCTACTGCACCTGTCTCCATTCCTGGAATTGGCTGAAATTATAAAATTCACATTTGTCTAGAACTTTAAATACAATTGATAGAAACACTTTCAAATGCATCCTGCTGGCTATCATTACAATTTTTAGCAGTTATTTTGTCATTCATTTATTTGATAAATTTGTGATGTGGGCTTAAATATGATCCTAGCATGGGCCCTTTATGAGTCAACCAATCTTCAGGCACCGCACACACAGAAGTGAACGAAACAACGAAAGTATTTGTTCTCGTGTTGTAAGCATGAATGGTCCCTATTCGCTGTCACTATTAACATCATAGACACACAAAACAGAACATTTTTACATTAACTTGGGTTTTCAAAGATGTTTAATCACGTGACTACTTTGTTTAACTTCACTGTGAAAATGATGGGAGTCCTGAAATACCTAGTACTGGGCATGACTGATACGTGAAAACTGAACTAATTAAATGTGCACTTTCTTTTCAAGAAGCATTAACAAGTAGAGTTGGTGACCCCTGCATTTTTTTCCAGTTATTAAAAGACTGAAACTGAACTTCTGTGCTTTCAGCTCAGAGACAGAGGAAGTGTCTACAGTCCTGTCTTCTATCCTCCTTATTGAAATTGACTGCAGATTAAGACCAACCAAGCACCTGAGTGCAAACTGGAAAATGCAAAATAAACTTCATTTCCAGCCTGTCTCTCTTCATGGGAAAACCTCAGTTTTGTTTTGTTTTGTTTCCTTTTCTTTCTTTCTTCTTTCTCCTCCTTGCAGGACAATTCTACATTCTTTCAATTTGTACCTGCAGGTCATGATCCTGTTATTTACTTGTCAAACTATTGCCACATCTATTAAACCCTAATAGAACTGTCTGATGATAAAATCTAGAAGTACCAGGCGGGCCTTGACTATCTCAGCTTTGTCAGCCAGTTTACTCTCAAATTGAACCATCTCTAATCTTTTCCAGTTCTGTTGCACGGATGTGGCCTACTAGTCAGTCACCTGGAAAAACACTGAGCCTGCTGTTTGAATAGTTCCCTACCATTGTGTATTTGTTAGGGGATAGGCAGGATGGGGAAGCAAAGACAGAGTCAACAATTTATTGGAAAAGTTCCACTAATTCCAGGAATTAGAAAATGTTCCTTTGTCTCTGCCATGGAAGGCACATCTACTTAAGAATGGTAATCTGTCCCTCTCTAGGGATGACTGCTGGGAGCACAAAGAAAGATACTATATTTATCTAGGTTTATTAGACAAGGAAAAGAATCAATATTGAGAGAACGGCAAACCCAGGTAAGTCTGCCTAACAAGAACCTGGCCTTGAAATGATCCTTTTTCTCCTTTCCGCCCTCTAGAATGGTCTGTTGGTGAACCACCTGCTGGTGGAGAGGAACAAGACAAGCAGAATGCCAATTCTCAAATGTCCACCCTGTTTGTTGAAAAACCTCAAACGGGAACAGTGAAAGTGGGTGAGTGTCTAGCATTTAATCCCCCTACTCCCTTTTTACTGAGATGCAATTCATCATTTTAAAGTGAAAATTTCAGTAACTGTTAATACATTCACAGTGTTGTACGATCACTCCTTCTATCCAGCCCCAAAACATTTCACCACCCCCAGATCCTGTACCTCATTAAGCAATTACTCCCATTGACCCTCCCCGCAGGCCTTGGCACTAATCTTCTCCCTCTGGATGGGTTTATCTATTCTGAGTATTTCATACAAATGGATTCATACAACAGGGTGACTTTTTGTGTCTGTCTCCTTTCAGAAGAATGTTTTTGAGGGTCATCCATTTTGTAGCATGTATCAGTTCTTCATCCTTTTTTATGGCTGAATGATATTCTATTGTGCATATATACTAAATTCTGCTTTTTATAACCTCAAAAGGTGAGTGATAGTTGTATTTCAATAACCTTTTGCACCTTGGAGTCCATAGTCTGAACCTTGGAGCTAGTTGGCTTGGATTTAAATTCAAATCTGCTTTTTGCTAGTGGGACAGACTATTTAGCCTCTTATGCCTCAGTTTCCTCATCTGTCAATTGGGTAGAATAACAGGCACTACCTGAGAGGTGCTATGGTGTGAAATACCTGAGATAGCATAAAGCTCTGATCCAGTGTCTGCTGGTGCTGTGTCACAACTCATCCCATAAGAAGATTATAAGTCTGCATATGTACTAAATCATAATGCATAATATACCTTAGTCAAACAGATGGTTCAACTTTGGAAATATTCATTCACAAATACTAATTACACTTCCTGTTTCAGGCACTGTGATGAACACTATGTGTAACTTGAGTACTCAGAACTTAGAGTCTAAAGAGAGGAACAGACAAGAATAAATGACAGGGTCATCACAAAGACCATGTGCCATGAAAGAAATCAGCTTAGAAGTTGATTTCTAAAAAAAGAGAAGAACTTAGAGGTTTAAGAATTTTAACTAAACAGTTTTTATAAGGAATATATTATGATCAGAACCGAACTTTGATGATTTTCAAAAATTCTGCAAATGAGCACATAGCTCACTATATTTTCAGAATTCCTTCTTTCAGGTCTAACAGGACACTGAATGTGAACGAAAATGTTGGCTCCCTTGTGTAAGATACTGAAATGCCGGACTGGTGGCAGGGCTAAAGTTTTGATGTCCTTAGGGTCCAATTAGTCAATACACACAGATAGCTGATTCAAACAGATGACCTTAATTTAGTCATATTCCTATAATTCCAGGCTTCTCATCTTGCATAATAAAAAGAACATAAAAATTCCACATATATGTTTTTAAAATTTTTAATCCATACATAGGTAGATTCATATATAAAAATTCTTTCGACCAATTTCCCCATTGCTCTTTTTCTTCTCCATGAAACATAAAGGCAAAACAAGTTGAACTACCCTAAGGACCTTGAGGGCACCAAAAACCAGGGCCAATTCATCACAGGATTCTGGAGATGCAAGTCACCTCACAGTCTATGCACTGTGGTCCTGTGTCAACTCCTTCTGGATGAAGGTAAAACAAATGACAGTTTTAAATCACAGACTGAATGCCTTGTGCCTTTTCTAGGTGAAAACATCACTTTCATAGCCAAAGTCAAGGCTGAAGATCTTCTTAGAAAACCCACTGTCAAATGGTTCAAAGGCAAATGGATGGACTTGGCCAGCAAAGCTGGGAAGCATCTCCAGCTGAAGGAGACCTTTGAGAGGCAAACTCGGGTATGGCCTTGAATCCCTTCCTGGCTCAGGGATGTGACTAGCTCATTCCTTCTGTGTGGGTAAGAAGTCACTTCAGATTCAGCTTTGAGAGATCTCAGTCCCAGAAAACACTCTGAACCCCAGTGTCTACATTATTTTGATTATCTTGCTGTGCTCAGGGACAGTGAGACATATGTACCTCCTATATTGAGATTGTTGTTTTGGACTCTGCAGATACAGTCACATCTTCAAACCAATGCTGAGTACTTTGGAAAATAACTGAAAGGTGATGGTCCCTTGTTGGCAAGGTAGGACTACAGCATGTCTGGGTATATTTCATTACAGATATACACATTTGAGATGCAGATCATCAAGGCCAAAGAGAACTATGCAGGAAACTACAGATGTGAGGTCACCTACAAGGATAAGTTTGACAGCTGTTCATTTGATCTTGAAGTGCACGGTGAGCCTTCTTATCTGGATAAATGTGAATTTGTTTTAATGTGGTGGGAAATGATGGAGAAGATTGCTAAGTATCTCTGGTCTATGATATCTGTATTCCTTCAAGCTCCCAGATAAGATATGATGACATTTTAGTTGCTGCTGAATGGATGTTTCAATGGCTGTCCCTATCAGGTTTGGAGATATGGTCATATGATTGTGAGGACACAGGATGCCCAGGGGGAAAGGAGAATTTCTTTTATAGGGACTAATGCCAGATGTGGAAGTTCTCTAGTTATACATTCTGCGTACAGCTCAGAGTAAACAAAACCGAGATAAATGTAAAGGCATACATAGAGGTTAGGGGAAACCTCCACTTTTATATGTACACAAAGGGAAAATCCATCTGACAGCAAAGATAATAAAATTAAGATGAATCCAAAATGGGATGTAGCTGCAAAAGACAAGTAGAGTGATTTTAACCTGGGCTTTCAAGTGGTGTAGAACTGAAGCTTAGGAAACGATACTTCTCCCTACAACCTGCTACCCGTTCCACATTTGGGGTGATGCCATTGGTCTTGGGTACCATAGCTCAACCTGGATCCCTTCTGGAGGAGAGTAACCAGGAAGACGAAGAACCAGAAACCACACTTTATCCAGCCCAAGTGGGTGAAAGATGACAGGCATAGTTGACTTCTTGCAGGAAGGGGAGGGCTCACACAAAAGAAGATAAAGGTCCTTTCTATGTACTCAGGAAGGATTTAGGCAGATTAGAATCAAAAGCTAGAAATTACAAAGTGGTGAATTTTGTCTTCACATTAGGATGAAATGTTTCATGAAAGGTATACAGACAGCCTGGGAAGGTTGTGAGATCCCCATTTGGAGAGATGTCAAGCAAAGGCTGAACGACTGTAGGTTGGGGAACTGTGGCGACTTCGCCATTAAGTGGGAATCTGGGTTCAGGCAGCACTACTTCACTTAGGTTGGATATCTCTGAAAGCCTCCGGGAGGCCTTTTTAAGAATATTAATTTATGGTTATCCCTTCCTGATTTGGTGAATCAAAATCTCCAGGAGGCAGGATCATGAAGCTGATATGTTTCTTAAGTTCCTTGTGACTCTAACAGGTAGGAAGGTCAAAGTAACTGCTAAGGTCCCTCCATAGGTTCTTCATGCGGGAGGACAGTGTCTTGGCAGCTCAGCCATTCAGCAAGACACTGCTCCCTCACCTGACTCTCTTCCATCTGATCAATTCCCATGCCCGTATAGGACGTAAACACAAATTTTCCTTCTTAATGGATATTTATTATATTGTTTTCTTTCCTTTCAAAGAATCTACCGGGACTACTCCAAACATTGACATCAGATCTGCCTTCAAGAGAAGGTAACTTCAAAAGGGGAATGTAGACAGCTTTTGTATAACATGAAGTGGAGGATTTTTCAAAGCACACCTCCCTTCTTCCACACCCCACGTGGGAACAACACTTTTAATGCAAACACACCACCTATTTAAAAGTTGGTGTTCTAGGAAAGTCATGTGTTTAATGCCCAATCAAGCATACACTGATGATTTTTTAGAATAGTCTTGTAATGAAGCTTCCATTTTTGGAATTTCACAGTTGCCTTAGAAAGATACACTTTCAACCTATTCATATGTGACTTCTTCCTTAATTTCATTTGTTTCCACAAAATGGCCCAAAGAGATAGTCAAAGAGACATGTTTCCTAGAACATCAGTTAAGTAACATGAGAAAACTTTTATTTTCATTGCTTTTCATCTAGAAATCACTTATGTACCTACTAAACCAGGTGGCCAGAAAACAACAATTAAGTAGCTACTTACTGAAGTTAGCACCGCATAATATTAGATGACACTAAATGGAATACACTGAGACAAGTGGCGTTTAGAATCCTGCAGTAGGACTGAGGATGTGGCTCAGTGACAGAGTGCTTACCTAGCATGTGTGAGGCCCCTGGGTTCAATGCCCTGCATTTCTCTCTCTCTCCCTATTGTTGAACAGCAAACTTTAGATATCTATTTAATTTAATTTTGCAATTGCCAAGCCTGAAAAATCAGGGAGCCAAGGAAGAAAAATGAAAAATTGTCTAGTCCTTGAGAAATGTAACTAGCACCTTGATACTATGTTACTCTTTATTTTTAATGATAGGATGATTATACATTCTTTAATGAGAGCATGTTTTGTTCTTCCTAAAACCAAATACGTGTACAATTTTGTTGAATAAGGAAAGTCATCCTAAATTAAAACACCTGTTGTTATGAAACGATTTATCTATTAATAGAAGGCATGTTTCCCTCTTAACTTATGAAAAAAGTCAAAATTATGATTACTTTTAAAGGGTATTGAATATCACCTGATCAGTTAATGATTTTTTTATTTGGAAAAAAAAAAAAAAGTCGAACTCCCAAATTCCATTACTTTCTTTTCCATCTTCCTCTTTCACCCCATATTTTGCAAATGTGTATGTCTAAAACTATGCTCGTGGCACATATGAGGACATCTCAGGAGAGAAAAACATAATCTACTGTTTTGTGCTTTAAAAGACTAGAAATGGTTTTACTTAAAGGCCCCTAAACATCTGCAATTTTGAAAACACCTTGCTTGAGTTTAATTCTTATGACTTACATATTATACACACTGTTTTTAAACCCGCAGACTCTTTTCTTAGAAACCATAACTAACATTTGTAAAGAGCAGGAAACAAAATCTTCATTAAAAAGTTAAAAATGTAAGTAAGTATGTGCCATTTAAATGTCAACTCCATAGCTTCTATATAGAGTTCATATGAAATCACAATGGTGGCTGCATGCCTAATTTAAGATGCATTTCTTTAGAGGAAAGTACTTTTAAAAACTACCAGCAAAGAGTTTATTAACAAAGATAAATTTTTTTTCAAAAACGCATATTGACAACGAAATTTAAAGATTGTAATTTAAAGAGCAATCCCTTTAAAACAGAAAGGAATGCATCTTTTCAAAAGCTCCATGCTAGTTTCATCTTTATGCTATGTTGGTATCACATTATCTGATTCATCTATTCATGGACACAAAGAGGTTACCTTTGAATATAAGGCTTTGTACTTATATATCTGACACGGGTACACTTCATCCTCCAAGCCAATCTCTGTCCTATGTGAATAACAGAGATCAGCAAAAGTCCTTTGCTTTTACACAGGTTTGTTTCTATGGCCCCCGACTTGCAAAAACAAAGAACTTTGTGTTGCTCGGCTTAAGTGCATTTGTGTTAGCTGGTTTTAACACAAATCCAAGCAGTTTTATATATGCAATCTACAAAATTGTGTCCTTTGAAACCGTAGAATGACACAAGCTCCTCATGTTTACTTTTCCACAAGTACATCCTCTGAAGACTTAAAATGTCACTTGTGTGAAAAGAAATAGTAGTTTGTGTTGATTTAGTCCTCGTGTGCCAGCACAAAATTGCATATACGTTATATGTAGAGTGTTTGGGGAAAACTGTCATGTATGTGTTAGCATTAAACCCAGTTCTGCTTTTCTTTTGTTAATGACAGTGGAGAAGGTCAAGAGGATGCAGGGGAACTTGACTTTAGTGGTCTCCTGAAACGTAGGTGAGAATCAAGTGATGGAGTGAGGCACTGTGGCCTGGAAATCTTTTAGACAGAGAAGTCAAGTTTAAAGTGAATGTTTTCCAAGGCATTTTTAATTCTTAAAATGTGTTTGGCTTATAAAATATAACAGAGTCTACTAAGAAAGACAGAGAAACAGCCATATACTAACCTGTTCAAGACTTCAGTTAATGCTTTTGAACTTTCTTTTGAAAAGTTCCTGAATTTTCATATGTTCTTATTTGGGGATGGGGAAATTTGAAAACTGAGACATAAGACTTCAATACCTAGAAGCCCCTAAGACAATACACATGATTCTTTCTCATGACTGAATAAAGAAAACCTCTATTCTCTGGGCTTCAGTGTTTGATAACTGACTGAAAAATTCATTTTACAATTTTGGTAGACATCTCTGCAGGTGATACACACACACACACACACACACACACACACATACACAGATCTATATTAAAATATTATTTATGATTTGCAATATTTCTTCAAATTTAAAACATTACTGATTTAAAGGTATACCAGTATTTTATAAATCACCAATCAATGAAAAAGTTGTTCCAAATACTATCATGACACTCTCAATTATAAGACACATCCTCATTCCAGAGATGTTTAGAATGTCCCTCAAATGCACATTTAGAAACAATAAAACATGGTAGTAAGATGGAAATAAATGTTTACTATTATCATTCAGACTCCCTTGACATTTTTCTCTTGCAATAAAAATTACAGAATTTTAGAATGGATCTTTAGCACATAACCATTTATAGGACTTTTGTCCATATATAAGCATATTACATAATATACTATACTATACATGTATACATACATTTTTACCAGATATTTACAACAGTGAAGAAGCAACAAAAGGACATTGGTTTTGTTAGATTGAACTTTATCTAACAAACGTGAATAATTCTAGATTAATATTTTAAAATAATGACACCAGTTTTCCTTGAGCTTTTCAGGTTTATTTTGAAATAAATGTTAGTGTTTATTTTTATTTCTAGTGCTTTCTATGGTTATTAAAGGACCAGAGCACAAATACTTATAATAAACTGGGCTCCTGTTTATTCTCAGTTTAGCTGGATGGTTTTATTCAAGTGAATGAAAAACTCATCCCTACTCTTCAACATTTAGGTTCAGAACAGGAATATTAACAAGTATGATTTATTAATTACTGATGGAAATTAGTCAATCAATAGACATGGCAGTATCAATACATCTTTCTCCTTTGAATGTTTCAAATAATCATTACTTTCAATAATATTTATTAATTCCCCATGTGTATTTTTAAAGCAATAGTATATGAATAAATGAATCTCACTCTCTCTTATTCTATAGATGTGAAACCAAGGTCCAGAGACATGGAGTGACTTACCCCAAGTCACGCAGAAATTAAAGGCAGGGCAGGGACCCAAATCCATGTTTCCCTTTTCTAAGTTAACTCATTTCCTATGACTCTATAAAGAAACACTACTTCAAATCTGCCCTGGAAGCTGGTGCTTGAGTTTATAATGCACATTGATAATATAGGTAAGGCAGAGTGGTTTTTATTTAACCCTATAATCATTTATTCTACAAGGGAAATACCAAATGCTTTGTGCAGAATACAATGCTAGGTGATATGAGGGAAAGAAATCCAGCTCCTGGCACAGAGAAAGGAATGAATACATATTTGTAGTAGGGAGTAGGGGTGGCAAAACACGGATCTGAATCTCAACTCTACCACCTACTAATTCTGTGGCTCTGATTAAAATACATGTTCTCTCTGAGATTTCCTTTCCACATCAGTAAATGTGAAGAATAAAAATGACTTAACAGACATGGTGAAAATTAAAATTAAGTATAAAAGACCTGGCTCATAGTAGGTGGCAAATCATTTTCCTACTTCCACTAGGAAAGTGTTCTGTTTTCCTTCAAAGAACTTATAATGAAATCACTCACACACACAATCAATCAACATGCGATAGTACATTATTAAATGTCATTGTCTGATTAAAAAGGAAAAAAACAGACTGGTTCTACCACCAGTTTGCAGAAGGAAAGAAATCTAATTATAAATGACAGAAGAAAAATTATTAGGAAAAAAAATTGACATGTCTTCAGTTCTCATTTTCTCTACATCCCCTAAGTAAGATTTGGATTCATAATTAGATTGTTGTTAACATAATACTATGTCCATTTAATATGCTATACTAATCCATCATCGTAACTTCAGATGTGATGTGTTTTCCTATTAATGTGTGAATTGCATGTTTTCACTATGGTAATGACACACGATTACCATCCCACTTGTCCAAGAGTGTGTGGCAAAATGAGTCTCATTACAGCCAACATCTCTGTACAAAGAAAAGATCTCCCTGCCCTGATCAGAGTCTATTTCAAATAGACATTAGATAAATCAGGGTAAATCTTTTGGGCTGTATTCTGTTGTGGGATTAGACCTATATAAATACTTGAAAGTCTTATTCTACATAAAATTTCTATAAATGCTTTATAGTTCACTAGGATCATCAAGTTATAGAAATTTTGATGTAGATGAAAGTACTGTGGACATTATATAGGTCTATCCCAATGATGGAAAGGAATCAGAAATTTAGATTTTTCTCCTTACTGCAACTTAACATAACTATGCAGCTAGTTTCCTGTGCAGCCACCATGGTAAGTAAAGATCCGTTCTAGAGTTAAGGAAATGCTACAGGTGAAGAGTCTTGACCTCATGTTCTAGTACATTTCCAATTTGGAATACAGTGAAATGATGGAGAGAAAAAGAAGGAAAAAACAAGAGGTCATTGGTACTCTTATACAGAATTTGATAGGGAATGTGGTACAGTGGCATTTATCTTGGTGTTTTATGTAAATTGTTGAGGATGATTGGTTTTATCAATCTACCAAGATTCATAAAACAACAAAATCAAGAAAATGATTATCTTTGTTATTGGTTTGCTTTATATAAATATTCACCCCAAGGATCTAGGTATGTCACAGTGTTTGGCTTGCACCTCCTGTTAGTTATTTAAATTATATATAGTTTGATATCTTTAAATCTGTCCAACAATATCAGGAGGATACTTGAAATGTTCACGTGTGTAATTCTTCTTGATTAAAATACAAATTTATAACAATCTGGTATGGCAGAATTTTAAAGTTTGGGGACTATATTTGCACTGGAATGTGATAGATAATAAAGCATAAAAATATTTTTCTCCACAGAGAAAAAAATACACACATTTTAAGTGTAATTCCTGCAAGACTTCCTATTAAAATATTTTGAAAGATGGGAATGTGAAATGTAGACTGCTTGCAAATCTGGCAAATTATTACCAATATTCCAACCTTGGGACATTTATCTTGAACTTTTCAATTTCCTCATGTTAATAGAGGGTGAATTTTCATTTCAGTAAGATGAAGATAATGCTTCTGGCTTGAGTTTTTCGAGGCTCATTTGCCTAATGGTATTGCCTAATCCTTCCCGTTAAGATGGACCAATGACCTCTCACTTCCATTTTCCAGGAGATTGGCCTTAGTAATCTCCTGTCCCACTGGGTGAAAAGATTTGCATGACAATATAAAGTGGAAATTAGATATTTAGAAGCTATTCTTGCTAAAGTCACTCTGAACTTCATGTGAATATTATTTTTTCCTACCCTTTCCCATAAACTTTACCCATGATGACAACCCAGAATTTCCCTCTCAAAGTACAAAAGAGTATAAAAAGAAAATCTAAAACAGGTGTGATTAATGTGACAAAGCAACATAAGTAACCCATCATTACCTAACCCTATAGCATGAATCTCTTTTCACTCTGATGTATAAGATGGATTGGCCAGTTGTCTGGAAAATCGTATCCAAATCCAATGTTAAGAAGTCAGTGTAACATTTCCAAATTAACCAGATAAAAAGAGTTAACTAAGCTTAAAGAAAATTAGAACCATTTAGACAATGAAGAAAATTCATTTAAATTATATTTTGCATTTATACTATGTCCCTTTTCTTAAAGTCTTTATCCCAGGGAGTTTTGAAATAAGGGAAAACAAGGGCATTTTAAATACTACATATATATTTTATATGTTCTTTAAATGTCCTATACATTAGTCTGTGATCAAAATTTGAGCTTATAATTTTGATAATTATCCTAAGAACACGCTTTTCTAAACCATTTTCAGTTTAACATTTACATGTTCATAATTCAGCCTTAACCTGCTTCCAAAAAACTTCCAGATAGATGAAAATGATTTTTTAAAAATTTCACCCTTCTTTGCCTCTGCCAATTTAGAAAAACAAGTTTCTTTTAAAAAAAGAAAGAAAAAATAGAAAAATAAAAGTCCTCATGGTAGTTTCCCTTTTTTAAAATATAAAAAACAACAAAATGTATATATTTTACTAATATGCAAGGGGAAATGCTACTGGTAAAAACCAAAGATTTGAAATAAATGTCTTTGTACCGTTATGTACATCAAAAACATAGAAAGAGATCGTTTTTCATTTCTAGGTCAAAATTTAAATCTTTCAGTTCTTCATCCACTTTCAGAATGAATGCAATACCCATATCTTAGGTGAAAACCGTTCTTTAAGTTTCTCAAAATCTCACTTTCCATTAAATTTTGAACTGTTTTCAGTATATTTCCTGATATCCTCTGCTCCCCTAAAAATGTTTTTAATTAGGAAAACGAAAGTATTAATATAAGCGCATATATTTGCTGGTCTATTTATCGGAGGCGTCTCCAAAACCATCTGCCTATCAGGCTCAAGGGCCTGGGTTCGATTCCCAGCGCCTCCAAAAAAGAAGTGGGAGGGCGAGGGGAGTAAGTCAAGTCAACTAGACTTGGCGGCTTTAAACACCCAGGGTTTAAACAGAGCTCTTAAAGCAACCGAAAAGTCGGACAGGGAACCCGACCTTCCGCGTCTTTAGGAGTCAGAGCAGCTACTAAACTAGGCAATGGTTGTCCCCGGATAGGGAGGTGAAGCAGCAGGAGGAGGAACCCGAGGTAGACGTCTGGGAGCTGCTGAAGAATGCGAACCCCAACGAGTACGAGAAGATCGCTTTCCAGTACGGCATTACCGACCTGCGCGGCATGCTCAAGCGGCTCAAGCGCATGCGCAGGGTGGAGAAGAAGAGCGCAGGTGAGTGCGCGCGGGGCGTGGCCGCGCGGGCCCCAGGCAGGTGCGCTGGGACGAGGTGTCTGTGAAGCTCCCGCTGTGCTTCTTCCCGCCTCCCACTGGGGTACCACCTACCTCGTGGAATGGAGTCGTAAATGTCCGCTGCCACTGGGAACTTCTCAGCGGTTCCCTTCTTTAGCCTCCACCTCCGCCTCGCTGACTTTCGATTCTCACTTAGAGGAGAATCTGCGTCTCTTTGTTTTATCACCATATTCTTACAGTCCTTTGGTTTTGGGAAGTCCACCTTTCACGCTCAATACGTTTTGTAAAGCAACCATGCGTCTCCCCGGGCATCGGAAGTGGTTGTAGTTTGTTATGGTTTGAAAAACCTTTGTGAAGAGGGAAAAGAGAGAAAGGAATACATTTTAAGTAGATCATTAGCTCTTCAATTTCCTGTGCTAAGTCGTTGTCAGTTGCCTGTTTGGTGATACCTAAATCCCATTATTGTTTATTGTTTTGATGATGTTCAGGCAGAATTTAAAGACTCTTACTACCTCTTTTTAAAAATCTCTGTATTTCTACCCACATCCCCCACCTCCATAAAGGTAGAGAAATATAGAAGTGATTTTGTTTGGTTTTGTTTACATTAGCAGTCATTACTACTGTCTGTACTCAGATGACTGATAGATAGATAGATAGATAGATAGATAGATAGATAGATAGATAGATAGATAATGTAATGTCCAGGGGTTGAACCCAAGTGTTCTTTACCACTGAGCTACATTCCCAGTTCTGTTTATTTTTTATTTTGAGTGAGGGTATCACTAAATTGCTGAGGCTGGCCTGGAACTTGCAATCTTCCTACCTCAGCCTCCTGAGTCCCTGGGATTACAGGCATGTGCCATCTCACCTTGCTCTTATACACATATTGATTAAATTCATAGTATATATACACACGAATTAACACATTTTTGTTGCTTCTATCTACCAGCTTTTGCAAAAATTCTTGATCCTGCATATCAGGTTGATAAAGGAGGCAGAGTAAGGTTTGTTGTGGAACTGGCAGATCCAAAGTTGGAGGTGAAATGGTACAAAAATGGCCAAGAAATTCGACCCAGCACAAAGTAAGTGAGCTTTGCAAGTCTCAATGACAAAAATAAGTAAATCAAAGTGTTTAAGTAAATCAAAGTGTTTAACTTAATTTTCTGAGAATACAGGACTTTTTAGTTAAAATGCAAAATCATATGAAGGGAGAATAAAAATTTAGTCACTTCATGTATTTTGTGATTACTAAAATCATAGTATTATATAAAATAAACTTCACTTTATGTTTAATTCTATACAGACTATTTCAAGTGATTCCCAGGTATGGTTTAGTGTCACTACAGGTTATATGTAATTATTTAGGAGATTGCCAAACTTTTCCTAGTTTTTAAAATAAAATAAAAAATTTTTGAAATACGTATTTGATATGCCAGTTGGGAGTCATACCTCATAATTAGATGACTTTTGTTTTTTGAAAATAGTATCTGTATTTGATAATGGTTGAATACCCTCTATATTCAATTCAGGAGCTATTTTGAGTGCTGTTAGAACTGTTTCATGTTGAGATCTAATGAAATGCAGGTCTAAGCCCATGTTTTATTATTTCTTGGCTCTCTCCCAAAGGAAGTAGACAAACTAATCCCTGATGTCTGATGGTATCTCTAGTCTATTATGAAACTACTTTACAGAGATCCTCCTCAGCCTGAGAGATTTTCAACTCCAGTATATTTTTTTAAGTTAACAAGAGCCACGTGTACATTGATAAAAGACTTTAATCCCGGAAATCTGTCACTTCTGGAGTACAATTAGGTGGTTTCCAATTTCTTAATGTGATCATGCCAACAGAGTGACTTTGTAATAATAATGTTTATATCTGGTGCAAAAATCTCATAAAGACAGCCTGGAGTTACCAAAACATAATTTTATTTGGTGAGTTTTATCCAGAAAACAGTGTTGAAATATTTTGTTCTTGAAGTCTTCAATTTGAAAATTTCCAAACTCCAACTACATTTTCTAGTCTGTTATAATGCTGTATTATGCCCCTCCATAATCCAGGTCACAGAATTACATTTTGTTGTCTTCTTGGCTTCCTGTTTTCTTTTTCTGAATACTCAAATGCTTTCTTAATAGATGTCAACTGTGATATGAAAGCATGGGTTTTTAGGCTCACAAAAAGTCATCACATTGTGTAGAATTACTACCTCCGTAGTGATTAAAGTCATATAATTCCTAAATTAAACAAGCATTATGCACCTGACAGTCTGCTGTGTACCTGTGCTAGGCAATGAATGAAATACATCAATGAATAAGATTAAGTCTCTGCCCCCCTCATAAAGTACTTCAATTGATCTTTACAAGAATGTGCAGAGTTTATGGGAAAGGGGAAGAACTGCAAAATGAAATTGACCAAACTATGTTATGGGCATGTATGAATATATTACAATGAATTTCATTTTATGTATAACTATAATGCACAAATTAAAAAAAAAAGTAAATTAATAGAAGGAAGACCAAAAAGGTAGAGGAAGAGAATTAGGGGGAGGGAGGAAGAACTGAAAAGGGGCAGTACTGGGATTGAAATGGAGTAAATTATGTTATTATGATTTTATGAATATATTGAAATTAACCCCATAATTATGTATAAATACAATGTACCAATAAGATAATCTAGAAATAAAGAATGTGCAGAGTTAAAAATCTGACATTCTAACCCAACCTGTTGTCAAAACAGTGAGTTTAAAATAATCAGTGACTAAGCCAATCCCCAAAAAACAAAGGCCAAATGTTTTCTCTGATATGTGGATGCTGATTCATCAAGCGGGGCGGGGCAAGGAAGAATGGAGGAACTTTAGATTGGGCAGAGGGGAGTGAAGGGAGGGGATGGATATGGGGGTGGGAAAGATTGTGAAATGAGATGAACTTTATTACCCTGTGTACATGTATGATTGCACAAATGGTGTGACTACATCATGTACAACCAGAGAAATGAGAAGTTGTGCTCCATTTGTGTACAATTTTGAGTTGAAATGCATTCTGCTGTCTTGCGTAACTAATTAGAGCAAATTTTTAAAAATCAAATAGTAAATATGTGAGAGGTGGTTTATATTTGAAAGGAAAACCATATGTAAGAGAAAACAGGAACAAATTAGTGTTTATAAATATGCATATATATATCATGAATCATAAAGATGGAAATTATTTTCTGTTTGATGTTAAACTATGTAAAATATATGCCACAAAAATGTTAAACTATGTAAAATATATGCTACAAAAATGGAAGATTAAAATTATTTCCCTTACTTGCAAATATTACCAAATTATAAACCATCTTTGCTGACAATAAAGCAAAGAATAATATTAAGTTCATGAATTCTGTTTATCTTCCTCCCATTTAAAACAGATACATCTTTGAACACAAAGGATGCCAAAGAATCATGTTTATCAATAACTGTTCACTGACGGATGATTCAGAGTATTATGTGACAGCTGGTGATGAGAAATGTTCTACTGAGCTCTTTGTGAGAGGTAAGATGAAATTTCTTCCTATGGTCATCATTACTCCCAGTACATCATTACTCCCAGGGGTAATCACCAAAATGAAAGGCCAGGTGACTTCTTCAGAGATAGCAGCATTTCTAGAAAGGGTTCATCTTGGCTGTTAGATTGGCCCAGCATTGAGGCCTCCTGTACTGGCAGGTATCAGGAATCCTAATGATTCTTCAGTTGTCTTAACACTAAAAAAGTCAAGGGGAAAAAGAACAGCTGAGTAAAACTGCCTCATAGTTTTGACTCAAGCCAAGCCCTGTTCTGCACGATAATTGTAATAGTTATAGCTTCTGAAACCCAACAGACTTCACTGGATGATCTTTGTTCCACACCCTCCAATGATAACAAATAGGATTCTCTTGAAACCAGCTTCATTATAAGAGGGCATTGGTGGTTTGCATCAGTAGACCATCATTGACGAAGACATTGTGAAGAACTGGAGGGGTGAAATGAAGCCACACATCACTTATTTTTTTTATGAAGCCCTCTGATGACAGATAACTCTGTAATCTCTATTCTTCTTTAAGAACCAAAATCAAGAACTTTTAGTGTTATCCATTCTCCTTATCAGAAGCATCTACCACCTGGTATCTTATTGGTTGAAAGAAGGATTTTGATACATATTTTATCTGCTCTGTAAAACAATGATTTATTTAATTTGGAGTGCTCTGAGAAAATGGAGAGAACTTTCTTGGGGTTGTCCTTTTTTTTTTTTTTTTTTTTTTTGCTGAGAACAGACATTAAAAAAAACCTCACCTCCTATTTACTTACTATGACATGAAACATAGGTGATACTTTGGTATTGTTGGATTTTCATTTGTGAACAAGTCAGGGTTTGGGAGATATGTTTTGGATATTTAATGATTTTGATTTCTCCCCTTTTCACCCTAGAACCTCCAATTATGGTGACCAAACAACTGGAAGATATGAATGCTTATTGTGGGGAAAGAGTTGAATTGGAATGTGAGGTGTCTGAAGATGATGCCAATGTGAAATGGTAAATAGTTTTCCTGATGCCTGTACTTTGTAAATTTTTGAACCAGGGGCACCTAACCACTGAGCCATATCCTCAACGCTTTTTTTTTTATTTTGAGACAGGGTCTCACTAAGTTTCTTAGGGCCTTACTAAATTGCCGAGGCTGGCTTTGAACTTGCAATCGTTCTGCCTCAGCCTCCTGAGTTGCTGGGATTACAGGTGTTCACCATTGCATGCAGCTCTGTTCACTTTTAATAGGCAAAAATAGTGTCTTACTAGTTAATAGAACAGAAAGTACACATGGCCTTATGCAACAGACTCTTGACCTTGTAGAGATCTCAACCTTAGTAAAAGATGACAACTAAAACTCTTCTATGATCTTGGGGTACTTTTCAGTTATAAGACTGAGAAAAGATCCAGAAATCTGTATTGGTAAGGAAGTAGGAAGGTAGGCACTTATAAATACTCATGTTACCCTAGTCTGTTTGACTCCAAAGACCACAGATACTCTGAATCTCTACACTAGTCTTCTTCTTCTCACTATGCCTTACTGACAACTTATATGGAAAAACACATATTTTTTTCAATTACAGCCTCATCACTGTATTATTACAGCACCCCCAGAAAAGTATTTTAGACTGAGAATCACCAATTTATTTTAAAAAATTAAAAAGAGCCAGACTGGGGATGTAGCTCAATGGTAGAATATATGCTTAGCATATGTGAAACCCTAGGGTTGATTCTTTGCACATTAAAAAAAAAAAAGTAAATAAATAAATAAAAGGGTTTTTTTCCTGGTCAGGTGGGGAGTGTTTTCTTACATGTTCCCTGTGAGTAATCTCAAAAATCAAAGACTAGAAGATTCAAAATCTTAAAATGAAATGCTATGTCGACAAGTAGAGTAAATTACACAGAGGAATCTGTAGTAATTGGTACAGAGTACATTGTTCATGCTAATCTATTGTCAAAGCTATCTTTAAAATGTGTCAAGAACCCAGAAGGGGGTACTAACCACATTCAGCATCTTCATTTGATTGGCTTATTTTCTCTTAATATTATATTTGTAGACAATACTTGTTATAATAGGAATCCATCGGCAGATAGATTGATATATTCTTTTTTTTTGTTTTTGTTTTTTTTTGTTACCAGGGATTGAACTCAGAGGCATTCAACCACTGAGCCACATCCCCAGCCCTATTTTGTATTTTGTTTGCAGACAGGGTCTCACTGGGTTGCTTAGTGCCCCACTGTTGCTGAGACTGGTCTTGAATTCGAGATCCTCCTGCCTCAGCCTCCTGAGTCGCTGGGTGATTGATATATTCTTTAACTTGGCAAATTGTTCTTGTGTGTCTGGCATCTGCCAGAAACTCTGTGAGACTCCGGGATAAAGTGAGAAACAGGACTAATGAAGTTTGTTTCTGGGAGTTGTTTTATAAAAGATTTTATGATCCATATTAACTCAGGTTTAAGAATGGCGAAGAGATCTTCCCTGGTCCGAAATCAAGATACAAAATTAGAGTTGAGGGCAAAAAACACATTTTGATCATAGAGGGAGCCACAAAGGCCGACAGTGCGGAATACTCAGTGATGACAACGGGAGGACAGTCATCTGCCAAACTGAGTGTTGACTGTAAGTAAGATTGCTTGGGTGTCTTCTGAGTTGGTGGGCTAATCATGTTGTGCTCATTAATCCAGTTTTAGGAAAGTTCCGATCTACTTGATTTATACCTGTGGCATTTTATTTATTTATTTATTTTGTACTGAGGATTGATCTCAGGGGCACTGGACCACTGAGCCACATCGCCAGCCCTATTTTTGTATTTTATTTAGAGACAGGGTCTCACTGAGTTGCTTAGTGTCCCGCCGTTGCTGAGGCTGGCTTTGAACTCGTGATCCTCCTGTCTCAGTCTCCCAAGTCGCTGGGATTACAGGTTTGCGCCACAGTGCCCAGCTACTTGTGGCATTTTTGAAGATGTGAAATAGAATTCCATTTTAGCTGAGTGTCTATGTCAGATCAGTCAGGGTCTCTGAGAAAGGAACCAACTACTCAATTTAATAGTAGAGCCCCAATACCATGAAGAAAGTATAAAAAAAAATCACCAGCTAGAAAAGTTACCCAAAAGTTTCTAATCCCAAGACCATAAAAATAGATGGCAAATACTTAGATATCAAATCTGGATAGTGTTTGCTTAATCTACAGGTGAGCATACTATCTAGTCATTAAAGAAATAACCAACACTCTGCAATTACATTTGGGGTAAGAAGAAAAAATATTCAAACCAAGGGGACATAATTGAGAGCACACAACCAAGGAGTAGGAGCTTATCAGTTAATAGACTCTAGAGCTTTGAGAAAACCTATGTACTTTCCCAAATGTCCTCTAACAGTAATCACTTCTCAGTGACAGAATCTGTCCCAGTTTGCCGTGAAAATTAAAGCAAAATGTCAGGGTGAGTGGTAATACTTGCAGAACAGAAACCTTGTTTCCTTACTTTTTGTTGGCCCAGTTGTAGTTTATATGATCCCAGATTTGTTCAGAAGCAATCTCATTACACTTCTCATGCTTCATGGAATTATGGTCATTTTCGTTTAATATCAAAACATTTTTCAACCACAGGCAGATCCTTGCCTTGATCTTTGTATCCATTTAAAGCAAGTACAGCCAGTTCTGCTCTAATTCAACATATGCATTTCTAGTAATCGTTATGCTGTGCAAAATTGTGCAATAAAAATCACAGAGTTTACTCAAGAAATGGAAACAAGGGGCACAGCACTGGAAGGACTTTGCTAGAGACACATTGTAAAACGAAAATAAGGGCCTCATTTAAAAAAGTGGCATAATTTACCCATATTAAATGATCAACACATATGACAATAATGACAGCACTTTACCTTGAAAAGATCTGGCATTTGCTTGTGGAAGCAATGCTAGAAGGGTTGGAGCTCACATGCTATTGCAAAGAAGGAGGAGGATCATTTGAGATCAGATGGATAGTTGTAATTTCCAGTGTGAACAGATGTGGCTTATAGGTGAACTGAGGTTGCTGATACACGTTTGAGGTGTGCTTAGGTACATTTGGTGCAGCCTCTTCTGACTCAGTTCTGCTCAGTGCCACTTTCTGCATTTGCCCACTTAGGGGGGATGAAATTGTGTAAAATCAAATGTGTGAAATTTATATTATACCCTAACTGTCCTCTAATGTATCAGTTGCACTGGGACAAATTCTCATCTTCAAAACAAGCATGATAGCAGAAGTGAGAGTAGCATTGTGAAATGCCATCATGCTGGCCTGCCTGGAGTTTGGGTTCTGCACTTAGGATGCTCTTCATCTCTACAGTGAGGCCTCTGAAGATTTTGACACCTCTGACTGATCAGACTGTAAAACTTGGGAAAGAAATATGCTTGAAGTGTGAAATCTCTGAAAACATATCAGGAAAATGGACTAAAAATGGCCTGCCTGTTCAGGAGAGTGACCGTCTGAAGGTTGTTCACAAAGGAAAGTAAGCAAACTGGGTGCCACTGGCAAGGGTTGGTAGCCATCTCCACCTTCCCCACTTCCTCAATTACATACTCATACAATTTCTGACTGGAGAGTACTCATAGGGAGATGATCTACTGCCAGTTCTTTGCTTGCAACTAGCAAGAACCTGTGGTTTCTCTGTTGTGCATAACGTCCTACTTTCAATCCTGTATTTGTACCTCACTGGGGTTCTTTGTTTGCAACCCATTGACTGATTTTTTGCATCTAAACAAGAGGTTGGAGAAGTGATACTGAATTCTAACTGAAAAGCTGGTCAAAAGCATTAACTACCCCTGACCAATGTTAAAAAAGATTTGTAGTAGATCATTGGTTTGAACTTTGCTTCTGCCCTAAGCCCAGCCAACCAAGTCAACATGGAGTTACTCATGATGACGTTCTACACCACTATGCCAAAACTAAGTTGCTTATCTGATCTCCCAAGAAATCTAGAGAAAGATAAATAATAGCCAAATCCCAAGCAGACCAGTTTTAGTGGGCATGATAAGGAAGTCCCCACTGCTTTAACCTGTACAAGGAAAACAATCTTGAAATAATCAAATTTTTGTTGTTGCTGTTTTCTTCAGCTCTTTTCTGTCTGTAAAGCCAACCTCTTCTGCTCAGCTCATCAGAACACTCATTCTGCCTTCTAGAATGAGGTGTTGCCCAATTCCAGAGTTGCCAGCTAAGATCTTTAAACTAAATTTGTTTAAATGTTGTCTTTTGACACCAGTAAATGTCACATTTTTCTTCCCTTTGGAGGTGGGCATAATATCCTAGAATCTAGCAAAGATCTGAGATAAGGATCTTAAGTTTGGACCAGTGGGCTCTTATAAGATCAAGAATGGACTTTTGGGAAATCCACAAATCCTCTGAAACTATGAGAAAATTCTGTGTGTGTACAAAATACACACTTTCTGTAGAGAAAGGGTCCATAATATCCATCTGATATTCATTAAGAACTCTTTTGACATGTAAAACCAAAGTCAAGATTATTATTAGTTATTTGGTGTAGCATTATTGAGATGCTGTGTCTTAGTCTTTAAAGTTATGAGAAGAAAAAAGAATAATAGACTCTTGCATACATAATAAGCAGGTTTTATTTGTAGAACTATTTCTATGTACTCTAAAATAGATCTAATTTAGGTCAATAAATAGGATAATTAAGACTTCACATTCATTCTTTCTCTTTTTCTCCACCCCTTCTCTTTCCCTTCCCTTCTCCCTCTCTCATCCATGAAAGAAGTAAAACAGATAGAAGACAGGTGTCTTTTTAGTTTAGGTCATATGTAGGCTAAGTCTTTGTAGAGTCTTAGAAATGTTTTTCTCATTTCCTTAGAGTCCACAAATTGGTTATAGCCAATGCTCTCATTGAAGATGAAGGTGATTATGTGTTTACACCAGATGCCTACAATGTTACTTTGCCTGCCAAAGTTCATGTTATTGGTGAGTAGATAAAAGAAATCAGTGCATAGTTGTATTCTTATTTGTCTGTTCTAGTTTACCTAGGAATTGTAATGTATTCAAAATCATGTGATATTTAAAGAAAAAATATATATCCTGGTTATTAATCACTAATCATAAGTACTTGGTTCTTAAATCTTACAATGGAATAGTTTTGCAAGGTGCTGGGCACCAACTACCTTAACCCTTCTTATGCTCTTTTTAGTCAATTTTTTAAGGCTGATTATTACCAATGTTTAATATTAGCCAGTCACTAATCAAAATAGTCACATGGAAATGACTGTCTGATAACAAAGGCCATGCTTAATACTCCAGATCCTCCTAAGATCATCCTGGATGGTCTTGATGCTGACAATACGGTGACCGTGATTGCAGGAAACAAGCTTCGTCTTGAGATTCCTGTCTCCGGAGAACCACCTCCTAAGTGCATTTGGAGCCGAGCAGATAAGGTTTCGCTCTCTCTCTCTCTCTCTCTCTCTCTCTCTCTCTCTCTCTCTCACACACACACACACACACACACGCACACACACACAGGCTATCCCACTCCTTGTACTCCTTTAGTCAGATGAAGAGAGAAGGCAAATCAAAGTATAAAAGAACAGCACAGATGTAATTTCTTTGAAAAAGAAAGATGACTGGTTTTCAGGCAGATCTGATAATCATTTACTTTTCATATTCTAACTACCTACTATGTAGTCAAGTGTGCTATTGTTCCTAACGAACAAGGTCCCATCTTTCATTCTGTTGATGCTATGGGGTAGGATAGAGGAGAAATAGTGAATTTTTTAGATAAGTATATAAATAAGAGATCAGAGTCCCTCTGGATAGCAATTCGCATTATAAAGATGATAAAAGAGAATGTCACGAAAGCTAGTGGCTGCATAGTCAGTGGCAGCCTCTGAGAATGACAAGGAACCCCCTAGGTGACGGTGAAAGGGAAGGGATTTCCAGGTGGAGGCCATGCAAGCACAAAGGCCGGAGGGAGAGAACAAGCTTGGTGTGCTGGAGGAATAGAAAGAAAGATGGCGCAGCTGGGCCAGAGTGAATGAGGAAGAGAAAAATAAGATTGGAGTGGAATAGGAGCACTGCTCAAGGCTTCCTGCAAAAGAAGAGAAAAAGAAAATTCTGTTTTTACATTTGAAAAGTAGAAATGAAAAGCGGACTTCTACTTCCAGTCAGAATCAAATCAGAGGAACCTGATATATATGCTCATCTGAAGTAAGCCCCCAGATTGACAAAACACAGGAACAATGCTTTTCAAGACAGTGGACACCAAACAATGAAAGGCAGTGACCCTGAATAGGGAAACAGGTGTGTCTACAATTGTCCCAGCTTCCTGCCTTAAGAGAGTTTCCAGGCAGTGTACCAGGAAAAGAAACCTAGACAGATTCCAAGTTTAGGACTCCCTTTGTATAAGGACACTGCACAGCTGGAGTTCAGCAGAGCCATACTGGAGGAGTTGCACAGAGAGAGCCCTGGAGCTCCCGAGAGGGTCCCTCTCAAGTATTCAGCAGTTATCAATGCACGTTTTTGAGGAAACCACCCAGGACTGAGGAAAGAACCATCAGAGAGGATTAAAAAGAAGAGGGCATCATTCACACAAGGCCAGGAGTAGTGCCTGGCCCTCCTCAGAGCAGACTGAAAACTTCATCCTGCACAGTGCATTGAGGAGACTCATTCCAAAGGTTTTGCCTCGGTTGTGGGAATAATTAGCAGGACACTGCTCAGGACATATCTAACAAATCAGAAAAGCAAGCCCTAAAAGGTTCAATCAATTTCCAAGTAATTTAATTGTGTTTCAGAACAAAGCTCAAGATTTGGAGTACAAAAGTATCAAGCATCCAAAAAGGTAAAATTTGTAATATCTGCCATTGGTCAAACATCACAGTAGAGAAATGAATGGGAAGCGTAACCATCTTGCACATGTATTAGAAATAGCAATCAAGGACATGAAAACAGTTCATTGTATTCCAAAGTTCAAGCAGATAGGTGGAGAAATGTCAAGTTCTCCATTCAAAGTAGAGAAAGTATAATAAAATGGAAGAAAATGAGTGGAAAAATATTTATAAAGACCCAAGTCAGGGCTAGGGATGTGGCTCAGTGGTAAAGTGCTTGCCCAGCATACATGAGACCCTGGGTTCAAATCCCCAGCACCAAAACAAAAAAAGACCCAAATCAAATTGTCTGGAGGGTAAAAACTATAAATAAAATGTCTCTATATAAAATGCCTCAGATAAAAATATAGGGTGGAATTAATAGCTAATTAAATACCCCAGGCAAATTTGAAGACACAGTAATAGAAACTATCCAAAATAAAACATAGGATAGAAAGAGGGGCATCCAATTGGACTTCTGATTTCTATTCTAGCATGTGAGGAGCTGGAGGTTGCCACTCCATCATCCAAGAAAAATGCTGAACAAACTGGAAAATGAACAACTCCTAGATCTGTCAGAGAAGTGAGAGGATAGGCAGACTGCTGGCCCCGACACTGGAGAGACAAAGGCAGAGACAGAGATTCACAACCTGGGAGCAGAAACCCCTGTCTTGGAAACCAGTGCTGAGAGAGGAAAACATAGACTGTAATTGACAAATTTCTGGAGGCTCCTTGAGAAGAGCCTGAGAACTAAAAATTCCAGGGGGACCCTGTCATGGCTAACCCCCCCACTTCTTTCAATTTTACTTCCAGGAGCTCTTCACAGTGAATCCTGGAGAAAGATCCCAGCAGGGGCAGGAGAAACCATTTTGAAATATGATAGAGCATTCTCTTCTTAACAGGCAGGGCCTGCACTGGGGAGAAAATAATTTTACCAGATCCTAACTTGCTGGTGTTTATCAGAGCCTACCCTACCTGGGGGAAGGGAAAGACCCAACTCTAGCCGCCTTAGACCTTCCTGTCCTGCCTAAGGGGTGAGGGTCAAGTGAGAAGCACTGAGACCAGTCCAGGGATATAAACTCACCAAGAGGTCTCACTTTATCTTATTTAAAAATGAGCAAGAAACTTGAACAGACACCTCAAAGAGTGTATACAGATGGCAAATAAGCATATGAAAAGATGTCCAACATCACATGTTAATAGTATATTACAAATTAAAGCAATGAGATACCAGGACTCACCTATTAGAATGATCAAAATCCCAAACAGACATACATGCAATGCTTGCCAGTATGTGGAGCAACAGAGCTCTCAATCTTTGTTGGCAGGAACGTAAAATGCTATGGCCACTTTGGAAGAAAGTCCATCAGTTTCTTTCAATATTGAACACGTTTTCCATATGATTCAGCAATTTTTTCTCCAATATTTACTCAAAGGAGTTGAAAACTTAATATCCACACAAAACCCTGCGTATGAATATTTATAGCAGCTTTCTTCATATTTGCCAATACTTGGAAGCAACCAAAATCTCTTTCTGCAGGTGAATGGATAAATAAACTGGTCCCTTTTGGTGTCCTCTGTGTTGAAGCACAATCACTATGTATTTCCCAGATCACAAGAAGACTACAAAGTTGTATCACTCATGAACAGAAGAAAAAACTTCTAAAAAATATTTAGCAGATCAAATTCATCAACATTTGAAATGAATGATGTATTTTTCCAAGGAAAGGAAAAGTTGGTTTAACATTTGGAAATGAATAAAGTTTATGATATTAAGACACACAATTATCTCAATAAACACAGCAGGGGCTGGGGAGATGACTCAGTCAATAGAGTGCTTGCCTTGCAAGCACAAGGCCCTGGGTTTAATCCCCAGCACCAAAAATAAATAAATAAAAATAAACGAATAAATAAATAAACACAGCAAAAATTCGACAAAATTCAACATGCATTCCTAATTAAAAAAAAAAAAAACTCAACAAACTAAGAAGTAAAAAACTTCCTCAACCTGATAGAAGACATTCAGTTGTCATCCTACTTAAAAAAGACTGAATTCTTTCCTCCTAAGATCAAGAATAAGAAAGAGAAGATGTTTACTATCATTACCTCTAATCAACATTGTATTTGAGCTTCTTGCCAGGGTAACCAGGCAAGAAAAATAAATAAAATACATCCATATTGAAAAGGAAGAAAGTAAAGAAAAGGAAGAAGTAAAACTGACTTTATGTGCAGGAGATATAGTATAAAAAAATCTACAAGAACAAATGTTCATAGTGACTTTATTTTTAATATTTAAAATCTAAAAATAACCCCAAATGGATTGACAACTTTTAAGTACATTTATGCAATTTTAAGTGTACTCAGCAATAAAAAGGAATTAGTAATTTATGTAAGAGCACAGATGAATCTCAAAATAATTATTCTGAATGAAAATAGACAAAATATTTTAAAAGTCATTTTTTAAAATGCTTAAAAATTGTCAGTATCAAATGTTAGCGAGGATATGGAAGAACAACTAAACTTCCAGACATCTCTGGTGGGAATGCAAAATGGTACATCCACTTTTCATGAATTGCACTAGAACTGTTTGGTAGTTTTTAATAAAGTTAAGCATGTACTTACTATGTACAACTCTATGATGCTCTCTCTAGTTATTTACACAAGACAAATGAAGACACATAGCTACACCAAAACCTATACATTAATGTTTGTAGAAGCTTTGTTCATTTTTGTCAAAACCTAGAAATGACTCTAAAGACCAGTTGTACCAATGTGCAGCTTTTATGCTGTGATCAGTAACACATGGAATGTACAATAGAATACAACCCAGCAATAATAAAGAATATACTAGTAATAGAGTCAGCAACATGAATGAATCTAAAAAGCATCATGCAAAGTGATGCCAGATTCAAAAGGCAGTATATTGTTTGATTCCAGTTATATGACTCTTGGGAAAAAGACAAGCTTTAGGGACGGATATTAGATAGTAGTTGCCAGAGACCAAAGTGTAGGGTGTGGGTTGTTTGCCAAGAAACATGGAGGTACCATTGGAAGTGACAGAAATAGTCTTTATCTTGATAGTGGTGATGATTACACACTGCATCAATTTGTCAAAATTCATAGAACCATGTTTCTAGAAAGCATAAATATTCTTTTATAGAAATTATAGCCCAACAATCAAACAAAACAAAATACAGAAAACTGAGGAGGAACATGTAACAGCACCCTAAATATTTTCTTTCCACATTAAAATAAGGAAGGACATATTTTATAATCTTAGGTTAGCATTTGGCTACATTGACTGAACTTTGTTTTGTTATAAAATAAAAGAATTATGAAAACTACTTTGGGTATTCTTACTGTTGTCTCAATTTTGTGTTGTTGACCTACATACAAGTCCTGATACAACACAAGAGAAAGTTAATTTAATAGTTACTGGCAAATTCCCCAGTTTCTAAATTACCCCAATATTCTCTGTTTTTCCTCTTTGTGTATTTGCTATTATTTGTCATATGGAAAATATGACCTGAGAATCTAAAAATGGTTGTTGCTTTAAATTTCAGGTTTAATAAAGAAAGTAATAAAAAAATAAAGAAAGTAAAACAAACAAAAAAAATAACAAAAACCCCCAACTTCTCTCTGTACTTTGGGAATTATTTATTCTTCAATGTCCTTATTGGAAATGGAAAATTGATATTCAACTACTTGAATGGAAAGTTGACCTGGTCACCTTCTTCAACCTTTTTCATGTTTTTAAATTTTCAAGACATCTATGGAAACTAACAAATCATTATTTGTTTCTGACATGTGTCTGAGTATTTCTAATTTCATTCAAGAAGAGACTCTTCTTCTAAAGTACACTGTGCCCTCCTATTTTCAGTCTTCCAACTTTCCCTTGGGAGAACTGGTTGATGGGCTCTGGGATCTAGTTCTGCTACTTAGCTGTATGGGCTTGAACAGGTTAAGTCTTTGATTCCTCATGTATAAATGGGATACTGCCTCTGTCACTAGAGTTCAGGGAAGATTAAACGAAGAAAATACATTTTGGGCATTAACACCATGCCTAGCCAAGCTGAAGTATCTCTTCTTATGTGCATCATGCCACATTTTATTTCCTTCTTGTCAGGCTATTATGGAGGGCAGTGGCCGGATACGAGCAGAATCATATCCTGATAGCAGCACCCTGGTCATTGATGTGGCTGAAAGAGATGACTCTGGTGTTTACCACATAAATCTGAAGAATGAAGCTGGAGAAGCACATGCAAGCATCAAGATTAAAGTTGTGGGTAAGTCCTCCTGGTGAACAAATGGATACGTATAGATCAGGAGTAGACTTTGCCAAATGATGATTGTCTCAGGTTTTCTGGGTAGCCAACAACAACAAAAAAAACACCACAGTATAGATATATTTTATAAATCCCTCTCACTTGCTCTTTCAACCTTTGCCACTTTCTTTTTTTTCCTTCCATTTCCTTCCTTTTCCTTCCCTTTCTCTTCTATTTTCTTACCTGGAGGACTTTGCTTTGGAGGAAAGAGTAGCTAAAGGTTAATCATTTTGAATTGTTGATCATTAACTCTGCAAAGTTATAATCCCTTTTGTTGCCCTTTAAAAGTCATAGAAACACAATTGCTAAATAATTTCCCATATCACAATCCTTGTAGAGGAATAAGATTTGTCTTGGTCCTTAGTGTATTTTTCTTAAACCTAACTAAAACCAAGTAAAATAAGTTCAGTCAATTATTGGTGTTTCAAGGTTTCAATGATCTCCCTTCTCATTTGAGTTTTCCCTTAAGAAACATATTTCAAATTGGCCAATAGTGGCCACTTTATCAGGCACTGAACTTTATTTACAAAACATGATAACTGCCATTTCTAACTTGGATTTCTATTAGTCAACATCTTGAATTTTCCAACAAATATAAAATTTGCTGTAGTTAGTCCTTGATTTAGTTCTTCTGGAAGTTCATTTGTAGTTTTAAAACAAGAACCACTACCACCACTATCTGGCATCCAGGCAATAATTTCTTAGTTGCCATTTTCAGGGAAAGAGCAAGAGTCTTAGGTTTCACATAGAGCTTATTATGTTGTAACACTGGTTTAAGGGATTTGGAGACAACATCATATTTATTTTTATTAGGTTCTCTTTCCCTTGCCCCCAAAATTTGAGCATAACTTTTGGTCCAAATTAGTTACTAAGTGCATTTCAGGAAATATGGAAAAGTCTTTGAAATAGCAGTTTCTGTGATTATTACCAAAAATAAACAAACAAACAAAAAAAAACCCCTATTTTCCTCTGTACTCTTTCTTCATTTTATTTTATCTCCGCCCCCGCCCCCCTTTTTTTTGTCTGCTACAGACATCCCTGATCCTCCAGTTGCACCAAACGTGACCGAAGTGGGAGATGATTGGTGCATCATGAACTGGGAACCTCCTGCCTATGATGGAGGGACTCCAATCTTAGGTAACTGGATATTGATCCGTAACTGCTAGTCCCTGTAACTGCTAGTGCAGTTGGTATCCTCTTTATATATTTTAGTGCAGAGTATATTTTTTAAATTTTCATTTACAAGAATACCTATTATAAATATGACTTTATCCATTCAAATTGAAATGTATATATTTTGAGATACTCTGTAATTATGTGAGCTTTAAATAGGTCTGATGAATATCATCTAATTCATTCCCTAGTCTCTTTTTTGTTTATCATTTATACTCAGTAACTAATTTTGAATAACTGTAAGTCTAACTTTCACTGTTCTAGTCAGTAAGTGTCTAGTTCCATAGGGTTATGGCATGAAGAAATTTCTTTTAGCTCTAAATGCTTAAAACAATTTGCTTCCCCAATTGCATAAGAATTTTTTTCTCCTTGCTAATAATCAGACTCACAAAACTAATCATTTCCCCATCTATCTTCTTTGTTGAGGCTCAGAGCCAATATAGTTGGCTTAAATTTAAAGACTATGTTGCCGCAACCATACTGGTTACGTTACTATGGCCTATTTGTGTGCAATCTGTTTTTTTTTTTTTTTTTCTTTTTCTAGTATGAGTTTAATTTTTTCTAGTGGTTATTTTATTTTTATCTTTATCATAGATTGTTAATGTTTGTATTCCCTATAATCTCTTTAATAATTGATGGAATAAAGTGGGTTGAAATACATACATATATGACTTTCACATACCATGCTGAGAATATACAAACTTTTAAAAATGTTTAATATCTGACAAAATTCAATTTTGGAGACCAAGGGAAAAAATCTTCAGTTTCCATTTTGTGTACCTGTAGGATACTTTATTGAGAGAAAGAAGAAGCAAAGTTCCAGGTGGATGAGACTGAATTTTGATCTCTGTAAAGAAACAACTTTTGAGCCCAAGAAGATGATTGAAGGCGTGGCCTATGAGGTCCGCATCTTTGCAGTCAATGCCGTTGGAATCTCCAAGCCCAGTATGCCCTCTAAGCCCTTTGTTCCCTTGGGTGAGTCAAAAGAATCATTATTGCATAGTACAACTCTTCCCTTCTGACGTCTAGCTGGGAGGCTTCTCAGAGTGGTGGGTGGGCAGGAGGTAGGAAGTGGTTAAGGCAATTTTCAATCTCGTAAATTTAAAGATACCTTTGGTAGAATTGAGTATCTTCATAATGTAGGCCCTAGAATTCATATCCAGAAATCCAGTGACAGTCATAGGTGACTCCAGGAGTCACCTCTCACTGAAAACATGGAGCCAACTCCATTGACATAAAGGTACTCTCCATTGGTCCTTCCCAAAGTATAAGCAGACTTTGGTGTACATACTACGGTGTGACTAAAACAAATTAAGATCAGTTCAACAGCCTGAACTTGAAAACTAGTCTCTTTGTTTTAAGGTTGTGCCTTAAATGTAATCTTTTTTTTGTGGAGGTTGGGGGACGGTACTAGGGATTGAACTCAGGGACAGTCAACCACTGAGCCACATCCCCAGTCCTGTTTTGTATTTTATTTAGAGACACGGTCTCACTGAGTTACTTAGTGCCTCACAGTTGCTGAGGCTGGCTTTGAACTCACAATCCTGCCTCAGCCTCCTGAGCTACTGGGATTACTGGTGTGCACCACCCCACCCAGCCCTTGAACATAATCTTTTAAACCAAAAAAGAGTTGGTTCAATGTAGGCAAAGAAACAAAAGATAAGATGTCTCCACTGTTTTATGGTACTGAGATGTTTTTTTCAATAGAAATAAAACAGTGTAAGTGTTTGTATTTTAAAATTAGAAGGTTGTAAGAAATTTACTCTGGATCATTAGATCCCAAACTTTGACTTCATTGACCTCCCAGCCTCTCATGCCAACCACCCAATTTAGAGAAAAAGTGTGACCTCATTGCCACAAATCTTGTGTTGATCATATCGTTGTACTACACACAACCATGCCCCAGGAGTTTTGATTGAATTTTATTGAGCTGTGAGGCTGCTGTCCTCATTTTAGTGGTATCCCAGTTCACTTTATCACAGTTCCTGTGTCATAACTCTTTAGATAATAGTTTCTTCTGTTTCTGTTTTTTTCAAGCTGTGACCAGCCCTCCTACTCTCCTGGCTGTCGACTCTGTCACCGACACCACTGTCACCATGAAGTGGAGGCCCCCAGACCAGATTGGTGCTGCAGGTTTAGATGGCTATGTGCTAGAGTATTGCTTTGAAGGAAGTAAGTACAACTAGCAGTCACAATGAGTAGCGTCCTCGGTAGGTGAGGTATGCCCCACTTCCTTTGGTCTTTCAAGGGAACTCATCTCTTCCCCACCAAAAATGAGATTGAGTCAAAGGTCGTTCTTCTGAGGTGTATAAAAATGTAGCTCTTCTTTAGTCCTTGATGCTAACAAACTGAGACCTCAGAATATCCTAGCTGGACTGTAAAACTGAACACACATGATCCAAGTCATAGGAGGTAGGTAGGGCCTCTGACAAAACTCCAGGATCTTCCACTTTGGGAATGGGTGGGATTGCGTTGTATCAGAGGACAGTGAATGCGTAGTTGAGATGAAGCATGCTGGAAATTTTAAAACCTGTGCCAAGTGGAAGTTCACTATCAAAAAAGCTGCTTGTTTGGGTTAAGAATAAGAGACTACATATTTGGCCATCTGGTGATTACCTCTTGCATTCTTAAGGGAAAAAAGAAGAATTAAGAATGACTTTTAATTTTAAAGGAAATAGCATTAAATCCCAGAGAGTATGAGAAATAGTTTCAACATGTGGCAGTAACTTATCTCCAGGATCAGGTATATGAAAATTTGACATTAGAAAATATGGGCCAGAATTTACCTGAAATCCAAAAAGGTGTGACAGTCACCACAGCCTGTTGCTTTCCTTGGCTTCCGACTTGCCATGACTAGAAAGGGATGGCATTTGAAAAGGGTAAGTTAAACTACCAGCTCTGGACTCAGCCTCCACCCTGGGTGAATGGTAGGTAAACGATCCCCCAGGGAAACCTGTTCATATTCTACAAAAAGGAGCCCAAGGTGTGACCTCTAAGGAAACTCTTTGGACCCAAGTTTTAACATGGATGCTCCAAGTGAAGGAAAGAAGCTACAGAGCACACCTGGGAAATGGGGAATACGAACACAGATGTACCCTCCCTGGAGGAAGACCAGTGTGGAGAAAAAAGCTGCGAGATTGAAATCCCAGGCCCTGGATTGGGGCATCAACAGAAATGATCGTTGCTGGCCAGGAGAGAAGAAGAAAGGGGAATGAAGTATTCTAGCATCACTGAGTTCCTTTCACATATACTCCCTCGAAAAGGACCATGCTTGTTTTCTCCAGGGCTTAGAAAAGCACTAACCAAAACCCATGGGGATATTAGAGGGAAGGTCCCAGGGTTAGCCCAGCGAGGGAGGGGGCAATGTCACAAATGCAACAGGAAAGTTCTTGAGAACTTCAGAATATGGTTTATTCCCATTTCATTTGTCCCCTTATTTAAAAAAAATCATGAGCACTGCACTCCGCTTTTTATACTGCCCAGCCAACAGAATTTCCCAGTCTTATATGTGATGTGGCTGCTGAGCACAAACCTTGTGTATGTATGAAACAGAGCCAATTCTTTACTCTTTTCTTTCTGATAGGTTTAAAAAGTAAGAAGATACAGCAAAATGATAGATGGCTGTCATTTTGATGTTACCCACCTTAGATAAAATACAATGAAGTGTATTTTACGAAATTTTGTGTGTGGTCTGTGTAGATATATATGTATATACATCTATACATATGTATATGTACACAATCATTATTATGTATCTATTTTGCCACATAACGTTTTGGAATTAGCTTTCTATGGAAGTTCTTTCTTAACGTGTATATCTTTCTTCTTGCGGTCTTTTCTTACTTTCTTTACATGGCTGCCTTATTCTTTATTCTCTTTTAATGCCTGTTGTCCTCCAGACTAATTTTCTGTAGTGTTTAATGCTTTTGGATATGTCAGGTCCATTCTAGAAGAGAAATCTTTCTTGTATAAGATCGTGTGTTGTTTTTGACTCTTTTTCTTGTTTTGTTTTGTTTTTTTTTTCTTTAATGCCTGCAGTATTTTACTCGTTTTTTGTTTCCTTCGCACTCATTTCTTCTTTCCTTTCTTAAAAATTCACCTCATGTAGTAAATGACTTAACATATTCCTTCCACGTCCCCTCAGACTTCATTTTTCTTTCTTTCCGTCTCCCTCAGTTAAAGTGGCTCAAATGTGAAGAGGCGGGTGATTTTTGTTCCCTCCTGATCACTTCCTTCCCTTTTTCTCTTGGATATTTTTCCTTCACCAGTTCTTCACTCTTTCCTACCGGTTTTCTCACTCTCGTATTTTCACTCTCATTATCTCTTGACTGTGAAATACCAACAGTTGCTTAAAGGTTTATCTTTTTCAAAGTCATAAATATTTTTTATCATCCACACGCCCTCTCACTGGCCAGGCTGTCTGGCTTCCTGACCTTTCTCCTTGATATTTCTGGTAGGTTGGAAGAGGTGGGCAAAGGTTCCCAGACCCAGTCAATCCTAACCCCACACCCCAGCTCCTTTCCTGTACCAAGAAAATCACCACCCCAAAACAGTGGGGCAGGCCCAAGACCACCCTGTGAGCCACCCACAGGGAATGTAGGGACCCAGGCAGACCCAGTTTGTTTTCTTGACAGAGTTTGTTGTCCCAGCCTCCTGAACTGCTGAGCCAGATTCCATGTCCATTAAGAACCTGGTAAAACATGGCTGAGCCAAACAGAGGCTGACCTTATCACAATGCCCACACTCCCAGATTCTGATGAGGGAGCCCCACCATGGGAGCATCATGCTCCCGGAGACTAGGGAAGACCCTTCCAGGCTGAGGTGGCAGGGACAGGTACAGGATAAACTTTAACTGTGTGCTGGTTTCCATGGATTCCAGGGCCTCCTCCTCTCCTTTCAGGGTTGCTTTATTCTCTTTACCTTCTTCCCACAGCTGGAAATGTCCCAGCTTCCTTTTTCCTCCTCTTCTCTTTTCTTCTCCCTCCTCTTCTCTGGGGCAGGTGTCTCAGGACAAAACCCATAGGCTGCCCAGGGCAGGCTGTGCCTCTCCCGAGGAACCCCCCTAACACGTTTGGTCTCTTCCGTCACTGCTCTGAAGACAAATCTCTGCATATTTTGCATACTTTACTAACAGAGAATGCTGACTACTGATACCATATTCTTCTGGTGTGAAAGTGGGTGTCTTTAATTAATTTTAATGACGGATTCTCAAAGGTACATCAGCAAAACAGTCTGATGAAAATGGGGAGGCTGCGTTTGATCTACCAGGTAAAGTATTCTGCGAAGCTCTTGGCCTTTCTTACCATGTGATAACATTCCTAGGAATTCCCATGACCGCCTGTGAAGTGCACCCACGGCCCACACAACAAAAAGCCCTAGAGCTGGGGGAGGAGGAGGGGAGCTAGTCCTCGGGATCCAAGCCTTCTTTTGTCCCATGTGCATAATGCACACTAACTTTTACAGCCGAAATATTTGTAAGCCCTGGATATTGGGTTTAAATTCTCTTGATGTTGTAGACAAAACTACTAAATGCTAAGGGGGGAAAATCAGTTTTTTGACTGAGAACGAAGAATTGAGCTGACTCCATGTGAGCTTATCGCTCATGAACTGCTTCCCGTTTTGTGAATATAAAGATCTCTTCTTCATGCACAGATTCTCTATGTTCATATTAGTGTCTCATAATCATGAACCCACCAAGATAAAGTAGGGAAATTATGTGATTATAAAGGTTGAAGTCGCTCATGAGAAGAGCCATTTTCTATTTCTCTGAACTTTAATGTATACAAATGACTAAATATCATGATCACATCAATCATTATAAAACCAAATTGGAATAAAATTGCTGCAAAACTCTTGGGGATAATTATGATTATTCAGGATACTTCAATCCTGAGTAAGAGGTTTCTCCGAAACAGCAAAATTTGATACTTTATTCTTCCTGTTGTTTATGTTAGCCTTTTTAGGTCATTTTAAAACTTAAATATGTGAAAAATGCCCACCCATGTAGTCCAAGTTCAGAACAAAGTCATACTCTTTCCAAATGATTTGATTAGGAGCAAAATACTAAGTTGGAATTGACTATAATTGCTAGGGTGATTTCTTTCACTAAACATCATTCTCATTCCTCATTCTTTTCTTTCTTTCCTTTTTTTTTTTTTTTTTAATGGATTTTAGCTGAGGACTGGATAGTTGCAAACACAGACCTAATTGACAAGACCAAGTTCACCATCACGGGTCTGCCGACAGATGCCAAGATCTTCGTTCGCGTGAAGGCTGTTAATGCCGCAGGTGCCAGCGAGCCCAAGTACTATTCTCAGCCCATTCTCGTGAAGGAAATCATAGGTAAGTGTCCAGGATTTCAAAATTTGGTCTCCCTTTTACATTGTTGGCCTTTATTTTTTTAAAACCTATTTCTCAAACTTTATTTTATTGTTTTTTTTCCCCCTTTGGTATCTTACGAATGCTTCTTAGAATTTAGAAATTAACGAAAATAGGTCCTTGGGAGCAGTGTGGGAGGTCAGCTTTGAGTTTATAATTTGCATTCTGAGGACCAGTTAATTAAATTGACCAGGTTCTAGGAGTCAGCTCCGGTGGGGCTGCCCGTTCACCTTGGAGAAAGAATTTGTGTTAATGCAACAATACAAAGGATTACCACACCAGCAGCTGGGCTCAGACGGGTCTGCAAGGTCAAAACCATTTCTATAATAATATGAATACATTCTGGCCCTTTTCCGTGTTTTAACATCTGCACCAATGGTGTAGAAGTGAAAGTGAATAAAACTGTTGGTGCGTTAGTGTGAATTAAGTGTGTGCCACCAAACCGTACTAACCTCCACACACTCACCGTTAAAATAAAAGGGCCAGTTTTGTCATTTTGCCTTAAAGCACTGTTGATGAAGCATCAAAATTATTAATTTAATTAAATCTTGGTCCTTAAGTACATGTTTTTTTCCTAGGCTCAGGTGACAATGAAATGAAAAGTACGAAGCACTTATGTGTTAGCATTTAGAAAATCTGCACAATTCAGTGGAGTAGTACTTTCTAGATTACTAGTACATGTTATAAAATCATCCATGGAAGCTGGATACGGTGACATGTGCTGATAGCCCCAGCTACTTAGGAGGCTGAGGCAGGAGGATTGCTTGAGCCCAGGAGTTTGGGGCCAGCCTGGGCAACATAGTGAGATCCATCATTTAAAAAAAAAAAAAAAAAATCCTGCAAGGGGGAAAATGCCTGAGTTTTAATTTCTATGTGATAATAAATACAGTCCACATTAAAAAAAAAAAAAAAGCTTTTATGGGTCTATAATAATTTGTGTGTGTTCCAAGGACTGAATCCTGGACCTCATGCATTCTGCTAGCAAAGTGCTCTACCACTAAGCTGCATCCCCAGCTATAACTTTTGATCTGTCATGGAGTGCTGGAACCAAAAAGTTTAAGAACCCCAATCTAGGGGAAAAAACCCTGGATTGAGAGCTTGGATAACTGGGTTGCCACAAGGTTTTATCATAGTCTCCATGTGACCTCCGAAACCTTCTGGGAATGAGTTGGGTAATGGACAGACAGATAAGTGGGTAGGTAGATAGATGAACAGATGGATGCATGGAAACGAGAATGGGTAAAGGAAAGCATGAAGCATATACATTTTCTTAGTCTTTTCTGGAGTCATTCTGCCTAAGTTTAATCCTATTTCTGTCATCTGTTGGCTATGTGATCTCTGACAAGAGACATGATTTTTTTAAAGCCTTAATTTCTTCACCTGCAAAATAGGGATAATATTAATACTATATCAACATGTTATGAGAATTGAATAAATTAGTTCATGGTGCTTGCTTAACAGAGCTTGCTATATAATAAGCCTTCGATATATGTCAACTAGTATTATTACTGTTGTTTTTGTTATTATTATTATTATGGTATAATCTGCTGTGGGATCTTGCTGGGTCTCTATGTCCTCATATGTAATGTTAGGGAGTTCAAGGGCCTCCAGTTTTCCTTCCAACCCTAACATTCAGTCGTCACCATCATCATCTCATCATCATCTCCAGACCATGGCTGAGCTCTTAAGTTCTCAGCCATTATGCTAAATGCTTTCATGGACGACTTCATTTAATCCTCACAACAATGCTATGAATTAGAATTAGGTGTGCTGTTGTCATCTCCATTTTACTTAAGAGAATGCTAAGAGCAGACCCACTGTTTGATCTAGGACAGAAAAGCCAAGTCTTAGGTGCAGTGACTAAGCCCAATGACTTGGGAGGCTGAGGCAGGAGGATCATGAGTTCAAAACCAGCCTCAGCAACTTCATGAGACCCTGAGGAACTTAGCAAGACCCTGTCTCAAAATTAAAACATAAAGAGCTGGGGATGTGTTTCAGTGGTTGAGCGTCTCTGGGTTCAGTCCCTGGTACCAGAAAATAAAAAAAAGAAAAAGAAAAAGCCAATCTCTCTGACTCCAGAGTCCAGTTGGACACCTGAACCTGGTTCAAGTTCTCGTCCTGCCTATGACACCTTGGGCAAGTTACTTAACCTGTGCTTCTGTTGATAAAGTAAAAACATTACCTCCCTCCTGAGAGGACTGTGAGGTTGAAATTATTCACATAGAGCATTTAGCCCAGTTTCCATCACATCCTGAGACATGCTTTATCCCTGAGAGCCCGTGAGCCTTAGCCTTCCCATTAAGTCTGCTAAGCCCCTGAGCCTTAGCCTTTCCTGCATCAGCATGTTCACTATCTTCATTAATGAATGAATATTAGTACCCAGGTCTGTCTGTTAGATACCACACCAGAGACACACAGGGAGAAAGTGACTATCAAACTCCAACAGTCACTTAAATAGCAAATGCTAGATGCTCAAACTGTCTCCCCCTGCTGAGAAAGAATGGACAGTCCTACCAGCTAAACTGGAACCTGTAGGTCTTTTCTGGAATGTTCATTGGAGAACATTCTTACTAATAGAAACTATAAAAAATATGTATAGGTCCCAAGGGAAAGCTTGATGATTTTTTTTTTTTTTTTTTTTTTTGTGAAGTTACTTTAGGTCTAAATGACAGTAAAAATACAAAGTTGTGCTAAAGTTAGGGAGGTCAAGGATACATTTTGTGGACTCAAAATAAAACATTTCTGCTTGAAGAAACCCGTCTTGACCAAAGTTGCCATATATAAGCTGGTGACACATCCAAGATTGTATTGCAGACCCTGAGCACAAGGAAAGGCCATTACCTCACAGTCCTCTCAGGAGGGAGGTAATGTTTTTACTTTATCAACAGAAGCACAGGTTAAGTAACTTGCCCAAGGTGTCATAGGCAGGACGAGAACTTGAACCAGGTTCAGGTGTCCAACTGGACTCTGGAGTCAGAGAGATTGGCTTTTTCTTTTTCTTTTTTTATTTTCTGGTACCAGGGACTGAACCCAGAGACGCTCAACCACTGAAACACATCCCCAGCTCTTTATGTTTTAATTTTGAGACAGGGTCTTGCTAAATGCCACTGGGTTTATTCAAGGCCATTTCTAGGATACTGTGCTGATTCAAAATTATGCTATTTTAACTTCCCCCAGAGCCTCCAAAGATTCGCATCCCAAGGCACCTGAAGCAAACCTATATCCGCAGAGTTGGAGAAGCTGTCAATCTGGTTATACCTTTCCAGGTAATAATTCAGGGGTCCCTCATTTTCCTTTTCCAGGCCTGGGGTATTTAAGAAGGGGAGGGGCTGTTCTAGCATTTATGGTCTGCATGATTCAGGACATCCTCAGAGGGAGAGTGAGTCAATAATGGAAGAGGTTTGGGAAGTGATTAAGGGATCTCCTACCATAGAAGTAGAGAAATCTATAAAACCACCAGATTTTTTTTTTCTGCATGAAATAAATGAGATATAATCTTGCCCAAAGTTCCGGGACTCTGGTGGGCAGGAGGGGAACATCACAGAGATAACCAGATGAAGGAATGCCTAGAGGGCCTCTCTGGTCCTAGCTCTCTGTCACACCCATCCTTCTTAGCGAAGCTCTCAGTGTAACATTCAAGAAAACAATACATGCTTAGTTTCCACAGTGACCCTGAACCAAACAAAATTCCAATAAGAGGGATAAACCAAAATGTGAAATCTGGAGGCCACTAAAATATATGCTCGTTGTTAAATGGTGGTTCTAATAAAAGAAGCTGTTGTCCACAGGATTAACCAGGCTTTGCTTACAGTGATGAGTTTTGGTCTCACATGTACACGTGTGCACACACACCCTGCCTCCCGACTCACCTGACTATCTTTAGGCCTCTAGGCAGTGCTGTTCAATAGGACTTTCTGTGAGGTTCTGTGTATGTCCGAATGGTTGCCACAAGGAACTAATGGAACTGAATAGGTTTTTGATTTTTCTTTAATTTTAATTAATTCTAACTTAGTCACGGGTAGTTCATGTCTATTATATCAGGCAGCATAGTCTTGAATTAGAATTTAGGTCTCTGCACACATGTGCACACTCACACACACACACACACACACACACTCACAGAGCTCTGTTCAAACCCAGGTTCCCATGAAAGCCAAGCTAAGAGGACAGCCAATTCTGGTTGTGTCGCTGCATCCAGGCCGAAGACTTAGAAGAGGTGGTATCTACAGCATGCACAGTCCCTAAATCAGAGCAAAAGCCAAGGCAGCTAGGCAGAGCGCAGCAGGGAGGGAAGGGCTTGGCCAGGCTCCTCCACTTCCTTCCTCCCAGTCTCAAAAGGAGCATGTCACAGCAGGCAGGAGACCCAGCACCAGCCACAGCCCTACTCAGAGCTGGCTGCTGACCCTGCCCTCCCATGTCCACATCATTTCTACCACCAGGGCTCATTCAGCCTCCCAGATCTTGGGGTCTCTGTATGCATCTTCCATCACGGGGTCTGGGAAGTGGAAAGAGCATGAGAACAGGGACTCTTAGGTCTGGCAGACCAGGAGCCTGTCAGCCACCAGGAAGGGCCATGAGAATAATGTGCCCTGTTTGTATGTCTGTGTAACCTCTAGAGCTCTCGGACGTTTCCTCCTTTGATCCTTAGAAACACCCAGTGAAGCAGGGGGTGTAGCTCAGGGTAAGGGAAACACCCAGCGAGGCAGGAAGGGTAGATATTCTTACCCCCACTTGAGGAGGGAAGAAATTGACAATAAGAGAAGTTAAGTGATTTGCCCAAGGTCACACAGCAAGTAAATGGTAGTGCCTACAGCAGAGTCCATGTCCCCTGTCGCTGCTTCTGCAACTCCATATGTTATTAGAGAACTCAGTTTTCCTCCAGTAGCTAAGGGCAAGTTGTACCTTTAAGGAAATAAGATGTGGAACTGTTTTTCCTTATGTTTTTTTCTTTTATTTTAAGGGGGGCACGGGTAACCAGGGATTGAACCCAGGGAAACTCAACCACTGGGCCATATCCCCAGCCCTATTTTGTATTTTATTTAGAGACAAGGTCTCACTGACTTGCTTAGTACCTCGCTTTTGCTGAGGCTGGCTTTGAACTCATGATCCTCCTACCTCAACCTCCCGAGTCTCTGTGATGTTTTTCCCTATCTTGAATAACATTGTTCTCTGCAAGTCTGAGCACCCCCAGCCGTTCTTCAAGCTCCACGGGCAGGAGTTTAATGTGTATCTCCACATCCCATGTCAGAATCCAGCCCTGAGCCACACGTCTGGAACACATTAGGAAAACCGTGCCTTAATGAATTACTGAATTAATTTCTGAGTTAACACTTGGTTCTTGTCTGTAGGAGTAAGCCTGGGTGCTCAGAAATTCTAGACATTCCTTGGTAATAGAAACTGAAAACTCATGCCCTTGAATCAGCTTGTAATTTCTTTTTTAAGTCTGGTCTTCAAGAATAGCATCAGCAGCCAGAGCAGAGAGAGAATTTTAGCAAGTCTGAGGTGAGCAGCAGAGTATAGTGGATAATAATCATTAACCTTTAGATGATATTAATAAAATACTCCTGTAGTATGCAGAAGTTTTGTTAGGCCTTCAATCTTTACAACCATCTTGTGAGATAGGTACTTTTCTTGCTCCTATTTTACAGATTGGGAAACTGAGGCATGGAGAGTCAAAGTAACTCTTGCACAAGGTTACATGTCTATTAAGTGGTCCGGATCCAAATATAGAGTCCAGAACGTCAGAGCTCATACTCTTGACGATTAGCCTATGTTCTGCCGACTTTGAAGCCAAGTAGATCCGCCTGTGTAACCTAGTTCCAGCACTTAGCTACAAGGCCTTGCCAAATCATTTAATTCCCCTATGTAGAGAATGAGGCTGATGATACTTTTCTTGATGTGAAGATCAAGGAAGATAATAAATGTCATGCATATGCCTTGCACTCAGGAGGCAGACAGCAGAAGGGGTCTCCTGCTGCTGCTGTCACCCTCGACTACTACCACCACCAAGATTCCAATGGTGGTGTTTTCCATCCTTGCCCAGAAAAGGTTAATCCATTGTCATTCTTGTCACATTGAAAACAATCTCAGGCACTCTGACTGCTCCCCTCTATTTCTTTTGTCTTTCTTTCCAGGGAAAACCAAGACCAGAATTAACTTGGAAGAAGGATGGTCAAGAGATTGATAAGAATCAAATAAACATTCGCAACTCCGAGACTGATACAATCATATTTATCAGAAAAGCAGAGAGGAGCCACTCGGGGAAATATGATCTGCAGGTCAAAGTGGAAAAATATGTGGAAAGTGCCTCCATCGACATCCAGATCGTTGGTAGGTTTGGAGGAAGGAACTCGAATGTTCTGTCAAAGTAGCGTGGGAACTAAATGTCCTTGACATTAAAGGAGAAATGGAAATTTTCGTTACATTAGTGCTACATAAAATTCTTTTTTAGGATTAAAACAAATAATAAATTAGTAAGATTTGTTAGCATTTCAAAATAAGTTTTCACTGACTAAAAATACTAATCATGAGAGATGTGGGGCACATGTATTCAAGAAAATGAATGTATGTTGTACTTTTTGGTGAAATCTATCTGTACTGCTTTAGAAATCCAACTGGGAAAGTTTCCCAGTTCCCCAGTGATAAACCTATTTCCTATGTTGAATTCTTATCTTAAAAACTTGTAGATTCTGGGTGTAGCTTAACACGTTTCTTACTATATCTAAAATTCTCTAAAAAGTTTGAGTGGAGATAAAGAATTTTTGTTAAATGTAAGGAAGATGAACCTAAACAAAATTAAACGGTTAAACACTGAATAGGTTGATCCTTCAGAGTTAGTTAGATGCTTACAAAAAATAAGGTTAGTTCTTACTTTTGCCCAGTTAGGGGAATGGAGCAGGGATCCTTTATGGGTCTATCCTCTTATTAGAACTGTTCTATAACTGTCGTTTTTTTTTTTTTTGGTACCGGGGATCCAACCCAGAGGTGCTAAACCACTGAGTCACATGCCCAGTCCTTTTAAAAATATTTTATTTAGAAACAGGGCCTTACTAAGTTGTTAAAGCTGGCTTTGAACTCTCAATCCTCCTTCCTTAGCCTCCTGAGCTGCTGGAATTACAGGCATGTGTCACCCTACCCAGCCTCTATAACTGTCTTGATGTCAAGAAATATATTTAAGAGCAGAACTGGGAGAAATCTTGTTTCCAGTATTTTTTTTTTCCTTATGGTGCTGGGTGGGGATTGAACCCAGAGCCTCATGCATGCTAGGTAAGCACGAAGCTAAAACTCCATCCCTCCAATCATTTTTATTATTATATTTCAGTCAATTTGCTAAAACTTGAGGTTCTCTAACCAAAGGGGCAACTTCCTGTGATGAGCCTCTCCTTGGGTGAAAGGGCATGCCCTGTAAAGCAAGCACTCTTACCTGTGGCTAAACCTCTCTAGTTTTTGCGGACAGGAGTTTTGCTCTGTGCTCTTAGATCTGGTCCTGCTCCATTCTAACCAAAGACACAGGGTCGCCACTTCCTGTGGCAAGGGGAAGGACATTTTAAAATATCCTCATGTGACAGTATAAACTGGCAGAGAAAGGGACCTCACCGTGATGCTGTGAATCCATCCTATAGACCGTCCAGGTCCACCCCAGTCTGTGAAGATTGAAGATGTCTGGGGAGAGAACGTGGCTCTCACGTGGACACCACCGAAGGATGATGGGAACGCCGCCATCACAGGGTACACGATCCAGAAGGCCGACAAGAAGAGCATGGTAAGGCCTGGTGGTCTCTGTTGAGCCGCAGGAGCAAAATCTCATCTCCTCAGAGGTAGTGGGGCGGGGCCTGAGGTTGACAGGTGAGGAGACTGTGGGCCAAGGAGAAGTGGGCAGAGCAGAAAAGGTAGCACCTTTGGAGCCACAGAGTCAGACTCGAGATCACTCAAGGCCACATACATGTCATCAATCCCTGGACCTCTTTGGTCTCCATTTTCCTTATGTATAAAAAGGAGGCACAAATACTTACCTTACTTAGCTATTATATAGCTAAAACAATATAAAGCAGTTGGGGCAATGCTTAGTAGAATTCCTTACATTCATTCATTCAATGAATATTTACTCATGCCACATTCTGACTCAAATCTATATCTGGGAACTCTTCTTGTGAAACAAATGTTGGGTTGTGTGGACTTGTATCTTAAAACAAAAAACAAAACAAGGAGACAGAAACCAAATTGAAAAGAAAGATTCTACAATGTACAGCATGTGCAAAGATCCTGAAGAGGAAAACAGTGTAATGTATTAAAAAAGCAATCTAGTTGGAGTATGAATTATTATAACCTATATTTTACCGATGAAGTAAATGAGGCTCCTAAAGGATCAGTGGGTTGCTGGAGATCACCAGAAATTAGCAGTCAGTGTCTGAATCAGAACCCGTACTCTGCACCTTAGTACTGACCAACCTAACCTGTGTGTGGATGAATGAACAAATCAACGTGTGGACACACAGTGACCTAGAACATTTTTCATTCTTATAGTAAAACATCACATTAGATAGTATAGATAGAAAGTCTATGTGTTTGCTCTTTTAGATCTCAGTATGAACTTGGTCTTGAAGTTCCACTGGATTCATAGAAGGAGAAAGTGTTGGAAAAGGCATTCTTAAGTAACAGAAATTTCAGGCGCTTCTTTCCATGAGCTATTTTTAGCATGGCTTCTCCCCACAACCCTCTGGCTCCCCCATAGGTATTACATGGCAAAATAAGATTTGGTATTTAAAGTGACATCTTTCATGGAAACCTGGACAACTTGAAAGTGGGACTGATGGATGACCTTGCAAGGGAGGGATCTGAACATCTCCAACTTCTTAGCAATTAAAGTTTTCCACTGGACCTTAGCCTGATCTGGGCAGTGAACCCAGAGGGCTCCTGTGCAGCCTCCCTATTCTTCCACCCCCTGCATACTTGCCCAACATTTGCCTTCTTGGGTATCCAGTCAAGTCCTGGAGGCTAGAACTGTACCGCCGCTCCGCATGCCTGAGGTCTGCCTGCAACACCGCCACACCCCTGTATTCCATAGCGTTCCAGCAGAGACAGACCAAGAGACCACAAGTGCTGCTCCTGCACCAAGGAAATCAGCTCACCACTCTCATCGTGGCTCCAGAGGCTGTTCTCCACTTAAATTCCCAGTCACTCATACTTCCCATCAACATTGTTTTGATTATGTGTCCAAACACTTGATTTTCATTCTCTGACCGTATGCTGAGCACTACTATAGCTGCTGAATCAACCTTTTTTAATTTTTAATTTTTTCCATATAAATTTTTTTTTAAAAGTCAACTCCTGTTCTTGGGGCGCTCATAGTCAAGGCAAGAAGGAAGATGTGAAACCAAATGGTAACAAAGTGTAATAAATGTTAGAATGGAGGTTTCCATTTAAGTGCTTCATCAATAAAGGAAGGCTTAACTGTCTTGTGTCTAAAATATCCAGAATTCATAGATAACGATGGCCCCTGAACATTCCAAGGAAATGCTTTTTCTTTATAAAGTGACTTTTTATTAGCACAAATATTTTCTCAATAGTAATGAAATGTAGTATGACGTGGTTTCAACTGGCTGCAAGATAAAAATTAGGACCACTATATTTCTCAGTATGGTGAGGAAACAAATTTTAAAAAGATTTTAATGTAGCTTTAACTTATTCATTCATTCAGTATTCAGTAAATATTAATTTTGTGCACAGTATCTTCTGTGCCAGGCACCGTGATGGGCACTATGAACACAAACAGTTGAGAAGCAAATCAGGTTTTATGTTGTGGTATGCACTTTCCAAGGAGAGAATGTATTTTACTTGGTTTCATTTATTTTACTTGTATATATTTCATATATATTTAATTATTATGTATATGTTTCATATATATATTTATATACATATACTTTAGGTAGCAAATGTTATGGGAAAAAAGTTGCTAGGTTAAGTGATAAGCATGTGACCAATGAGGCAGAGATGGTAGGGTGGGGGTGATCTCTGAAAGAATCTGTTAATGATGTTCAGCCAATTCACTGGATACTATTAATTTTTCTCTGGTAATTTAGTTTCATCTCTTATCAATAGCTAAATTGGCACTAAAATTCTGAAATTATACTTTGTTCTTAAAAAGATGGATAGAGAAGTAGGAAGATAGATAAATGATAGAAATGGTATGGTTATGAAAAAAATATAAAGTTGGTAGAAAGTAATATCTAGGGATATGGAATCAAATGTATAAATGAAGATTGAATTTCCTAGTCAAGTATAAACAAATTGTAAAATATCAAGCTAACTGTACTTTGTCGTAACTCTCAATATAAAAATTAGTACTACTTTTTTTCTTTTCATTAGCAAAGCAGCCTTGTTATTTATTCTAAACAGCACTTGAAAAAGTTGTGTGTTTGTAGTTGATTTTTCTCAAACTATTATTATTTTTTCTTTCAGGAATGGTTCACTGTCATTGAGCATTATCACCGAACCAATGCCACCATCACTGAACTGGTCATAGGGAATGAATATTATTTCCGGGTCTTTGCTGAGAACATGTGCGGCCTCAGTGAGGAAGCAACAATGACTAAAGAGAGCGCTGTGATCGCCAAGGACGGTGAGTCGGGCGTGGAGAGGCACCCAGAAAATGAGGTGGGCAGGGACTAGATGGATAAGGCTGAAAGAAGCAGAGATGTGGTGAGGCGGAAACGGTGGGAACAATCATTATTGGAAAACTATGGAAACAAGGTTCAAGTGAAATTTAAATTTTACAGGTAAAATTGCTCAAGGGATAATACATTATTATTGCATTTTTTTTAAAAAAAATTAGGCTTTAAGCCAGGGACAGTAGCACATATCTGTAATCCCAGTGGCTCAGGAGGCTGAAGCAAGAGGATTGCAAGTTCAAAGCCAGCGTCAGACACTTAGCAAGGTCCTAAGCAATTTAGCGAAATCCCATTTGAAAATAAAAGATAAAAAGTGCTTGGGATGTGGCTCAGTGGTTAAGCACCCCTGGGTTCAATCCCTGGTACAAAAATTAAAATAAAATAAAAATAAATATAGGCTTTAATTCATTATAGTTTCTGGATATTGATCTATAAATGGCTAATGTCACTGGGATGGGAAAAACTAGACATTTCCTTCTTGGATTTCTGTTATTTTGATTCTTGGACACCTTCAACGTAGCTACACAGGAGACCCACTCAGCAAAGAAAGGAGAAACTGAATTCTATCTTCAACCTTTTATTTCATCATAAATCACTCTCCTTCTGAAGCCCTTCCTGATATCCATAGTAGAACACATTTCTGATCAAAATACTTGAAAAAAACGGTATTTGTTTAGTGTCAGATGACTACTCTGGCTTTCCGTCTCGTGTGTGATTGACTGTACATTTGTACCTTTCTGAATGTATGCCATGTTCGTGTTTTTCTAAGCTCAAGGAAGTTCTAATCATGAGTGAAGTATGCCAAGAATAATATAGGCTCAAGCCAATTTGTATTTTTTAACATATTTTAATACTTGTTTTTAAGGCAAAATCTACAAAAATCCAGTGTATGAAGACTTTGATTTCACAGAGGCGCCCATGTTTACTCAGCCTTTGGTTAACACCTATGCTATAGCTGGTTACAATGCCACCCTGAACTGCAGCGTGAGAGGAAATCCCAAGGTACCCTGTTGTTCTGTCACGTTAGTTAAACCTAAGAATTGACCTCAAGGTCCCTCTTTTATATTTCCATGTTATGAAGGTTAACAATTTTATAAACAGACCTCCCAACCACTATTTGTATCTTTCTGGGATGTGGGGAATGGAGAGTATTAGTGTTGGTGGATAATTAGGTACATTATTCAAAAGCAGTTAAGCCAGGCATGGTGATACATGCCTATAATCACAGGGACTCATGAGGCTGAGGCAGGAGGATCACAAGTTTAAGGCCAGTCCCAGGAACTTAGGGAGACATTGCTTCATAATAAAAAATAAAAAAGGCTCAGTGGTTAAGCACCCCTGTGTTCAATCCTTGGTACCAAAAAAAAAAAAAAAAGTAGTAGGAAAAAATGCTTAACTTTATGAACTAAGGGATAGTTTCCATAGGAAAAGAAAACCACCTAATTTTAAAAGAACTGAGAGGTAAGGAAAAGGGTGCAATATTGATTCACCTGGAAAATTAAGTGGCAGTTTTGACTCATCAAGAGTTCTATAACAGATTTAAATAAATAACAATTACCCTGTAATGCAAGGCCAAATATAAAATAAGCTTTGATACCAGTGCAAAATACTAAGAAGGGAGAGATCACCGAAGAGATGTAGAAAGGTTTGAAGGTTTTGTGTCGTTGACATTTGAAAATAACAACAAATTAACAAAGTTGTCCATAAAGAAATATGTCCCTGAGTGCTACTGTGGGGAAGTGCCCTAGAATCTGAAAAATTGTAACAGTAGTGTGTTTCCTGCATATACCCTGAACAGAGATAGGGAAGTCAAAGGGAGAAGCCAGACAGAACGGGAGGAAGACACTGAATTAATGTGTAAATGGAAGCGATGTGGGGAAGGATGAGGAGGCAGAGGGGAGGTTTCACCCAGAGCTTTGGAGAAAGTCCCGGGCTGTTGCCCTCAGTTGGGAGATCTGCGTGGAGGTGCTACATTTCACCCTTTGGAGCCCAAGCTCTAGAAAGGATTATCACTGAGGTAAGAAGAGGGGAGTGTGAGAAGCCAAGGATCAAGGCTTGAGCTTCAGGGAATGCTTCCATTTGAAAGGAGGAAGAGGACTGTGAAAGAGATAGGAAAGGTGCCATTTCTAGGTTCCGAACAAGACAAAATAGTATAAAAAATGAAAGAGAGCCTGTGGAGGGTATTCACAGAGCAGAAGAGTAGACAGAAGAAGGGAGTGGAGATTCAAGGATTTCAAGGGTAGTTCGGAGGTGACAGAGCATGAGATCTGGGGGACTGGGTCGTAACTGATCTTGCATTATCAGGTGGGAGCAGATCCGCTGTCACTGGATGATGACTTCAGATGTCAGACGGGAGATGAAGTGGTGCAGGGACATATGCAGACTATAGAGAATTAGAAAAGAATGTCAGGAAAAAGAAGTGGAGAAAAGTCAGATGGCCATGAGAACTTATGGGGATTTTAGTAAAAACACCCAACAGTATACACTCTCTAGGATGAGTGGACATCATAGACCTGGACATTAATATTTTCAAATTAAAAATACTTAATTGAACATAGTATATGTATGTATATATACATATATATGCATATCCATATCAAGATTGTATATATTTAAAGTGTACAACATGATGATTTGATAAACATGCATATTGTACAATGATTATCACAATCAATTAACACATCTGTCACCATGCACACTCTACACTGGATGCATCTCATAACTAAATGTGTGTACCTACATAGATCAAATGCAACTGAATCCATCCGGGAAGATTGCCCTAGAGACGTCCCCTGAACAAATCTGGCTTTCTTCTTCAGAACTACCCACTTGCTTTCTTGCCAGGCACTAAGTAGAATGTAATCTGAGAGATGCACTGCCCAACTAGCTGTCTGGTCTTCAATGTGCTTTCTTTCTAAGCTACACTTTAAAATTCTGTCACTGACTTTGATGGTCATTGAATATGCTACATACAGATAGGTTTTGATCTCACTTTCTTCATTCTGAACTTCAGCCCAAAATAACCTGGATGAAAAACAAAGTTGCTATTGTGGATGATCCAAGATACAGGATGTTCAGCAACCAGGGGGTCTGTACTCTGGAGATTCGCAAACCGAGCCCCTATGATGGAGGCACCTACTGCTGCAAAGCAGTCAATGACCTGGGGACAGTGGAGATCGAATGCAAACTGGAGGTGAAAGGTAAGTCACCCAGGGCCTCACATATAGACCGAAGCAAAGGAACACCTTTAATTATGGTTCCTAATGCAAAATCCAAACTGTTTGCCAAAATGCTGCAATTGGGGCCGTGGTGGTCATAGTGGTGGTGAGAGAAGCGGGGAGGGGATTCAGGGAGAGAAGACATTTTTATATTCTGCATTGACTCTGCTTTGTTTGTTAAAGGCTACTGGATTATTTAAAGTGATTTATTTTTATCTTTTGTTATTTCTTATTAACTAAAGGAATACTAACTTCAGTGAAATGTAGTGGGTGTACAGCATGTGAGAATGAATACAATAGAAGGGGCGTGATTTTGGTGACAGAGTCCATCTATAAATAGAAGCCTAGTGCTAGAGTTCATCTTATGAAACTGCAGTTAAGGAATTCATATTATTTTTAGTTGGCTTACTTATCAGTGAAACTTTCAATATTAGCAAATATAAGTTTGCTAATGTAGTGTTTGAATTACACATAATTCAAATAGAATATAGCATATATATATTATAACCAGTTGCTTTTAAAATTGCTAACTAGAGAATATCTACTTATACATTTCATTGACATTCATTTTAAGAAATGTGGCAAATAATATAAGCCATGAAAACCTAAGGATTTATGTGATAGGAAGAGTCAGCATAAACAGTCTTCTTTGTCAATTTTCTTGTTAATTGACTATACTCTCTATTCTGAAGTCTTTCTTGACAATAAAAACCTACCTTGGGACACTGTGAGAACTCCTACAGAAATCATCATTAGGAGATAATAGATGACATGATCCTAATTTTTTTTTCTCATCCTTTACTGTATCATATTGCCATTCTATGATAACCAATGACTTTTTTTTTCTATTTAAAAAAATTTTTTTTAGTTGTAGGTGTACACAATACCTTTATTTTATTTATTTATTTTTTAATGTGTGTGGTGCTGAGGATCAAACCCAGTACCATGTGCTAGGCAAGCACTCTACCACTGAGCTATGACCCTAGTCCCTTCCTATTTCTTTATAATGAAAAAACTTGTAATCTAAAAGTCAGAAAGATGACGACTTTGTAAATATCTATTTTAGAAAATCATAGTAAGGCAGGCATGATGACACATGCCTGTAATCCCAGTGACTCCAGAGGCTGAGGCAGAAGATTGCAAGTTTGAGGTCAGCCTTAGCAGCTTAGTGAGGCCCTAAGCAATTTAATAAGATCCTGCCTCAAAATAAAAAATAATAATAATAAATGGACTTGGAATATGGCTCAGTGGCTAAGCACCCCTGGGTTCAATCCTGGTACCAAAAAGAGAAAAAAGAAAAAAAGAAACAAAATTATAGTAAATGCTCAGGGTATTAATGTTTTTTAAAGACTTGTTTAGTCCTAAATGTAGTATAAATATGGTACAAGAAACTTAGTGAACAAAGTAACTTCTTTTTTACAACTTTTTTAAAGCAGTATTCTTTCTCAGATGATTTCTGTCTTTCCTCTGGTAAATGGTATGGAGATTTGTAACTGATAAGAAAATATTTATTTTTATCTCATCAGGCAAATAATATTCTTAGAAAATTTCAAACTCTACTATTGAGATAGTCCTTACAAATGTAAACATTATTTTTCATCTTTGAAAAATAATTTTGTTTGCTTTAAATGATGATAAAGATCACATTTGCAAATCATCTGGTATCTAAACAACTCATTTTATTAGTTTTAAGTTGTTGTTGATACTTGGGTTTCAACATCCCCTAAAAAAACAAAAAATATATATATATTAAAATATTACCACTCATTCATGCTTTGAAAAAATTTGAACATTGCTAATAACATAAGATGATGCTTTCATAAATGGTTCAATATTTGAGGACTTTCATAAGAGCAAACAATGTTATGCATGTGGATGGTGTATTCTTTTTCATAACTGTATAGTCAATTGTATAGTACTTGAATTTAATAATCAGAATAATGTATTTTAACCTGTAAGTTTATGATAAGGTATCAACTGTGTATATTGATAAAAGTTTTTGGTCCTAAAAGTAAAGCTGAGATTGTTTATCATCAGATTATTATCTGATAATAGGTAACCTGAATCAAGTTAAGCTGTGTAAAAAAACGGTAAGAATGTCAACTAAGAATAAATAAATACTGGTACAAATATTCTAATTCTGCAGTGATATATCAAGGAGTAAATACCCCTGGACAACCAGTCTTCCTGGAGGGGCAGCAACAGGTTTAAAAAGTTCATATCCCACTGGATATTTCTACTTTCCGTTCCATTCCTCTTACATGAAAACGCACTTTGCATGTAAAGCTTGACTTTCTCATTTGCTTTTAATTCTGTTTCTTAGCAGCTCATGGCATACAGTGTTTATGCCATGAACAAGGAAGGCCAAATTATTCAAGGATATCAAGTAACATAGAAACAATGAGTTTTGTCAGAAAACTAAGTACCAGACCACCTGTCCCCAGGAATCAAGTCAGAAAGCTACATTTGAAGATGACCTCAGCTTATATAATAAGACTTATCAAAAGTTGGGAATTGATGGCATTTATTTAGTATTTTCAATTTTCAAATATAGAAAAATATATTTGTCCTTTAAGATAGTTTACAGCATAGTTGTCTTAGATTAATGATGGAATTCAGAAAACAGAACCTTTTAATTGTAGAAATGTGTTCTGCACATTTTTGATGGAGGGTACAAAAATAGACCCAACATCTGCAAACACATATTTAAGATTACACAATTACAATTTACGAATAGAGTATCTATAATCCATCTGCATCCATTTGGATATTTAAGACATTTCCATGGGACTCAAATTATTTTATATGTCTATGAACTTAAAAGGAAGGAAAAGTGTCAGACCCACTATAAAATGCTTTAAGCAATAAATGAATTCTATTATACATGTAAAGTTCACCCCCATCTAAAAGAGCCAGTTAAGAGTTCTTTGGGGCTGGGTAAACAATCTGATATAAACTCTAATATAGATTTTGCCTAAGTTTACAATATTTGCTTTCTGAATCTCCAGAAGTAGTATTTTCAAAAGAGGAAGAAATTACAGTTTTTTGAAGTTTTGTTGTTATACACATAGTCACTTTGTATTCTGTGTTTAAGTCTTGCATTTATTTATGTCAGTTATATATAATCAGTTCAGGATAGAATATTATGAAATATACTAGTCTAAGATTTATACTTGATAATTTTGCCTTTTGGAATTTCAACATATATATATGAACACTAACATTTTATAAAATATCTATGTTTTTCTTTTGTTGAAAAACACAATATATATATGTTGTAGGTTTTTTTTTTTTCCATAAGCTAATGGTTTGGAAGCTCTTACCATGAATATTCACTGTACCATCAGATTGGCTTTGCCACCTCTGTGGCAGAGTGGTTGTGCATATTAATATTTTTTTACATATTAATGATCCTTTTGAAGTGACTGGATCCTCACCCTTCACTCCATGTGCTTCTATTTTCCCACATCTTTCACCTGACTAAGGATTAATGAAATCACCTCATCATAATTGTGACCATAATTTCATCCAACAAGTACTCAACTTGGGTGTTAGCAGTTTATTAATGCTTACAACTTGTCTCTCTCTCTCTCTCTTTCTCTCTTTTCCTTAGTTGTAGCACAGTAAGGATGTTTGAATGTATATTGCCATCTAAGGTAAGCTTTCATATGGTTTTGGCATATGAAGCTTATGACTGTCATAAGCCATACCAAGCCTGTGGAGTATGGCATGATTTTCATTACGTAATCCAATGAAAATAGACTCTTTAAAATTGCTAACTTTGTAGTTTTAATTTGTACTTCAGCATCTTAAAATTAATATCTAGTACTTATTTATCACGACAATCTCCTGGTGACGTGAAACAAATGGTTGAATGTTGTACAGCATGAATCGAAGCATTTAATGTAGATGGAAATGAATGATACCCACGCATTTCTGCATTCTTTGCATCAAGGAATGGACATGTACATAAGTGGCATCATTTCTACCAATATGTGACTTGAGTTTTTTTATTTTATTAAGGAGAATGACTTTCTCAAATTTGCATTAAAGAAATTTTAAGAATGTTCAAATAGCATGCTGTTTTTGTCTGGACATGAATTTATTAGCAAGTAGTAAAAGCACTTCATTAAAGAACCATGCAGTTTTGTGGTTTCGTGGGCCCTCATCTGAATGAGGCATTTGTTTTTTTAATATAGAAACTTGGAAGGTAAGTATGAAATATTAGGCATTCCTCTCACCTTCAGAAGGTATTGGACCATTCCTACTGTTTTTAACCAAATAGTTTCAGTTTTTGCACTTTTGACAGTTTATAAGTGTGAATAGTCTTTTCTTCTCCAATGTACCTGAATCAGAACTTTTTTGTGCCTAATTAAAAGGAACATTAACAAACTGGAAACAGGCATTTATTTTGCCCAAACCTTTAAGTCATCTATAGAGGATTCACAAAACCTCTCTAAGAGCAATAAGCATTTTCAGCCATTTAGGAATTTAAACTAAGATCAAACAATAGAAGGGTAGCAACTGCTATGATCTTCTGGGAACTTGCTTTTCTGTATAGGTGCCAAGTGCTTTAAATTCTGAACGTACTAAAACCTGGAGAAGATTTCCAAGTAGGGACTGAATGAATCTTTGTAGTAATGGGAACATAATTAGTCGCATTTCCAGGCAGCTAGGCCAGCAGTATTCTTTCAGTGATTTTTCACATAGATGGTTTTGACTTTTCCCTTATCCTTTTTGTCCTCTCTAGGTGGGCTGTCCTTCTGCAGGCTCCTCTTGCAAGGTGTGCCTCCAAACATAATTGACTCATATTTGCGAGACTTACACTCAAGCAATCCCGAGGAATACTGAGGGCTGGGCATAGCCTCTCTGAACTCTGCTGCTTTGAAATCTGGTTGAAAAGAGAAAGCATTTTCTGGTTTTCCACCAGGCCCCCGAGTGTGGTCATTTTCTTTCCTCTGAATGTTGAAGAGAAAATAAAAATAATGTTTGCACAGGTTGCTTAATTAAAAATTGCAAACAAAATTTCATTTGTGGTCCGTGGTTTGGTCATTATTGTTTGTGCTTTGTTTGCTGTATATTGCAAAAAAAAAAAGCAAAGTATAGAATAAGCAAAAGTTATTATTCTAGCTTGGCTGTAAATGGCCCCCCTCTCTCAGAGTGGAGTATACAATCCACCGTGGTGGAATCTTGAACACCCATCTTGCTCTTGATATAATACTTTATTTTTAAATAAATCAGAATTGCTAATTTCACACAGGCCTTCTTAGCACAAAGATCTATGCCCTTTTTTTCCCATCTGAATTCATTAAAGATTCTTAAAGTATACCTTTCAGACAAATTTTCTCAGTAGAAATGAAAGCTCATTCAGGAAATAGGACAACAAATGTTGGGTGTTTATGGTGAAATATCTCTGCATTCATTTATGTGTTTGGCATCGCATCCTAAGGCACAGAACTGAGGACAAAAGGCTGAGAGCCAGGAGCTACCAAACCTGGGTCCAACCCCCATGGTGTCCCTGGCAGGGCATCCTAGCCAAATCCACTAGATATCCTGCCAAAACGGCTAGTCCTAGGGACGGAGGGCTGTTGCAGCCAATAGAGCAGTCACAGAATTAGGGTTAACAGACACCATCTGTTGGATTTGAAGGAAACCTCTTTTAAAAATCTAGCAGCTGAGGACTGGGGTTATATAGCTCAGTGGTTATATAGCTCACTTTCCTGGCATGTGTGAGGCACTGAGTTCGATCCTCAGCACTGCACATAGATAAGTAAAATAAGGGTCCATCAACAATTTTAAAAATATTGAAAAAGAGAAATCCTTCTTAAAAAGCAGCTTTTAAAATATTTTAAAACATTTTTAAATGTTTCTCAGCTGCTAGCTGAGAAACATTTGTGCTAATCTATAGTCTTTTTTAGCATCTTCCTTTGCTCTTCCAGATACCGTAGTTTCAGGTAAAGGAGTAGAATGCAAGTGTGAGGTACCACCCCATTGTGTTTTGCCCACGTTTCCTCCCCTTTTCCCTTGTTCCAGAAGCTAAATGGATAGTGACTCACAAGTGCTTCCATAGCATCATGGGATGACATTTTAAAATATCTGCACTGCTTCCTTTCCAGATCAGGGCTGGGAAGTCATGATGGTGGTCTTGGATCTGAGTGATGACAGGCTCATGAAGGGACAGGTAGACCATCCAGCTAGTTGCAGGACATTCGAACACAAGAGAAAACTAGTTTGTGTCCAAACTACGGTGGCTCCCTCTTTTTCCATTCTGATTGGTTGGTGATCTTGCCTTTATGGTTGTTAGGAGGGTTGCCTCTTACCCTGATCTTATACTCCCAACAACTCCAAAATAGTCATCCCTTGGTCCCTGGGTATCCAACAGGGATTGGTTCCAGGACTCCCCGTGGATACCAAATGCTCACATCTCTTCTCTTCAATATCATAGTGTTTGCATATAATCTATACATTCCTCCTGTATATTTCAAATCATCTCTAGATTGCTTATAATACCGAGTACACATGAATGCTATTTTAATAGTTCTTGCTCTGTACTGTTAAGAGGATAATGACAAGAAAAATAGTTGCCCATGTTCAGTGCAAATGCATTTTCCCTCCAAATATTTTCGATCCATGGTTTGGTTGATTGAATCCTTGGTTGTGGAACCCAAGGACCTAGAGGGTCAACTGGGCTGCTGTTCAACAGCGCAGCTGGCTGCCTAACTCAAATATCCATTGACTGATTTTGCCAAGTCATGGTCAAGTCTGTTAGGCTGTTTATAAACTCAGCCTAAAAGTGACCATAAAGCATCCTTCCACAGTTTTGGTTCCCCACTCATGACTTACGCACTCTAATTATATTCTGTGCTTTATAATGCAAATTTTCTGCATATGGTCTTGCCTCATATTAAAAGTATCCATGCAGTGCAAAGTTCCAATAAAGAAGAAAAAGTTCATTTTGAAACTGTAAAGAGCAAAACATGTCAAGAGCTATCATTGTTCTCAGTTTCCCTATAATTGTTTCTAATTGTTTAAATTTCATTTTATTAAAGAAAAATTATATACCACAGGAATTTACCAAAAATTCTTTTTGGAAACTTAACATTCGTTAAAAAGTTTAAAGGATCATATTTATTTACCTGATTTAAAAGAGAGTTTGCTGAATGTTCTTATCTAAATTTTTATAGAAGTAGGAGAAAAACCAATAGTTCTAAGAAACATTGGAACAAGGTAATATGTCTTTAATTATTCACTTTTAAATTGAATTCTGACGTCTATTCAGTTTCACAAATGGGTTATTGAAGGTCTGACATGTGCACTGACAAACAATTTCATGCATTCAAAGGATTGGTAATGTATAAATGAGTACACAAAGGGAAACGTATACACACAGCAGGTGTAAGAGCATTATGAGGCTTTTCAGAAGTTGGATAACTTGGTATCTGTATTTGTTAGTACTGTTACTGGCAGTGAAGCTAGGGGCCTGCCCAGATCCCAACTGGGAATGTGCTTCTGCATGAGAAATAAACAGAGTAAGAAGGAAAAAATTCATTTAATGAAGTGTGGCTAAAACTGGGGAGAAGCAACTAAATTTCTCTGCAGGTCCTAGAGAGGGCGTTACAATTGATAGAAACAAAAACCAGGAAATATATACATGTGTAGATTTATCTAGGTAGTGCTAACCAGAGAATGTCACAATTCCTGTTTTTCAGCTTTTGCTAATGCCACCTGGACTTTAGTGGCAGTTTTTCAGTTTCCGTTGAGATGGAGAAAATAACAACCAGCAAGTTTTTTGGGGAAATCTTTTAGGGATTTTAATTTCAAAGGGGTTCTATTATATCTCCTGTAGTTCAGGGCATGCCATATTGCTTTATTTTTCTCAATCGAATGTAATATGAGTCTGAGGTCCCCACCAGCTAAAGAAATTAAGAAATTCTCTGTCCTGTGTGGGGATTCTACCTCAGTCTCAGATTCTAAAGTCAGTTGGAATCTTCCCTGGTGCTTATTAAATGCAGCGAAGGAAAGCGCTCTGGTCTTCAGTTAATACTGGTGATGGTAGAGATACTTGTGGTACAACCCCATGTGGTCCATGCAAAGACAGGTGACTCTGAAACTTCCCTAACAAGCATGGGAGGCTATAGCGTGGCTGTTGTATTAGCAGGATTCTCCAGAGAAATTGAATGAATAGAAGATGAGTGGGTGGATGGATGGGTAGATGGATGTGTTGGGGAGCAGACAGATGAGGATGGTGGGAACATGAGGTTAAGAGAACAATTCTATCAAATGGGCCCACTCTGCTGATCCCCACATGCTTTTTTTCCCAAGAAGCAATTTACCTGCAGCCCTGCCTGGCCTAAGTGGACAGGATATGGCACATTCCTTAGCAAACTACCTGTTAACTGCAGGAGAAACGCAGGCCCAAGATAATGTCAGTGGGAGGAACCCAGGAGATTTTTTTGTGACTGAAACCCTGGGAGATAAGAATGATTCCTTCCAACCATAAAATCTGTAAGAATGTATGATTAAGAATCCAATTAGAACCCGTCTGCATGGGCCAATGTGACCCACAGTTGCCATGACAGTGGGGACTTGAAAGTCTCATGTCTCCTTGCTGTCAGAAGTCAAGAGGACCTGGTTGGGGGTCTCTGGTAACTTCTCTGGGACCCCCCAATAAAAGTGGAATGCAAGAGAGGCACATTGTCCCTCTCTTCTCTGAGAGGACCCACTCTCTCCCTTGAGAGTGTACCCTTCCCCTTTCCTATCCCTTCAAGAAACTCATTCCTATTATTCTAAGCGACATGTATGAAATCTTTCTGACTTGATCACAAAAATTGGGGTTTAAAGAGGAGGTCTTCACATTGCCTCAGTTTCTCAGGAGGCCCCAGCTCTGTAATAGATGGATGGATAGATTTCTAGGGAGAGATTTATTATAGCAGTGATGTGGTTATGGAGGCTGAAGATCCCATGATCTGCTGTCTACAATATGGACACCTGAGAAGGCTGGTGGTATAGTCAAAGAAATCAATAGTATAAATTACTATTGATCTGGATCTAAAGGTCTGAGAATCAGGAGAGCCCAGAGTTGGGCGATGCCTAGCCACAGGGGAGGACTATCTTCTTCACTCAGTTCATCAGTTCAAATGTTACTATCTCCAGAAACACCCTCACGGACATACCTAGTAATGTTTAACGACCTAGCTGAGCATCCTTTGGTCCAGTGCAGTTGACACTAAAATTAACTATCACAGTATTTCACCTGCTACTTTTAGGTGGGAGCGTTGGTCAGTTCTACTCAGTACCAGCCTTAGACTTGGACAAGAGGAACCTCAGGATTTTCAAGAGTTCCACTCTGGGTCTCTTCCAGTCATAACACCCATGGGGATGGTGCTACTCGGAATATTTATCATACCTCTCTTTCTTACAGACCGCATCCAAACCCAAACCCGTTTTTTTGTTTTGTTTTGTTTTTTGTTTGTTTGTTTTGCTTTGTTTTGTTTTGTTTTTTTTTTTTTGTTTGTTTTTTTTGGTCCTGAGATTGAACCCAGAGGCACTTTCACATCCCCAGTCTCCCACCTTTTTTTGAGATAGGGTCTTGCTCACTGAGTTGCTAAGGGTCTCACTAAGTTGCTGAGGCTGGCTTTGAACTTGCAATCCTAGTGCCTCAGTCTCCTGAGTTGCTGGGATTACAGGCTCTCCAAACTCACTTTTAAGACCTCTTCTCTGGATTCAAACTCCCAAGGAAGTATCATGTGACCAGTATATGCACCACCCCCCCCCCCCGCCACCCCAGTGTGGCCTAGAAGCATCTATTTGTCAGGGAACTGGGCTGGGGGAAAGTGACAAGAGAGGCTGGGGCACCTACATGTGTGCACCTGACACCCCTCAGGGTGCAGTGCGGGAAGGAGTTGGGGTGACAAGAGCAGGGAGACTGGACCTACTGTGCTATGATATTTTTGGCAAGTATCACTGAAGAATCTGATCACGCTACATCCAAATTGGACACTCCAGGTCATTGTGAAGATATCCTCCCAAAGGATGGAGGATACAACTATTTTATTAACCAGCAGTCAGCTTGATTTATAACTTCTAAGTATTTATACATAACAGCTGTAAAAGTTGGGGTGCAGTTGGCCCCCAACAGCCTCTGTTCCCTCCCTTTACCTCTTCCTCCTGCCCTTCCACCAGCCAACACCACTCACCCCTCTCCTCCCCATTCCCACTCACCACGCTCCAAACCTGACCTTCTCTCTCCTTCCTCCCTTAAACTTCTCCTGAATGGAATTCTAGAAATACAAGTTTGACCTCTCTTTCTTATGAGTAGGGATAAACTAAGAAATAATAAGACCAGGTAGTCTTCTTACCAACTCTATAATTGATTCTAAATTAAACTCTATATTTATTTCCTTATTTTAAGAGGGTGTCACTTAATTTCCATCCTCGCACCAAAAATTCAAGTTACTGTTCCATGTAAGTATTTATAAAATCCCTTGTAATTAAACTTTGATAATTCAGGACTAGAAAAACAAAGCTGTTAATGGAACAACCAGTTGTTGATTCTAAGGTTGTCATCACCCTCTTAAAGTCACCTGATGATCTCTCTGTGTCCCCAGATGCACTGGCCCGGGTCATCTCTGGCCTTGTTGAATATTTTTATTCTATCTGGAGTAGATTACTCGCAGCAAAATACCGTGGAGGTGACAGAGGCAGTTAAACTCTACCAGAGCGGGGACTCGACAGTGGCGTGGGGTGCTGGAGGACTCAAATCTGTCGTTAAAGAAAAAAGTTTGCACTCAGTTGTCCGTGCCTGCTCTTTCTCCCAAGCCATAGTTTCAGAAAGAGGTTTCCTGTTCTTTGTAGATAAGCACTCACATGCTGTCCATGGCAAGACTTCTAATCTTGGAGCCCAGGAAAACACCTTAAAAGATGTTACACACCAATGTAAAAGTCTTGGCTCACATCTTTTAAAGTTAATAAAAAATAAATAAAAAAGAAGAACAACAACTTCTAGTGTTTACCAGCAACGCTGCGGCAAGGAAAGAACACTATTCATACTTTGTAAGGAAACCTTCTTGAAGAATCATGACAAAGGATAATTGGAAGACAGCCATGTTTCAAAATAAGCCAAAGCTGTTATGAAGTCATCTGGAAAATTCCGAGCTCTGGAGAGCCAAGCAAGTATCCCCTGCAGGGTATGGGATGAAGTGCCTCTGGGCTGCTCATCCCAGTCCCAGGCCTGAGTGTCCACTGGGGGTCACTGTGAATGCAGTTCCCATTTCTGCTTTGGGAGGTGTCCCTGACCCTGAGGTAGTTGGAGTAATAGTGGGGAAAAGCCTCGCTGTGAGGATTATTTTTATGCTCATCTTAACAGCTCATAGCTAGGACTCCAAGTCATTCCTAGCAGCAGAAGCAGGAGTTCAAGGATGATGTAGATTGTTTCCTGGGATTTTTCTGTCCTGGGTCTTTCAAGTTCTCCTAGTGACAACCATGGATTCTGGCTTGACATGGGCCTTAGGGTCACTCCTCTCACTCAAGGAGTTAGGTAGGAGTAGACAGACTGGGGTTGGTGACAAGGGGGCCAGTGATGGCCAAAGCTAAGGAGCAGCATCAGGCAGGAGAGAGGAGGGGAGGACAGAGTAACACACTGTTATTTGCTCAGAGGGGAGGGCAGCGGGGAGCAGTCAGAGGGGAACGAAGCCAGAAATAGCCTTGCCAGGCTAGAGGAGGAAGCGGTAAGGAGGAAATCAGCAATAGAAAGAAAAGAGCTCCTGTTGATCTGCTTTGCAGCATGAACCCAGCCATGCTGCATTCCTCTTTGTGCAGGATGGAAAACCACAGGGAGACGGCAGGCAGGCTGCAGGAACACAGCGTGCATGCTCAGCACTGCCTGTGATCCACGCCTGGTGTTCTCCTCCATAATAGATGAGCTTATTTTAATACTAAAACATTTTCTTCTTCCCGGATCTTCAAGTGGATGTCTGTTTCTCCAGGTGTATTGTCAAGAGATGTAGTCCGGGAAGCACAGTGTTATCTGAGAAAAGCTACATCCACAGACGATGCCCTTGTCTAGGACCAAAATGTAGACTTCAGTTACCCTGTGGGTATTACCACAGAATCAGTACCAGCTACAGCTCTTGTAAATATACATAAAATATAAATATTTAAACATCTATCATCCACCTCTCCAGCTATCAAATATTCAATCCTTTATTCTGGAAAGAATAGCCAAAGGCAAAATCGAGTACAGTTAGTCTTTCTCCTCCCTTATTGTTGTCTGAGTCCTTCTTTTTACCCACTCCCTGTACAGTGGGGCCAACAGGGCTTCTCAGATCCTGTGCTTTGGTCCCTCTTTACCCAGAACATGATTTGATGACCAGCAGCTTTGGTCACCTGGGAGTTTTTTAAAATGGACACTCCAAAGCCCTGCCCTAAATCTACAAATTCAGAATCTGCATTTCAACCTGTTCTCTGGTGATTCGGTGTTCATTCGTGTAGGAGAGGCTGGACTCCAGTTCTCTTTTTGTCTAATTCCTTGCATGGATATTTATTTGGGGCCATTTTCTCTCAGTTGTCCTAAGGGAAAGCTGTTCTGATAACTGGATTCCCTCTCAGGTACTTCTGATAATGACATTACCTAACATCCAAATATGACTTAACTTGCTGTGGGAGTTTAGGCAGCCCAAAGTTGCTGAAAAGGGAAATTTTAATGAAGGGGGTTCCCTCTAGCACTCCTCAAATCATACCTTGGAAAACATTTTAAAGCAGTAGGACATGAACTCAGAAAAGGATAATAAACGAAAAACAAAAGATATAAACAAGATTGAGAACTAGGAACTGTGTCTCCAAGGGAAACCAGTTTCCTTAACCCTAAATTGCGTTTGCAATTTTAAAAAGCACAGTTACAACATCTCAGGGACTCTTGTGAAATTTTGTTTTCTGATCTTGGGGAGGAAATGTATTTCTAGAGGAGAGCAAAGGTTTTAGTTGATATACTATTGAACAGTGAATCTCTAGCTACCTACAAATTTTTAAAAGTAGCACAGTTTCATAAAATTTGAACTTTAGAATCTCAGTACAAAACCATTAAGATAGAAATTAAGTAAAAGAAAAATGGGGAGAAACAAGTATTTACAAAACTACAGACCATGACAATTGTAAATACTCCAGCCTATAGACTGAAGCTCAGAATTCTAAATATCAACCCAGGTAGCTTTATACCTTGAATTCTGCTACATTGTAAGTCTAGCCAAATGATTTGCTTTTTTAAAAAAAATATATACATATTTATGAGGTACAGTTGCAGTAATTTCAGACACTGAGGCCGACACTTGGCTTGGTGATATAGTCCTGGTGCCGAATGAGCTGGGTGGGGAGACAGATTAATAACTAAATTACAATGAAAGGTAGGCTGGAATACAAGGCACAAAATACTCTGGTTGTGTGGGAGCAAGAGAGGTGCAACTGGAAAAACCCAAGTGGTCATCTTGGAGAAGGAAGAATTTAAGCTGAGCCCTGACTGGCAGTCAGTGGTTCAGGGTGGTAAGGGATAGAGGGTACTCCCCAAGGGCGAAAAAAACAAGGAGCCAGCTAATGGACCCAAGCAGCTGGAGCACGGGATTTAGGGAAGAGAGGAAGGGAAGAGACACTTGGGAGATATGATTAGAAAAAAATGATCAGGCTTTTAAATCCCCAGCTAGGTAGGTGGGACTTCATCCAAGGCTTCTGAACAGGGGAATATATCATTGGTTTTAGGAAATTTAGTAAAATCATTCTTTTTCATTTTTAATTGATACACATTTATGGGGTACAGTGTGAAAATTCAATCATGTATACAATGTGCAATGACCAAATCAGGGTGATTAGAATTTCCATCTGCTTAGAGATTGATCATTTCTTTGTGTTCACAGACTTGAGACTCTCCTCTTCTAGTTCTTTATACAATACATAACAAACTGTATGCTGTCTTCACCCTACTGTGAGGTAGAGCCTTATAACTTATTCCTCTTAACTGTGTACTTTTGGTACACTTTATCCAGTCAAATAATTCTTTACATAATATTTAGAATGAATTATAATGGCACAAAGCCCACGTGATATATAGAAACTGGAGAGTTTACTGTTGACAAATTACTCATCTAAGTCCTATACAGATTGAGTATACCTTATTCAAAATGCTTGAGATCAGAAGTGTTTCAGGTTTTGGATTCTTCCAGAATTTGGGATATGTACATGTACATAATGAGATGGTGGGGCCCAAGCAGAAACACAGAATTCATATATGTTTTAAGTGCAATTATAAACATAGCCTAAAGGTAATTTTATATAGTATTTTGAGTGCTTCTGTGTCATATGACTTGAGTGACATGAGGTCAGGTGTGGAATATTCCACTTACGGTGCCATTGTGGTAGCACTCAAAAAGTTTCAGAATTTGGAACATTTCGGATTTGGGGTTTTCAGATCAGATTTGCTCAACTTGTACTTAATTGTCCAATTTATTGGGTGGTATTTTGCAGTAGTTAGGAGTACGGGCTCTGGAATCAGACTGAGTGGGCTCAAATCCTGGTTTCCTCACCATACTAGCTGTACAATCCTAGCAAGTTACGGAATCTCCCTGTTCTCCAGTTTCCTCATCTATGAAATAGGGATGATAATGATAAGCATTTTATACAGGATTTGTGAGGATGAAAGGAAGTAGCTCCTGATACTCAGAACAGTGCCCAAGATAGGAACTCATGTGAGCTACCAGATTAATTCAAGAAAAGGAAAAATTGTCACTATACTGTATACGATAGATATATACAACACTCCATAATAATTCATGTTAATTATTAAGGAGTCTTAATGTAAGAGATGATGTAATAGGAAACCTATTTGTTTTGGGTATTAGAATGCATTGTATGCAATCGATAAGGTAAAAGGGGGCAGATATGCCTCAGTATGCCTTGAATTAATGTGAAATTACCAAATATTTACCACCAAAAGCTTTAAGGGGGAAAAAAATCAGCTTAGAGCATGATGAGAAAAACAAATGGTTCTTTTAATTTTTATTATTTTTACTCCTTTTTAATTATGAAATATTTTATATTGCAAAATAAATAGTCAATATTTATGCCAGATGTGTGTCTGTACATATATAAATATACACATTTATACATGTATATGGCATAAGTAATGATTAAATGAAATACCCAATCTAACGGTGGTTGAGAGAGCTTGATGGTTGGCTAATATCCATCCTAGCACTTTTCAATAGTAGTGGAAATTTTAGCCACGCAAATTGTCAGACAGCTCAGGACTACATTTCCAGCCTCTCTTGCAGTTGGGTGTCACTGCAGGGTGACTGGGTTCTGGCCTGTGCGCTGGGAGCAGAAGTGAGGTATATGACATTAGGTCATGGCCTTGGAAGGAAAAGGAGTACAGCCCCCTTCTCTTTGCTCTCTCCCAACTGGTTGGACCACCTATTTTGACCTCAAGTTCAATGTTAACACCCTAAACATGGTACGTAAAGAAATCCATTTCTCTGACACCATGGAGCTGTGGTACCAACCCTGGATTAACTACCCAGACATTATATTTGGGGAAAATAAACTTCTATCTCATTCAGGCTGCTATAGTTTCCTAACTGTATCCTAAAACAATTGCCTGCAAATTACCTGTCAGGCCTGCTGTGTGCCCCTCTCAACCAGGAGCAACCACTATCCAGAATTGTATCTATAATTTTTTCCTTTTCTTCTTAGCTTTGCATCATGTGTTCATATCCCTAAATGCTAAATTTTGCATCTTTTCAAACTGTATGTAGGTAAGGTCACACTGTGTGCATTTTTCCTGTGCTGACTTGCTGCTGTGGATTGTGTAGTACCCCTCCCCGCTCTAATTCAAATGTTGAGACCCAGGTGATGGTATATGGAGATGAGACCTTTGGGAAGTAATTAGGCTTAGATGGGGGTGGAGGTCTGCCTGGTGGGACTAGTGCCCTATAATCAGAACCATCAGAGAATTTCCTCTCTCCTTTTCTATAAGCTAGCTAGTTTTTGGTACTTTGTTATGACAGTCCAAACTAATACATCTTCTCCCATCCCTTCAACAGTAAACCTGTGCAATTCATATTATTAAGTGAAGATAATAGGTTCCAAATCAGACTCAGCAACTTATCGAGACCTTGTCTCAAAATAAAAAATAAAAGGGACTAGGGATATGGCTCACTGGTAAAGCATCCCTGGGTTCAATTCCCCAGTACCAAAAAAACCAAAACCCCAAACAAACAACAACAACAAAACAGACATACAAAAGTGAAGATAGAGTTCATTAATTTTACTGCTACATTAAAATTATATAACTTATATGAAAATTCCACAGCTGATTAACCCATTTAGAATTGGTGGACACTTAATTATCTAGCTTTAGGTTATTGTACAAATGTACTGGCAGTAGTCTTATACCTATCTCCTAGATACTTGTGCAAGAATTTCTCTAGGATATCCTAGATCAGAATTGTGCTGTCATGTTGCAGAGTAAGTGAATATTCAGCTTTACTAGATAATGCCAGATTGTTGTGCAAATGGTTGTACCCATCTACTCTTCTTTACTAATACTCGCACTTAGGTATGTCTTATGTTCTGGTCAACAAATTGTATGTAGAACTATTGTTTGAAACCTTTGGAAAGGCACTCTAGTTTGCTGGTTCAGCTGAGTGGTAGCACCCTCCTCCTCCTTATTCTCCTCCTCTTCCTCCTCCTCCTCTCCTCCTCCTCCTCCTCCTCCTCCTCCTCCTCCTTTATTTCCTTTTCATCCTCTTCCTCTTTGTTGCTGCTTGAAATCCAGATAGGATGGTTGGAACTTCAGTAGCCATTCTGAACCATGAGAAAAACTTGTCAATATATAAAAGGACATTTGAGTAGGAAAAAACCAGATGAGTTTGAGTTCCTGAGGACCACAGAACCACCATATCAATTCTGGAATGCCAATTGTAGACTTCTTTCATGTAGAGAAAAATAAACTTCTATTTTGTATATATCAACATGTTTGGGGACTTTTGCTATAGAAACATAAGTACATTTGATTGTTTTTGTTTCTTACTCATTTTTAGAAGTTCTTTATGTAATCTGAGTACTATTTATTGTGGATGTTACTTGAAGGGAATACCTTTATTCAGTTTATGACTTGTCCTTTCATTTTCTATAGGATATCTTTTGATGTTCATTTGAAATGAACATAGTTGAATTTTTTAATCTGGGAAAGAATATATTTCTTTACCACAGTGATGGCATTGGTAAATTGAACAGTAGTTATCTCCAAGTCCAATGCACATAAAATCAGCATAGTTAAAGGTGAATTTCTTATGTTTTATGCATTTGTCAGCACCATTTTTTTCACATTAAAAATAACTAGAAATATATTCAATGAGAGGTTTGCTCTGATATTGCTCTGAGGCAGATGTCAAACTTTGTTTGGTAAAGGGTCAGGTAGTAAATATTCTAGATGCTGTAACCCACATGGTCTCTGTCACAACCCCTGAACTCTGCTAGAATAAACATGGCCTTATTCATGGCACTGAGAGTTGAATTTCATAAACTACAAATCATGAAATATTGTTCTTTTGAGTTTTCCCCAATCATTTAAAAATGCAAAACCCATACTTAGCTCTTCAGGAAAACTGGTGGTGGGCTAGGTTTGGCCTGCAGGGAGCAACTTGCTGACTCTGTTCAAAACATTGTCATGGATCCTGTGGGGCAAAATCCATCTGCTCTTAAGATGCTGCTCAGTGTTAAGTATCTGGAAGTAGTTTCTAGCCTTAGAAAAGTGCAAGTAGATCAGAACCATCAAGAGAAGAGCTAAGCAAGAGATAGGCCTATCTGTGCAAGAAACATGTTTATGACAGGATGTCCCCTGCCCAAGGGGGTGCATTGTGAGGTAAAGGACTGGTGAACCATTGTGTGGCAAGCGTGCTTGCTCCAGGGTGCAGTGAGAGGACACACTTGGATTTCTGCCTCCTATTCCAAGGAAGGGGGTGTCTAAAAATATCCATAGTTGTTGGTATCAAATGACCTGAAAACTTGGCCTTTGAATTTCAAACATCCAGTCCCCTCCTTAGTGTTTTCCAAGCCCTGACTTTAAAAAAAAAAAATCAAAAACTAGTTCTCTGACCCCGCAGTGAGGGTTAACTAAAACTCGCATGCTTGCGTGTTTCCGAGCTGGCCAGAGGGGGCTCTCATGGTGGTGAACCCAAGACCCACAAATTCATGTCCTCTCTCAAAAACACCGGGGCTCTGGACAGTGGTCAGCCCGAGGCCAGAGCGAAGGCCCACTAGCACCGCGCTGCGCCCACCACCACCAGGTGGAGGAAGCGCTCGGTAACCGTGCAGCCGACGGGACTTCACTCACAGAGCAGAAGAAAGGGGACCTCAGAGGCAGGTGCAGGAAGCCCGCCGGGACCGCCGGGGCCTCCTCCCGCGCCCGCAGGGCAGGGTCCGCCCGCCGCGGCGGCCACGCCTCGCGCCCCCGCCCCTCTCCAGGCCCCGCCCCCCGCCGCTCCCGCCGCCCCTCCGCCTTGGGGGCGGGGGCGGGGGCCGGGACCTGGGGCGGCCCGGCCTGACCTCCACCTCGGCCGAGCGGCCCCGGCGGCGAGCCCCACCCGGCCGGCGCAGGCCCGGGCCGCGAGCCCCTCCCTCCACCTCTCCCGCCCGGCCCGGCGCGCCTGGCGCTCGGTCGAGGCTGCGGGCCCGCAGGCGGCCATGGCGGCGGGGGCCGGGGCCAGGCCGGCGCCGCGCTGGCTGAAGGCGCTGGGCGAGCCGCTGAGCGCCGCGCAGCTGCGGCGGCTGGAGGAGCATCGCTACAGCGCGGCCGGCGTCTCGCTGCTGGAGCCGCCGCTGCAGCTCTACTGGACCTGGCTGCTCCAGTGGATCCCGCTCTGGATGGCCCCCAACACCATCACCCTCATCGGCCTCGCCATCAACATGGTCACCACGCTCGTGCTCATCTCCTACTGCCCCACGGTCACCGAGGAGGTAGGGCTCGCCGCCCGTCCGCCCGCGCGCCCGCGCCTCGTCACCCAACCGCTGCCCCCAGAGCCCCTCGCGCGCCCGAGCCCAGTCCCAGGTGGCTGGAGGCGCGGGAAGCGGGAAGGGAGACCCGCGTGCGACTGAGCATCCCGGTGGCCGCGAGGGGTGGGCACGGCCATTGCCACTGAGTCTGTGCACCGCGGACACTTTCACTGTCCCCGCGCCGTGTCCACCCGGAGTCTCTCCCGGGTCGCCTAAAGGCTGTCACGCCACTACCTCAGTCCCGTGACCATCCCAAGCCTCCCCCTTGCAGCAGCGGAGGGGCTGTCAAGGTCACGGCCCGGTCCCAAGTCTTCCCACATGGATGCCAACCTGTGGTTTGGACCAGCGGTTGGGTGCTTTTCACACTGAGGACTGGACACCCCATCACCGTTCTTCCTGGAGCATGGACTTGGGGTGGGGTTGGCCAAACCCGAATCGCCCTTTGGACACTTTTATAATAGTCTGTTTCTCAAAGGTGGTGGTAGTAGTGATCTGGAACTTACTGGGATACAACTTCCTCCTTACTATATTGACTTTTTCAAGAAAAACAAGCTAGGTTCCTATGAAGGTGATAATCCTTATCAGGACTGAGAGCTCATAAAACAGCAGATTTTATTAGCAATAATTATATTGGACCTATGTCCAAAGTTAAGGAAAGTAAATGACCCAGGCTTTGGACAACTAATCAGAAACACCCCAATGACTGAGTGTAGAGGAGATATAGGGTTGCAGAGTGAGGGTCACTTCTAGGTATAGCTTATAATAGTGCTGGGATAAGTATTGCATGGCACACTCTGTGACATTAATTTCCTTTCTTGTCCTGCAAATAGTGAAGTCCCTCCATAACCACATTTGAATATAGGTCCTGTGAAAGACTAATGAGAATTGAGGTTGGATACCAAAAATACTGTGGAAATACTTCACATTCTGCATCCCTGCAGCTGTTTTTAAATCGTCTGATGGAGCCCGTTGGAGTTGTGCACACCTGTAATGCCAGCTACTGGGAAGGCTGAGGCAGGAGGATCTCAATTCAAGGCCAGCCTGGGCAACTTACTGAGACCCTGTCTCAAAACAAATTTAAAAGGCTGGGGCTATAGTTCAATGGTAGAGCACTCCTGGCTTCAGCCCCTGGCACTGGGGCGGGGGAGTCTGATGGAGTCTACATTTTAACACATCTTGCCAGCTGATGGATATGCTTATCATGTATTTCTTAGCAGTCATTCTCATTGTTTTTCATTTCTGAATTGTTAGGAAAAAGTAACCCGCTTTAGTATTTGTTCTTTGTTGCTCAATTCTAGAATTTCCCACAAGCAGGGTATTGAAATGAAAAGATTGCTGGGTTGTTAGTGGAGGACTTGAATTCTCATCCAGCAGTGCCACAACAAACCTACAGAATCTGTTTTCCCATGTTGAAAATAGAAAACAATGCCATCAGACCAGTTTTACAAGGAAGCAGTAAGAGACAAATGATATATTATATGCAGATTAAGATGAGACCTCATAATTTACTCAACAAATTAAAAATATTCAATAAACATATACTGTTATTGAACAATGTTCTGAAAATGCACATGAAAACTTAGTTTTGATTGGGCCTGGATTTGGCTTACAACATCTGGATGTTAGCCAATATCAATAACATCTGATATTGGTCAATTAAATTGTGAACTCTTAGATGTTTTTATTAATTAAAGAACCCTTTGCTGAGCACTTAAAAACAATACACATACAAATAAGTAAGTCCAAGAGCTTCTGTTTAGGGCAGAAAGGGTGCTTGATGGGAGAGGTAAATTTATGATATTGATTTTAGGCTCAGAGTGGTTTTTAAAAAGGGCGTGAGCTGAGGATCTGATGCACTTAAGGAAAAAGTGAAAAATCAGGGTGGCTATTCAAGGGGGAATAAGGATTAACATAACAAGATGAAACTGGAAGAGTTTCTGTGGATGTCGTTCTGTTCGATCCTGATCCTTCACTGGCTCCTAAGTGACTGAAGCAGGGAGAGAAAAAAAAGGGTTTTCGGGATCCACATTTGATAAAATCCCAGCAATAGTGTGAAAGAGCGTAACAGTTTCCGGCTATTTTGCCTTAAGATCACAGAACTGATAAACAACAGGACCAGGCAGGATTCGGTTCTAAGTGGGACTGACTGCAAAGTCCATGTTGTTTTTGCTATGCCATCATCTTGTGTGGCGTTGCTCCTTTTCAGAGAAAAGGAAAACTCCTTGTGCCTTGTGTAATTCAGGTATGTAAAGGGCATTCCCATCATTGTTGAATTTCTGTCTTGTGTTGACCCCAAGAGGTTGGTAAGCTTTCCCTTCCTAGAATGACCTCTCTGCCATCTCAGTATTTCTTCTTCATCCATGCTGAAGTAACAGTAGTACATCTTTTTGTAAGAGAAAATTGAAGCCCAGAGAGGTTAAGTGACTTTAACCCTGTTTTGAAACTTGTTTTTTGATTCTCAGACTTAAGAATTCATAGTACTTTTCCAGACTTGACAGATTGTTTCCAAAAGGGTCAGAGCAATCAGAATAAGGGTTTTTAATATGGATGCTTGGGCTTATCTACTCAAAAAGGCTGCAACACTGACTATAGTAGTAATGTTTGATGTATTTTGTAACAACTGTGTTAATTTCTAGGACACGACCTGGGATGAAGGGAAACCGATAGGAAAAAAAAAATTGTGATTTATATTAAGCTTCTACAGTGGTGCTCTGAACTGCTTTTCAAGCTGTCTTTTCTGATTAGGAACTGTCACTAGCCAAATTGAACTACTCTGTACGGAAAGGATTTCTCTCCTTGTCTCTTTCTTTTCTCCTTCCTCCTTCCTCCTGCCTCACTTGTTCCAACTATCTACCCTCCCTGCCCCCTTTTTAATGGTACCAGGGATTGAACCCAGGGGTGCTTTACTGCTTAGCTACATCCCCCGTCCTTTTTTTATTTTGAGACAGGATCTCACTGAGTTGCCCAGGCTGGCCTCCAAACTTGCTGTCCTCCTGCCTCAGCCTCCTGAATAGCAGGGATTACAGACATGCACCAAAACACTGGTGCCCAGTTCCCTACCCATCTTTCAATGCCCAATTCTAACACTGCCTCCTTATGAAATTTTTCTTCCTTTTCCAAGTCACATCAACCACTTAATCCTCTGAACTCCCATTATAATAACAAGAATAATAACTAACATTGACTGGGTATCTAATATGTGCCAGGCATTATTTTAAACCGCTTTTGTTCTCTTATCCCCTTGAATTCTCCCAACAACCTTATGATTAAGGTACTATTAATACCTCTATTTTATAGTTGAGGGAACTGAAGGAAAATTTACCTCCTCCAGGTGACCTAACTTTAAGTGAGGACAGAATTCCAACCCCAAAGGCTGTGCTCCCACCATAGGCCTTTGTGGATTTTGTGAAGTTAGAGAACAGAACAGATGTTATGTTTGGGCACCTGATACAGTTGATGCTTATGATAGATGAGACCCAGGAGTTCTCTCCTGTGGAACTTCCATATTTTATTTTGGAGCTGTGTCCCCTTACTGAGCAGGACAACCTATCAGCTTTTCAGTTTAGAGAGCAGTTGCTCATTTGTATAATCTGCATAGCACAGTGCCTTGTATAAAGCAAATTCTTGGTAGGTATTTACTAAATTATTGACTGCATGAATTAAATAGCAATGTAATCTTGAGAGATGATGTCTTTCAACTCGTATTCAGTTTTAGCTGATCTTGGGTTAAAAATACTTAACTGTTTGACCTGAGTAATTTTAAGAAGAGTAGACAAGTGTTAGGGTGAATGAAGAAAACGAGATCTGAATGAGTTCCTCCCCTGATGAGGCAGTTCTGTCTGAACTCCACTCTAAGTGTGTTGTCCCTAGCCCCATGCCTTGTCTTTCTTATCCAGAAGTAGAATTACAGGTTCTTAGAGTTTGAAAGAACCTGAGAGTTTGTTTGATGCAGTTCCTACATTTATATATGTGATAACTCAGTGATTCAAATCTAGTTTTTCTAGTTGTAGTGTAGTAGCATGCTCTACTACAAAGCATACCATACATTCATTTTTGACTAGTTTAACCTGTGATTTCATTATATTTTACATATTGGATTAAGTGTTTTGACCCTGCCTTATTCATCTGCCATATAAATCCATGTCAGTATCTCTCTTAAGAGTACATTGTAGAAATGTGCCTAGCTTGGGCTAGGTCAGAGGGCATTGATTAATTCTTATGTTTTTAATGATAGAAAGTTGAACCAAAAGGTGAATATACCAGTGGAAGTAGAAAGATGTTAAGAAATGGTTTGTACTCTGTTTTAAATAACTGAGATTATAGCTGCTTTTGTACTGTATAATCAAGAGTTATTTGTTGGGAGAATGATAGAAAGAAAAGGCAGTAACTTTTAGATTCATACTCAGATGTTTTATTAACAGATTTGGTTTCTTTGAGTTCTAGTACATTTCCTCTTAATCACCTTCTTCTCCACCTCCTCCCTGCTTTCTTTTAGACAGTTCACTAATTTATCAAGCATCATTTATTAAGGCAGAAGACTTGTGAGGGAGTGACCTCTCTTATTAAAAGAAAATATAACCTCCTGACTTTCAGAAGATGAAAGTTCTAGAAACATGACAGGGTCTAGGGTGAGATAAGTCCAGGCCTCTGTATTTAAGGAGGCACTTGAGGAAACTGGGATCTGATGTCTCTTTAATTCTGCAGCTGAGGTGCCCCCTCACCTTCCCCCAGTCCAGTCCTGTGTAGAAAGAACCCCTTAGCTTTCCTTTGTGGTTTGTCTTTTTAACTCCTATGACTTCGCTGTACTTAATTCCCAAAGTATAAACTATTTCTCCTTTAAAATTCTGGGTCAGGTGTTGAAAAAACGTGGCATAGTGGTATAGAGAAAGAACATTAAAATGCTGCTCCTGGTGCATTTGACTAGGGCCACAAGGATTGGGCCACCTGGATTTTCTGAAGTTAAAGAACAGAACAGATGTTAGGACATGTGATACAATTGGTGTTGACGGTAGATGAGACCCAGGAGTTCTCTTTATCCCTCGCCCTTCCTATCACCCTTAGCACGGTGAAAGCCAGGTATTTTCGAGGAGGACTCTAGCAAGAACTAAAGAGGAAAACCTGGGACTCTTCACAGAAAAGATAAAAAGAAAGAAGACCACCTTGCAAAGTAGGATTTCTCTAGTCTAGAGAAAACGCTGTCCTCAAAGTGCTGGTTTAATTGCATTCATGAGTAATGCTTGATTTCCCTGGCCCTACCCTGTAACCTGCCTTACTTCCTAAAAATGAGTGTGTTCTCAATTGTTGGCACTTAAACGGAACTGAACAGACCAGAAGGCCAAGATGAAACCAGTAAGCCCCTGAGGCCATCCTGTTTGGCTTGACAGAATGATCTTCCCCTTCCTGATCACCAACCTGCTCTGGAGCTCTCCCAAGCCAGTGGTGGGAACCCTCTGTAACTAGGGAAGCACCTCACCTGCTCCCAGTAAACAGTCTTAACCATATCACAGGTTCCTAATATGGATGTTACACAAATAGAAGCAATCAGTCATTTCTAATTGTGTTTTCCAGCATGAAGGGAGCAGTCCATTAGAAGCACCATGAGTTCTCTTAAAAATCACAGAATCACACTGACTGGGCACAAAGTCCACCTTTAACAGCATACCAGCATTACATTTTTCCACATATGCATGGTCTGTCTTCTTACCTTCTTTTCTCTTCACCTCTTAGAAATTCAGTTTCTATTTTCATGGAGAGGGAAGTCAACCTATGTTTAGATAACTTCGAAATCTTACCAGCTGTCCTAATAATTGGTTTTGTAAATCCCTCTTTCATAAATATGCGTCAGCTCACCCAAGGAGTATAAATCAAAGAGGTGTTCTTTTCAGTATTAAACTTCGGATCATAGACAGTGTTTACATGTAGTGCTTTCTAAATCTTAGTTGGGGAAGATTTTTGCTTTGTGTATTACCCATACTAGATTTTATTTACTATTTTTCTCCACATCAACTTTAAACCAACTGACTTTAAAAACTCACACATTCTAATCATAAAATCATAGGTGTGATATACTAGCTATGTTTTCAAAATACTTTAAAAATTTCCAAAATATATAATTTAAATATATAAATACATTAAATATCTAAATAAATTAATATAAATACATATATTAAGAAAAAAGCTTACCCTCAAATCACCTAAAATTATCTGATATCAGTAATACTAATAACAATGGTTAGATTAACCAAGCCCTCATAAGCACTTTACATGTAATAACTCATTTAATTTTCACAATGAGACAGGAACAGTACCTGTTCCTACTTTTCACATGGAGATTTGAGAAGTAACTCATTCAATTCAGCCATAAGGATCTGGGTAAAAATAGAGTCCAGAATCCACACTTCTAACCACTCTGCAAGAAACCCCTGGGCCTGTATTCTTCCCTTGGAAACCATTGCTGTAAACTGTTATCTGATGGGGAAAACATCTGATGAAAAGTTGACTTTCATCATCTAGTTATTGAGCTCTTGAGGTATGTATACCAGATTTAAAAAACAGAATACCTGTCTTAGCCCAGTGAAAGGATTCTATTCTAATATGAAATGAGCCAAATACAAATGAGATTGCATAAACCTAAAGTGGAAATACAGCTTGGAGATGATTAGTCTAGCATTTTCCTTTAGAGAAGAGTCAAGAAAGTGTCCAAAGACCCTGTAACCCCAGCAGCTCGGAAGGTGGAGGCAAAAGGATAGCAAGTTCGAGGCCGGCCTCGGTAACTTAGCGAGGCCCTAAGCAACTTAGTGAGACTTTATCTCAAAATAAAAAATGGAAAGAACTGGGGATATGGCTCAGTGGTAAAGCAACCCTGGGTTAAATCCCCAGTACAAAAAAAAAAAATTAAAAAGAAAATCCAATATTTTATAACCTGAGTTATGAGTGAAGTTTGTCCAGAGAACAGAACTGTGCTCATTTTTCAGTTTCTAAATCCTTTCTTTTCTTCCTTCTCCTGGCAGTCTGCTTAGTCAATCACATGTTTAAAAAAGAGGTACGATGCACAGAATCAATCATTGATCTGTCTATGAGTGTTACCTTGGATCCAGAGTTAATTTTAACAACATATGGGCTTGTTCAGGTCCTTGGATGTTCATCTTCCCCCTACCTGACTTGGATTAAGACTAGTGTTCTTTCTCATAGTACAGATTTAGGTTTAGGAGAAGGGATGTTGGTATAGGAAGGAAGGCTGACTTCATGGCTACCTGAATTCCTCTTTTTTTCTCTGCACTTTAGTTTGTGACAGTCTTACTACTTAGAAGTTCTGAAAGGTTCCTGTTTGAGACCTAATGAAACAGCCTCTCTAGTTAATTGGTGCCATATGAATCTGTAAGGCTTTGTGGTCCTCATTCTTAGGAACTCATATTCTCCTGTAGTTGCTCTTCTTTGGCTTCTTCATTTTCTCCAACAGTCACTCTGATGCAGCAGGGTGCCCCTTTTTGCCAGTCTCACTCGCTGCCCAGTGGTTCTGCTCACTTGGCCATCTGGCTTCCCGCTCGCTGCGGCCATCTTCTCCATGCTAGGATTGCTTGCTCTGTGCCTTCTGCTGTGGAAGGCCATGTGATCCACTGTCATCCTTCCACCTGTCTGACTGACCACTTGAGGGACTGCATTCATGGATCACACTTCTCTCTCTTTAAAAGAATTCTCACTCTGTGTTGACTGAAAGACCACGGGCCCTTATGAAGCCCAGTCATTGGAGCATTGAGGGATTTGTTTCTTTCCTGGCTGAAGTTCCACTGAGAGGTCCATCCCCCAGGAAGTGAAAACAAGCCTGTCTGCTTAATAAAACAAGCCTGTTTTTCTCACTTTAATGGGTTCCTGTTTTCCTGCTCTGTGGAGCAGGATGAAAAGTGCCCCATGAAGAGGCCAGAGTGCTTGTAACTCAGAGAATGGGTCTTCTCTTTAATGCTCTTTCAGAACCTATCGTCAGGTAATGCACCTGTCGGGTGACATTAATAATTGAGAGCAGCTTAGAACTTTTCTTGGATCCTAGAGGTACCTTTGCAAGTCTCATATTTCGATCAAGGAACTTGAGTCCACTTCTCTTCTGGACTCGGACAGACTAGCCTCTCAGTATTTGTGAGGTTTCTTTCTTAATGGGACCCTGGTAACACTTAAACCACTAATCTGCCTCTGCTGGCCTTCCCTGTTACTGGAATTAGTTTTCACTTATATATATTTGAATGTTAAAGTGTCTTTTAGTTTATATTGGTCACGTAGAAATGTTTCCAGTATTTCCTGTCAGGAGCCCCTCCTACAAACAGAATAAAAAGAGGAAAATATGAAATAAAACCTATTTTGGAGGGGGAAATTTTTTAATTTACAGTTGACTAGTAGTATACATTTCATATGCTCATATGTGAAACACCATGTCTATTCTATATTATATATGATAATGAATTTAAGTAATTATTATCAAATCATTGTTTACAGTCAAAAGAAAAGGAATCATTGCTTTAAGAAGAACAAAATAGAATATTGTTATGATTTAATTTCCAGTTATTAAAAACTAAGTTGATACCGTAACGTAGTTTCCTTTGATCATAAGTTGGAGAGTATCTTATACTTTTATTACCACAGTCCAAGGCCAGAGATCTGACCCTGGGGGTCCCAACATATCAGGTCTGGCCATGAGTTCCTAAAACCAAACCAAAAAGGTAATGATAGAAAACAAGAAAGGAAATTTAATCAGTATGACCATAATTGGAAGACAAGGCAACTGGTATAAACCAGCTCTGTCTTCAGGGATACTGACATGAACTCCCAGATATATAGACAAGGGGGGACCATAAATATACATAGTCAAGCAGTCTAGGCCAAACTGTGGTCTGGATCAGTTGGGCAGGGACTTATCTAGGAGATAAGAAAGTTGCTATTCCTTATGGGGGTAATTTCAACTCATTGCAAAATGTTTGTCAGTTATACTAGTTGCTCCTGGAATATAGGGTCACTTAGAGCAGAGGAGACAGATACAAAGTGGCGGCAGAAATGTCAAGTGTTTTCACATTTGCAGGCCCAAGTGAAATCTGTGCTTTCAGCAAAAGCAGCTTCTAAATCTTTTTAATACTTTTAAATGATTATGAAAATAGAAATTAAGGGTTTGAGATGGGATGGCTTGATTCTGTAGGAATTTTCATTTGTTCTGTTCATTTTAATTGTAGAGTCAAAGATCTTAATCAATTTAATCAACTATTATTTAAGAAGTATTAACAGAATCAAATATCTAGACTGCCCAGTGCCTGAAGTAACCAAGATTTGGGAGATAGGATTTGGGAAGGAATCAGGCTTATTCAAAGCAGGTCTACGGAGGCTGGAGCATTGGATCCATCTTGTACCTGCTTGCCCATGTTTACAGTGGCATCTTTACAATAGCCAAGTTATGGAATCTGCCTAGATGTTCATCAGCAGATGAAATGTGGCATATATACACACAGTAGAGTATTATTCAGTCATAAAGAAGAACAAAATCATGCCATTTGCAGGAAATGGATAGGACTGAAAATCATTTTGTTAAGTGAAATAGACTCAGAAAGACAAGTAATGCATGTTTTCTCTCATATGTGGACTCTAGGGGGAAAAAGATGACATGAAAATAGAAGGGTAACAATTTAGGACCAGGGAAAAGGGAATAAAGGAGGGGAATAGTGAAACATATTAGTATGTGCTAGTAATATTTTTTTTTTAAAGCTCTGTCTTGGGGGGCTTGGGTGCAAGTGTTTTTTGTTGCTATTGTTTTGTTTTGTTTTGGTAGTACTGGGGATTGAACCCAGTGGGTCTACCACTGCATTATATCCCTACCACTTTTTATTTTATTCTGAGACCGGGTCTCACTAAACTGCCCAATCCTTCTGCCTCGGCCTCTCCAGTACTGGGGTTACAGATGCGAGCCACCATGCCAGGCACGAAGGCCCTTTCTTGGGAGGGGAAAAGGTGGTACGGGGAGCAGAAGGCTCTCTCCTGGGCAGGGTCCTCATCAACCAGGGCTGTGTCTCCCTTTTGCTTCTCTGGTTGAACACTGCAGTGGACTTTACCCTCCTGGCACCTGTTACTAATACCGAGGAAAAGATTTCTCATCTGCGAAAAGGGTTAGGAAGCTGCAGAAGGGTCAAAGGGAGGGGGAGCAAAGGACAGTTTCAAAGGAGCCCCTGTTACACCCGGTAGGCTACAGTTATAAAATAGTTGATTAACTGTCCCTTCCCTTGGTTAAGACTTACTTCTTTGATTAAGAAGTAAAGATTGGACTTAACCAAGGGAAGGGATACAGGATTGGGTGAGGAGAATGTTTAAGAAGGGAAGAGCCAGGAGACAAAATCAAGTCATAAATAGCCTGGACATCAGGACTCTCGGACTGGAAAGGAGCTGGAGTATGCAGTGCAGTTGGGTAGCTGGAGAGTCGGGCTGTGCCCCAGCTACTGACACTGGGTGAAGGACTGTGGTCATCCCTCCTGTTTTACTTCTTAGCTTGGGAGGCCTGGCCTGCATGTTCCAGCTGAACATGAAGACTTCCACTGCTGTCGCAGTCTGTTATCTTGGAGGTATTTGTTGAACGTTTATTCTATGCCAGTTGCTGTGCAAGGGAGCCGGGGAGGTAGCAGTGAGGGAGAAAAATGGTCCCTGCCCTCACAGCTTCCATCAGTTCAGACCTAGTAAATTTTCATTTTCAAGGAAAGAGGGAAAGGAGTTTTGCAGTTTGGCTGGAGGGAGCTGTGTTTGTAGAGGGCAAGCTGAAGGTCTAGTGCAGTTTCTGTTTGTGGAGATTTCACTTGAGTCTTTTCTTTTTATGACTTCCATGTTTCTTTCTGTCTTCTTGAACATGTGGGATATATATAAACTATTTTGATATCCTTGTCTGATACTTCTCTTATTTCTGATGTTCCTGGATCTGATATCACTGATTTTAGTTTTTGTAAATTGTATTCTTCTTTGCATGACTGGTAATTTTTGATTGGATGCCAAACCCTGAGCATTTTACAGTTTTACAGATTTTTTTTTCCTAATATTTTCTTAGTGTTAACTGTAATAAAGTTATTGGGAATTATTTGGGTCCTTTTAGGGATGTCTTTTAAGCTTTTTTAATAACGTCTGGGAAAGCCTTTGGTCTATAGTCTAGGACTAGTTTATGATCTTGGCTAAGGCGCTATGCTTCTGAAACTACCCAGTGCCCCAGGTCTTATGAGGTCTTTTTGCTCTGCCTGGTGGGCATGTGACCTTTTCCTAGCCTGCATGAATCTTTGACTTTCTTCTTCCTGGTACTTTCCCTGGCCTTGGTTGTTGGTTTTGTCTCATTCAGGCACAGTTCTCAGCCAAAGACTCAAAGGTACCCTTTTGTAGCCCCCCTCAACTTGGGCCTCTTTGTGCAGCTCCCCACCATTACTCTGCTTCACAGATCCTAGCTGCCTTGACCCCTCTGAACTTTGATATGCTTCTCCTCCACAGCCAGATTATAGGACTCTGTTTAGGTCCTTATTCCAGCACTGTGACCTGGAAACTGCCTCTGGGCAGTTAGCTGGAGCAATCATGGAGGCACATCTCATTGTTTCTCTTCTCTCAGGGATCATGACTGCCTGCAGTGTCTGAGAATTGCTGTTTCATATTCTTTCTAGTTATATAAGGTGGGAGGGTAAATCCAGTCCCTGACACTCCATCACAAATAGACACTGAGGTCTATAGTTTACCTTTAAGGTCTTATTTCACAGCAAATGCTTCCTGAATGAGTTTAGATCTGTGCCATATATGAATAGTATTATATTGAAAGAGGCTTGGACTAGGAATCAAGATCTGGGTTCTTAACACCTGCTCGCCATTTAACTTTGTATTTCTTAAAATATGGTGCTTCTGTGGTCCTTTACCCAGATGCCATGATTAATTTGATTTCTCAATTTAATTTTCCTCTATAGAGAGAGGGTTTGAACAGTCTTTATAGCATGCTGACGTGATATAAAATGTACACACAACAAAGTATGTCATTTGGCTTAGTTTGAGCTATTTTCAAACAGAAGCTAGCATGTTGTCACTGAACAGTCTGTATTATTTGTCTTTATACTTACATGTATTTTTAGGCACCATACTGGACATACCTTTTATGTGCCCTGGGACTCTTTATCTACCAATCACTGGACGCTATTGATGGGAAACAAGCCAGAAGAACAAATTCTTGTTCTCCTTTAGGGGAACTTTTTGACCATGGGTGTGACTCTCTTTCCACAGGTAAATTAGCATTCCCCCACCCACCCTGTAGTTTTGTTTTACACTGATAGCTTAAAAACCAAAATGAACTGAGTTGTTTGTCCAATTTTGTTTTTTTGCAGAGGTTTACATTTGGGAGCAATTTGCACAGGGTGTTAAAGAATGTTCCTTAAAACATCCTTAAAAAGGATGTTCAAAATTCATTTTGTTAGGTAGACCTTATTTTAATGCCAGGATTATATCCACTAAAACTGTGCACAGGGCAATTATTTCGTTAATGATTTTTTAATTCTTAATGGTTTTTAAACTTTGTTCTTTCAGTATTTATGGCAGTTGGAGCTTCAATTGCTGTTCGCTTAGGAACTCATCCTGACTGGTTGTTTTTCTGCTCTTTTATTGGGATGTTCATGTTTTACTGTGCTCATTGGCAGACCTACGTTTCAGGCATGTTGAGATTTGGAAAGTAAGTATGTTTTTTTTTAAGTTGTACATATAAACATTAATTTTTACAATCTGATATGACATTTATTTGTTCATAATAAGGGGGACAAAGCTTTATTCAGTAATTTAAATTATTTTAATTTCACTAGAGCATCTGTGCATACATCTTTTAAGTCTTTTAGGTGTTCTGCATGTTACAGTTACATTATTTGACAATAATTTTATTTTTCTTCCCCCATTCTCCAACTTCCTCCCTGGCCCAACTTTATAATAGGGCAAAACAAACAAACAAACAAAAAAAAAAAAAAAAACAAAAAAAACAAAATTAAGGGTTCCAAATATTGTAGAAAAATAATTTGCAGTAATAAATAGCATTTGACCCATATAATAAGTGACAAATGATGTGCAGCCTGAGGTTTTGTTGGTCAAATCATCATGTTCCCCAAAAGGGGGCCCCTTGACAACCATCAGCAACAACAGGTAATTGTGAAACTCTCAGCTGTGGAGCCAGTCAGTGAGATGATGTACATGTGCCCTGTACATGCTGGAGCTGGGCACCAGATGGTATCTATGCCTCTGGGGCCTCTTTCTTAGATACCAAGAAATAGTACACAAAGCAGAAATGCAGTTCTCTATCCTGCTTTCCATCTAGCTCCCCATCTACCTGGTCCTTGAAGACTTACTTGCCATTTGCTCACTCTCAGCTTTGCCTTCCTATGTCTACTAGAACTCAAGTCTTTGACTTCAGACCACACACTTCTTTTTTTTGAAGAGAGGGTGTATCGGGGATTGAACTCAGAGGCACTCGACCGCTGAGCCACCTCCCCAGCCCTATTTTGTATTTTAATTAGAGACAGGGTCTCACCAAGTTGCTTAGCTTCTCATTTTTTGCTGAGGCTGACTTTGAACTCAAGATCCTCCTGCCTCAGCCTCCCAAGCTGCTGGGATTACAGGCATACTAGCCGCCTGCCAGACCATACACTCCTAATGACTTCAGTTCCGAACTATGTGTCTAGCAATGTATTAGATGTCATGAAAAGATAGAAAACACAGATAGAGGCCTTCTATTAAGAACTGTATGAGACACTCTGTTAGAGATAATACTTCTGTGACACTGATTAGAGTCCAGATCAAGTGTGAAAAGATTTACTTTAGGTTTCCAGAATCACTGAAGAAATCTTAAATAAGAGGAAGGTAACTGTAGGCTGAAGTAGTTTAAGAGAGCTTTAATGGAAAATGTGGCTCTTTAGCAGATTCCTTACATACTAGTCAAGACCCATGGATGAGAAAGTACCAGTAAACATTCACGGTAACTGCAAAATTAAGAATCTGTACCTACTTATAGATGAAGATATGGTAAAATAGAAATGTAGCTTTGTAAAATCTAATGCATTTTTAATTACTTTGCTGTGGTAAACTGGAGTAATAATGCAATGTTCTGGATAATTGTCTATTATTATTAATGACTAAAAGTAAAACATTATTTTTTAATTTCTTCATTAAAATTATTTTTGAAATAAATTAGTTCATATTTCTGGCCTTGCTGTAAATTTTACTCTCAATTGCTATCGAGAATCTTGAACTGGAGCTTCAAAGATAAGTCATCTGTTATAAGAATTTGCCAGACACACTCAGGAAGACCACTCTATTCAGAAGCATCAGGAAAGTACTTAGAACATTAGGGAAATGGCTATTGTGAATGATTAGCTAACCCCAAGGAAGTAAAGGAGATCCTTCAGTGCCTCAGGGTCAGCCATTTAAATATTAACTCCACTCGCACTTATTTTCAGCTATGTACTTTTTTCACTTTACCAAAGTAGAAATACTTTGGAGAACTGAATAGGGTAAGTTGAAGGTCCTGCTTAACACCGCAGGAGGGACTGTACATAGTCCATCAGACACACCTATGGAGGTGTGTACAGACTGACCCCATGTCAGTTGTCCATTGGCTAGGATAGATTTCCTGAACATCTGTCATTTTTGAATGTAATTTTTATAGTATTCATGGTGTTTGAAAACAGATACATGAAACCAAGATGAACAATCTCAGAATATATTTTGGAAATTTGTTTCATGAGTACATTCTTGGTTTAAGCCTGTTTTACCTAATTCCCTGTTTATTAAAAGACTGAATATAAAACATACCAAATGAATTTGTTTTGTTGGGCTAAAGAACTTCAGGTTTTACTAACATTGCTATATTTTTTGCTGTATCATTTTTTACAATTTTTGTAACCTTTTATGCCACTTATTAGTAGTCTACTTTAGTATAAAAGTTATAAATACAGGTTCTGGAATCAGATTGGGTAGAATCAAATTCTGGTCCCTACATACTAGTTATTTGACCAGAAATATGTTAATTTGGAACAATTGTCATAAAAAGTTATTGTGAAGACTGAATAACAATGGATATAAAGTGCTCAGCACAGAATATGGAACATAGAAGTGCTCCATCCATAATAAAGTTAGCATTATGATGCCTTGCTATTTTTATTTTAATTCAATTTCTTTAGTATATTTGTTTCCTCATGAGTGACATTAACAACTAACCTGTCCTAAAAGAAAAACATGTATTAATCACTGAGGTCATAACTGATGTCATAAGAAAATAAGCATATGGAAGTTGAATCAAAACAAATTTGAGGAAGGGAGGGTAATATAATTTATTGAGTGGTTTTATTGAATACTGATGCAATGAATTTGAATAAATATTTTATCAAATCTTGAAGGAACATCCATTCTAGGCCCTGTCCTAGGTGCTAAATAATAAGAATAAACAAAACAGACAAAATCCCTGCCCGCATGGAGCTTACTTTCTAATCTGGGAGACACACAATAAAACAAGCTAAACAGGTAAATACTGCATGTAGTAAATTAGGTGGTGATAAGTGGTATGTGTCAATAACTGTAAAGGGTCTGGAATTTTACCAACTTACAAGCTACCAAGATAGCCTGTTGAAGTTTTATGAATGCCCACAAAAGATACAAACTCCTGGGTCAGAGGCAGAGGACAGTTTTAACTGGGGAAACAATAGCCAGAGGTACATGCTGTGCCAGACTTCCATGCCCCGCCCTCTTCCGCAGTCTTGTGGGGACCTAGCTGAGTGGCTGCATCTGCAGTAGGTTCCATAAAGAGAGAAGAACACTGAGGAATCCGACCGTTTGGTTTTATAGCAAGCGGAAGCAAACCTGCCGTTTGGGGAAGATGTAACCTCATCCTTCAGGGTTTCTCCCTACATACTCAACCCTGGAAAATGGCCCCAGTAGAGTGTTGCCACAAAAAGTCAGTGTGCAGACAGGAGTTTGCATTCTTGACACACCCGCAGGACTGCAAGGGTGCTCCAGGTCCGTGGTAGAAAGCCTCTCATAATTGTGAGAAGAAAAAAATAATCCAGGAAGAAAGAGCAACTATTTAAACACTTCTGTTTTCTTATGAATATGAAACATATCATGTATTGTCCCACAGAATACAAGTACTATCTATTTTACTTGGATGTTGTTATGTTGATCTCTTGAAAATAGAAGAGATGTTGTTATGTTGATCTCTCTACAAATATGAACTTGTTACTTTGAATTAGATCATTAAGGCCATAATACATTAGTAACTACTTTAACTATAATTTTAAACTGTTATTTTAGTTTATTTGTTAGAATTTAGTTTATATAGTGAATATAAGTTTATCAATGGTGTATTAGATTTTCCTTAGCAGTCAGTAGAAAAATTTTACAGTTAAAATCTGTCACAGTTCTAATGCTTGCTATATGAGAGTGCATATCTTATTCATAACATCTTGCACCCATGTAGGGTCTTATGTAGTTCAGTAAAGCAATGCTTAAAGTTTAATTTTTAAAACTAAATCAAACTTGAAGTTCAAATCCAGTGTTAACTTGTTTTATGTGTTTCTTTTTTTTAAATTAACATGTGAATATTTAATTTTTCCTTTCTTTCAAAACCTTGAGAATTTCCATATATTATCAGATCAGTTTCTTAAACTATGTTTGATAGGACTCCTTTTCCACAACCCAACCTAGAATTATAACATACAATTTAAAAAAAAAAAGCAGACTTATAAAATATAGTCCCCAATATTTTATTTGATTCAACACCCAAAATATTACTGTTAAATTGGCATACCTTTTTCTACTGCTTACTCCCAATTCTGTACCCATCTCATTGTAGACTGGTAACAAACTGTACTACTTTGAATAGCACTATTGTAGATTGTCCTCCATGTTAACAACCTGGGATTTATGGGTATTGTATCATCATATCCTCAATATCTATCTTTCTGGCATTTCAAGTCTTTTGAAAAGACTCTTAAAAACTTGAACCCATTAATTAATTCTCTAAGCCTACAAGTTGTTGTATAGAATATTCTTTGTATAATGTGTCCTTCACACTCCAAGTGTCTCTTCATAGTTCAAAACTTGAGGACTGGTGGGTGATTCCACCCTTACTCTCCCATAAACTTTGTGATTTGCTATATTTTAATGTATCTTTTCAACTTTCTTTTTTTCTTAACAGACAAAGAAGTAGAAGGAAGATACGAGTTTAATGTAAAATCTATGGCATGAAAGTTGCATATGTGGAGCCAGGTTCCTAGCTCAGTTCTCATGTTTCTCATTTAGTTTCATTCTAAAGAAAGCTCATTCCATAACCTCTATCTGCTTTCCTAGTTGCTTCTGGTCACTAGTATAGCCCATGAAAATTATGGACAATTCTGTTGTTGCTGAAACGAGAATAATCCTGGTAACAATCCTAAGTGTAGTAGGTTGAGTGTTGGCTCTCAGTCATGTTCTTATAGCAATATTCAGCTATTCTCCAAAAACCAGACATTATTTATAGCTTGTAAGACACATAATAGGTGCTAAGTAAATGTTATACTTTCCCCCCTTTTACTTCACAAAGATCCATACATAATATTATTATATTTACCTTTACAACATTTGACTCTCCTCCCATTCAGCCCAGAGGTCTTAGTTTGCCTGCTACTGATCTTATAAATACTGAATATGATTATTTATTTTTCCTTTTATTTGTGTGTTAAAGATTCAGTTCACTTTTTCCTTCTAACTGACCAAAATAACAGTCAAGAAATCTTTTCTTCCATATCTGGTTTTATCAAATCCCTACCTTTCTTATATTTGCAGAACAATAAATATTCCTCTAACAGTAAAGACTCTGGGATGTATAGTAGATTCTTAAAGAAGAGACATAAAGTAGGTAGACATAAAAAAAATCTAGAGCTCAGGAAAAAAGATGTAGATTGGAAACAGGGATTTAGAGGTTGTTAGCATGTAGGTGGTAGTCTTATAGGTAAAATTATTCAGAGAATATGAAATTGCAGGTGGGATTCAGCAAACAGCATTTAAAATATAGAGGAATAGGAAGTCTAGGAAGGAACTTGAGTAGAGCTGTGGAAAGGAAGAACAAATCAGGAGAGTGCATGGAATAAATACAAACGTAGCAGAACATTTCAAGAAAGGGGAACGATCCACATCCTAAATATTGCAAAGAAATTATATAAGATAATTACTGAAATATATTCCCTAGATTTGACAAATCAAGTTACTGTTTAAACAATTTTAGTGGAATAATGGGACCAAAGTCTATAGACTGTGCTGAATTAAACACAAATATAAAGAGAAGAGGAAATTACAATGTAGACTAATTTTCCATCAGCCTGTTTATGGATGAAAGGAGAGAGGGTTTGATAGCTTGTGGGGAATGCAGATTAGAGAGACTAATGCTGTTTGATTAGTGGTTTTTTGAGAGAAATCTAAATATGTTTATAAGGGGAAAAATGTCTGCGAAAGCCAAAAAATGTAGAGATGCAGTAACTTAATAAGGGAAGCTGTTAGAATTTTCCCTACTTAATAAGTAAAATTGACTTAGGAGTATTTAAGGATTTGCCCTAAATCATATGGTTGCTTGTTTATTATTATTTTTTTCCCCTGATTTATACAGGTAATATATAATTGTAAAAAATTCAAACTTTAGAGAAATATATAAGGTCAAAATTAAGTCTTCTGTTATTTCAATGATAATTATTAGCAATTTGTAGATTTTTCTTTGTTTTCTCCTTTGGGCGGCCGGGGATTTGAACCGCTGTCCTCGCGCATGCTAGGCGAGCACTCTCCAAAAGGAGCCATTTCTTCAACTCCAATTATTAGCAATTTGATAATGCTATACAAGTTTCTTCCCTTTGCATACATTATTATTTATTGCATTATTATTATGTGAGCACATGTGGTTCTGTAGCTTTTTGCACTTCAGTTGATAATTCAAAGATGGAAGTAAAGGTAAAAATAAATGAAGTGTGTATAGAGATGTTTACATCCTTGATATCTAATGTATGATTAGCTGAGCTCCATAGTCAGGAATTTTACTTGTAAACACCTTATCTATTTTTTGTCCTTCCTTTTTAGAGTGGATGTAACTGAGATTCAGGTAGCTCTAGTGATCGTCTTTTTGTTGACTACATTTGGAGGAGCAACAATGTGGGACTACACAGTAAGTCTAAATATTTAAATTTATGTTTAAGAACTTTTTACATATTTAGGACAAAATATAAATCTCAGAAATCTTGATGTTGATTTTCATATCCTTTCCATTTCATAACCTTTTTCCTTCATTTTATGTTAATATCCTATATACCTTATAATGGTATTTTCTTCTATGTGTAAGTATTTTACTACATAGAAGATAGTGATCCTATCCGCCCCCTCTCCCCATAAACACCCAAATTACCTTTTACAGGCCAAAATTTGCATCATGAAATAATCTTTTAAAAGTCCAGTAAATTATGTTTGAAATTTGTCCTTAAGTATTAAGGAAGAAAAGTGGTAAATTTGCCCTTTGTAAAATCCACTTTGAGATGAAGATTCTCATGTTAAGGAATGCTTTTACTTTCTGCCAGGTTGGTAACCTCAATATTTTGGTAAAAGTTGGGTTTTAAGAGGCCACTATTATAAACTCAAACTTCTCATAGGAAGAAAATTTATGAAGAAACAAATTATTCTGTTACTCCAACCCAAGTTTACAATACTAGCTAACTGACTCAACTTCACATGTGTTAAGAAGAATATTGTCAACAGCCAACAACTGATATTGCACACTAATCTTGTTCCTAAACATTGTGCCATCAGTTTCATCAGCCCTTCAGAACAATCCTGTGAAATAGATGTTATCATTATTCTGTTTTATAAAGGTCTTAAAATGATTAAGTAATTTTATCCAAAAATACATGGGAAGTACTGAAGCTAGGAATTAGACTGATTCCAGACTTCATGTTTGTAAACGCTAAGCCACATACCTCTAGTAAAAACAGAAAGAGATTAGAAAACTAAATACACTCTTACCATATGATCCAGCAGTCATGCTCCTGGATATTTACTCAAAGGAGATGAAAACATGTCCACACAAAAACCTGCATACAAAAATGGCTTTATTCATAATTGTCAAAACTTGTTTCGTAAATGGATATTGTGGTACATCCAGACAATGGAATATTATTCATTGCCAAAAAGAAATGAATTAGCACATCATAAAAAGACCTGAAGGATCCTTAAAATCTTATTATTAAGATCAAGAAGCCAATCTGAAAAGGCTGCATACTGTATGATTTCAGAACATGACATTCTGGAAAAGGCAAAAACTATGAACTCAGTAAAAATATCAGTGGTTTCCAGAGGTTGGGAGGACAGAGGGATGAATGGCAGAGCACAGGATTTTTAGGTTAGTAAAATTATTTTGAATGATAGTGTTGGGTTCTTGTCATTTTACATTTGTCATAATACAAAAGAATGCACACCACCAAGATTGGACCCTAATGTAAATTATGAACTTTGTGTGGGTGATAATGTGTCAATGTAAGTTCATCAATTTTAGCAAATCCTTTGACGGGGGATGTTGATAGTGGGGAAGTCTGTGTAGGGTGGGAACAGGAGGAATGTGGGAATGTTCTCTACTATCCATTCAATTTTGCTATGAACCTATAACTACTTTAAAAATAAAATCTATTAAAAACAGTAAAATATTTAATTCCCTGTGGCATTCAGAATTGCTTATTACTGTTCCTTAGTGGTAGGCTCAGAAAGAGATTTTAAGCACACTTTTAAGTGGTGGTATATTCCGGAAACATTCATATTCCTTCTCATCAGGTAAACACAAATAGTAGTATAAAGGATATGCTGTCATAGTCCATACAGTATACTGGAGGGATGCTATCTCTTTTGTGGTAGCTGTTCAGTTAGTACCATAAGGTGGTGAATGTGGACCAAGAAGCATTTGGGCAACTGCAGTCATTAGGTCAGATGTAATTTGCTTGAATTTGGAACTCAATTTTCAAATTGTTTCTTTCTTTGTTTTGACAAGATCATAGGAAGAAAATACACTTGCTTATTCTCACCAAGAATACTTATTTTTTTATTTAGATTTTCAAAATTTAACGGCTAACCTGTAGTTTCTGCAAAATTTGGTACAATCTTTCAAAGTCTATTTTCAAAATACAATAGCCTATGGCCTCTGGCAATTCATTGTTACTGTTTTTTAAATCCTTTGCTGCCTTTGGAATTTTTCTTGAACAGCAATTGACCAACAGGTAAATATATTGCTAGAGATTTAATCCTGGATATTCACTACACAAATTTTTTTGCATGCACACATATCATACCTGTCACATTTAAGATGCGTATCATGGTGTCTGCCTTTCAGAGGCCACTAAATGCAAGTGAACTATCCTTTTTCGTGTTTAAGTCAGATGAAGGCTTGTTAAATATTTAATCACAATGATAGACACAGACTGATTTGGTGAATTCATTTTTCAATTAATGAATAAACCAATTTCAGAAAATGTTACCACTTATATTCCAAAAGTTAAGGTTTTATTACAAGAAAAAGGATAGCTTATTGTACAGGACCTATCATAATGTTTCTTTACTATTTAATAGGAAGAAAAATACTGTTTTCTTAATGATTTCTTTCTTTCCTCTTACCCCCAAAGATACCCATTCTAGAAATAAAATTGAAGATCTTTCCAGTTCTTGGAGTAGTAGGTGGAGCAATATTTTCCTGTTCAAATTATTTCCATGTTATCCTCCATGGTGGTGTTGGCAAGAATGGATCCACTATAGCAGTAAGGCCCTAATTTCTTTCAGCATCATTATTAATTTATGATAACTTATCACCAGCTATAAAGAGATATGAAAATATGTCAAAGCTCAAGAATGGAGAAGGAAGCTAAGTATCTTAAAGAATTTATTGTAGGTACATAGCACAAAAGCGTTTTAAAAATCATGTAGACTTAAAGCATTTTTTCTCTTTCCACAGGCTTGCTTTGCACAGCCTTTTCTGACTTAATCACTTTCACTATTGTACATAATCAAGAGTTTCATTTGTTTTCTTGCAATTTGTGCCTTGAACTAGTAGAGGAGAAGAGGAGTAGGGAATGAGTTCCTGATTGAATGACTGGAAAACTGTCAAAGGTCAAAGCTTTTATATACGGGGCAATTTATGACTCATAAAGTGAATTTTATTGAAATTTCACTGAAAATACTTAAAAGAGGTATCCTAATATTTTTAAAGGGAAAATTTTAACCTTGATTTTTGAGTAGTTATATCTTGTGTTTGTGTTCTTTACACCTGCTCATGCATATTTATTTATTCATATATGTTTTAAAGCCTTCAATACATTTTTTGTTGTTTTTTATTTACTTGTTTCAGTATTGGGGCTTGAACTTGGGGCACTGAGTGAGACAGAGTATCACTAAGTTGCCCAGGCTGACCTCGAACTTGTGATCCTCCTGCCTCAGGTTCTCCCAAGTTGCTGGAATTATAGGCGTGTACCACCTTGCCCAACTTCAATACTTTTAAATGGGAAAGAAGTTTTTTTTTCTTTCTTTTTTTTTTTAACCAAACATGATACCTAGGTGTGCTGTCATCTTAAAAATAGTTGAACATAGGAAGATAAGTGCTTATTCCAGTGATGCCATCTTACAACAAAACATTATCAGGACTTTTTAGGGATTGCTTTGAGTTATAGAACATTCTTTTTAACTCCTTTGGTACTATAATTCAAAAATTCTATTCTTTTAGAATTTAAAAATTATTTGGAGGACTGATAAAGATTAGTAAACATGAGATATAGTATTTTTAGTTAAAAAAAAATCTCTCTTTTAAATGACTTGTAAGTTGGCTCTTAAGAATTTCAAAGGAGTCCCCATAATTCATAATCACCTTTTGTGAATATTCTATATGTGTATGCATATATATATATATATATATATATTTCAAAAGCAAATTATATATTTCATTTAGCTATGTAAACTCTGACCTATTTGGAAAAAAAAACTCATTTCTTGAGGTGTTTTGTCAGTTGATCTTGGTGTAGTACTGTGCAGGTGCTTAGGCATAAATGTTGCTTGATGGATGATAAAATAGAGCACTAGCTGGAACAAAAGTTCCACTGAAGAAAATAAGATTTAGTGAGGATCAACATTCACTTTTGGATATTTCATTAAGAAATAATTGACTATTAACTGTTTGAAGGAGGATTTTAAAAATCGAACATAAGCTAGGAAGGTAGTTAATCCCAAATTCAGAAACTGGTGATTTTCCTAACCTAAGAACCTAAGAAACCTAAGAACATCATATAAACAGATAAAATGCTATTTTTCAAAATTTTTATAATTTATTACCACATAGTATTTTACACATAATTTTATAGTATTTATAGTAGTATTACTATTATTTTATAGTAATTTCTAACCTGAAATATGTGACTTTAATAAATATTAGGATATTTTAGTGAGCACTTTTAAATTGGTGGTTATAGATTTAATAAACCTAATACTAAATCTATTTCAGTATTTTGTTTAGGATAAGTAGTGCTGAGAGAATTCTGATTCACACAGATAAAAATTTAATAGCCTAGATTATATCATTTTATATAAGAGGACATTTGCAGTCTGAATGCAAAATAAAGGGGGATGAGAAGGTGTTGATGTGGAGAGAACCCAGGGCAGATGTCACTCTTTATAATGAGTGAAATATTTTATAGAATTGGCTGAATAAGCTTTATTTCAGCATTGTCACAAAAAATGTTGACAGTTGAAGTATTGACAGTCTTTGACACAGTAAGAGTTGATACAGAATAAATCACATTGTTAATTTTTAGGTTTTACTGGTTTAAAATGTACATATATAAAACTGGAATCAAACACCTGTTGCACTGTATCACATCTGTATAACAATAGGGTTCTGTTGAAGTTTGAAAAGTCAGCACACCTAAGGTTTGTATACTTCTTTAAGTCATGCACTATATCATACTCTCTTAAGTCTCTAGTTCCTTGCACATAATGGTTGTGCAGAAAATGTTTGTATTGTAATAAATACAGTGTTAAAATGTGATGCTGATTTTCTGCTTTATTCTTTAGGGCACCAGTGTTTTGTCACCTGGACTACACATAGGACTAATTATTATACTGGCAATAATGATCTATAAAAAGTCAGCAACTAATGTTTTTGAAAAGCATCCTTGTCTGTATACCCTAATGTTTGGGTGTGTCTTTGCTAAAGTTGCACAAAAATTAGTGGTAAGAAATTCTTTTATGATTCTTAATGTAACTATTATACTTAGTTCTCAAATGCAAACCTGGAAACTGTTTCATACAATGCATTAAGTTTTTCTTTGTAAACCCAGTATCACAGTAAGTAGCTGTTTGTACTACAAGTAAAATTGCATTATGACTTAATGTTATATTCAGTTCTTTTAATTGTTTAACTGTAATTATCAGTTAAAACTTTCTGATATCAAGGAACTTAAACATTAAAAACTTTAATAAAACTACCTGGCCATGAATTTGAGAGGTGTAGATAAGGATCCCCATACTGAATGTGAGACTAAATAGTCTGTCTTAATAGTGAATTAAAATTAATTACTTCTTTCCTGAAATTAGAGCTAAAACATTTAAATTTTAATAGTGAAATTATTTTGTTTACTTTTTTGTAGATAGCTCACATGACCAAAAGTGAACTGTATCTTCAAGACACTGTCTTTGTTGGGCCAGGTCTTTTGTTTTTAGACCAGTACTTTAATAATTTTGTAGATGAATATGTTGTTCTATGGATAGCAATGGTAAGTACTTTTCTGCTATTTATTATTTAACAGATGTCAAAGCAGATCATGTTTATGAAATATTTAAGCATCACTTGCCTCAATATTTTGTCTATACAATGATTGTGAACCATTTTATATTGTGTATAGAGCCAACATATCTAAAGATCAGACTTCCAACAATCCAGGTCCTTGGAAACACAATTGTGTACTATATCTTTTTCCCTCTACCCACAAAAACTAGAACAGAGATGTCAAAAACCACTTCAGTCCTTCTCAAAGGACTTTCTGACTTTCCTTATTAAAATTATTCTCAGTTTATAGCAAGTAACAATTAGATGGGGTTAGTACTAGCAAAGGTGGACACTTACTGCATTAGAAACTGTCAACTAATATTGAGGAGACAACAGAATAGATGGTACTAGTGAGTTTAGGATTGTGAGATCATTTTATGCTAAAGGTAGACAACACTGTGTATGTCTATGGTCCTTGATGATAGTATAATTTGTTTTAATCACAATGACTGAATCATCAAGCAAAGATTAAATTCTCATTGATTATATCCTGCTTAAGAAAGGCATGTAGCTAATACATGTTTTTCTACACATAAATGATTATAAAATGCAGAATATGGTGTTTAAGAAAACCACTTTAGCCATCCAAAAAAAGAAAGTCACTCTTAGTAACAATCACAAAATTGGAGAAAAGGAGCATTACATTTTTCTATTGTGATATATGTTTATAGTTGGTTTTCAACTCACAGTGGTTTTGAATTATCTTGTGATATTTTTTCCTATTTCTGGATCTCACCAAGATATATAAACATATTGATATGTATTAAAAAGAGCTGTAAAATAAATCTTTTGATAATTCAAATAATGTCATCCTGTTGTTAGATTTAGGCACTTAAAAAATCTGTTACCTGTTCTGCGTATGTACCACTGGGATATTTTCGATGATCCTTCCCTAGGTCATACAGTATTATATTTCATCTAGAGTAAATTAATAATATTCATGCATAGTTAATTTAAAAGTCTTTTATTCTTCCCAGGGCTGAGATATAATACCTAATCCTCTGAGGTGAGCAATGGAAGTTTGCAGTCAATATTCTAAAATGTTTGAAAATCAGTAATTTCCTTTAATTTGCTATGTACTATATTTTTATGGTTCCAAAACAATCCAAACTAAGAAGTAGGGTGTAATTATTCAAAATATTTGAAAACTCAATGCAAAGTGGGTTTTTTTTTCGTGTACCTGGATATGTATCATAAAATGGAATTAACATAAAATATCAGGTGTTAAAAATTCAAGCACCTGTTTTGTAATGAGTAAGTTGGCCTAATTTAGTGATAGAGACTGGTGAACTGAGGAAGTCAAATTCAACTTTTCTTTAAAACACCATATAGAAGTCAACACACACATACACAATGGGTGCCAAATAAAACGTATTCTGTGATATCCCTAGGGAAAAGCTTCCTGCTCCAGATAGAAAAGGGTCTGGTGGAACTTTTCAAGTTAATGACAGGGATATTTTCTCATGGGGGAGAATGCCTCTCCAAGTGCACAGCTATGAGGTTCCATTTTCTCCTGGGCTTCATTTTTTGAAGGAAAGCTTTTGACTAATCTTCAGGAAAATCTCTGGAAAACAAGGGTGTCTTTTCCAGATCTTTTATATTCTTATAACTAGCCTTAAGGGAATAAAATATGAATTCGATGAGTTCATTATAAGATGATGACTGACAGCCCTTCTAGTAGAAAATGTGTGGCTTTATTGCACAGCAAAAAGCTGAGAGAATGTGGAGTCAGAAAACTTGAATTCTTTTGCTTTTGAGCTTTTGTACTTCAGTCCTCTTATCTCTCTTACCCTCAGCTTCTATAACTTAAATACCCTTGCATATTCCAGAAGACTAGAATGTCAAATATGAAATATGTTAAAATACTCTAAACAGTAATATTTTCAGCTAAGAATTTTAAGTTAAGAATATTTGAGATTGGGTAGGGAGGAGGGACAGAAAAATAGCTGCAACTTCAGAAACTATAGACTGTAATCTATTTTATGTTTTCTTTTTTGTTTCCAAAGGTCATTTCTTCATTTGATATGATGATATACTTTAGTGCTTTATGCCTTCAAATTTCAAGACACCTTCAACTACATATCTTCAAGACTTCATGTCATCAAGCACCTGAACAGGTTCACAAGCATATTGACTGACTAATAGCCCAAGGAAAAGAGGAGAAGCAGTTAGGGGAACCTATGTGTGAAGGAAATCCCCCTATGCAGGAGGCTAGTATACTATCGAATAAGGTTATACTTGAATATAAAACATAAATCCTGTAGTTTCTATTTTAATAACAAAGTCCTCATTATGTCTTATCAACCTTTTTGATCATCAATGGTATTATCAGTAATATAGTCTGTAAATTAGAAACAAAACCAAAGAACAAAATTTCAATCCTGGGGTTAAGAACCTGAACATAGGTAGTTCTAAACACAATCTCTTTGTGTCTACAAAATGTTTATCAGACACTTGGGATTTTCTTTGCCAAAGAATTTCATAAAAATTCAGAACGTGAACTTTAGCCATCTTGAAAATAATGCCTTCTTTGCTAAAAACTGAAAAGTGAGCTCATAATAATGTGTAAATGCATGGCTTATATTAGTGTAATTGAGTTGTGATATTATAAGAAAATTTTTACGCTAGCCATTTTTCAAAAGCTATGTTAATTACTGCTATGAAAGAAAATGTACCAGCTAGAATTTAAAAGGGCCGTGGGAATTAATAATTTGTATTTAGTAAAAGAATTGGTGGTACTAATTCAGAAAAACATGTGAATCTTTATATTGAGGATAACTTGTTCCTTGATATTCTGGGTTAAAATTTCACTGTCCTGAAAAAGTGGACATTAAACATTCCCTTTTATGAAAGACAAAACAGTAACTAAAACAGCTGATATATAAGAAAATTAGTAATTTATAAAAACATGGAAAAAATATTCCTCCATAGAATATCAGTCAGTTACTTCAAGTACACATTAACTCATAAAAGGTCATAAGGGGACAAAATAAGTATCAGTTATTTAGCCACTAAGTTCTTTGGGCTCTGATTCTTATCTTTCTGTTCTTAGTTGAAAAGATTTAGATTGCTTTTTATAAATACTAGAACTGTCACCAAGATCTTTGATGACCCAAATCTTCAGACTCCCATTTGACCCTATTTCTAATTATATACAATAGTTCCATAGGCCATATGCCATATGAAATAATCAGAAAAAAAGGAAATAATAAAGATGTACTATATCTAGCCAAGAAAAAAGAATATTTAAAAAAAATGAACAGCAGAAATTGATATTCCCTAAAAGGAAATTGATATTCCCTAAAATACACTTCTGTGAATTAAGTACACAGAAAACATTCTGCAGGGTACTTATTTTGCCTCCATAACTATTAGTAGAACTTCTCAAATAAAGACCTTCTTAGAAGTTTGAATAGTACTTAAGATTTATATTCTAGGCTGGAATGTAGCTCAGTGGAAGAATGCATGCTTAGCATGGGTGGGGCCCTGGGTTTAGTTCCCAGCACCACACATAAAAATATAGGAAGTAAACTGTCCTCTTAATGTGAAATATTTTCTAATGGTGGAGGACTAATTTCTTTATATAAATTATCACAATTTAAAAAAGATAATCTGTATAGACTTGCTTTTAAAAACTTGAAAAACCTTAGAAGATAAGGGTAGGCTACAGAGGCAAAAGTTAGAATTTAAAACATTTAAAAAGGGACGAAAATTGTGTTCCTTACATTTTTCTGTTTAAAGAATGTATATTGGGGCTGGGGAGATAGCTCAGCTGGTAGAGTGCTTGCCTCACAAGCACAAGGCCCCGAGTTCGATCCCCAGTACCGCAAAAAAAAAAAAAAAAAAAAAAAAAAAAAAGAATGTATATTTTAAAAGATAAAGTATAAAATATAATTTGTCAGGTTTAGAAATGAATGTAAAATCAAAATTCCACATATTTATCGATATTAAAACCAAAAAAACATACTAGGTAAAATTATCTTTGAAGACATAATGCATACTTAATTAGTTATGTTCTTGACACACTCTTAATCATTACTAAGAGAATGTGTCATTTAACTGTGGACTGAGCCCACATCTGATATTTTGATGTCCTTGTGGAAATGACATACTCACAAATCCAAGTCTTAAAAACTAATATCTATAAATCTTGCTCAGTTATTGATGATTTAGTAGTTTAGTTTATTCTAGGACACTGGAATAATAATATAAATTTATATTATTTAAATATATTTTATATGCCAATAGATTACTCTTGAAATCTTATTTTCATTAGAATTGGCTGTGTAATAAATGTACAGAAAAGAATGTGCATGTAAAATAGATTTTGTGGGTTTTTTCTTAAGAACAGTGTAAGCCAGGTGCGGTGGGATATGCCTGTAGTCCCAGCTAATTCAGGTTAAGTGGGAAAGGAACACATGTACCCAGGAGTTTGATACAAGCTGGACAACAGAGCAAGACCTCAAAAAAAAAAAAAAGTAATCTTTTATACTTATACTTTGTACATTTAGAATTGACAAATATACTGAAGCCAAAACCTAAATTCAAATTAAGTATCTTTATTAATATTAATAAAAGTAACTGACAGTGTTAGAAAAATTCACAATTACAACTTGAGAGCTGAAAGCTTGATACATATAATTTAGGAATAGCAGCTACTTCACATAACGGTTGCAATTTTGGAAGTTCACAGGGAGGACTTGCACTTAAATAAGCTAATGATTAAACATGTTTTCATTTAAACTTGAATTTCTGAACTACTCTAAAGACTTACATGCCTTTTAGCTAATCTTATAATTGTATCATATTACTTAGGTTCAAGTTCTTTCTTCAAAGAGTCATCAGAATAACATGGATTGAAGAGACTTTCGAACACTTGCCATCTCTTGCTGCTGCTGTTTCATGAAAGGAGATATTAAACATTTGTTTAATTTTTAGTTAAGTGTTATACAATTTCAGCAAATAAAATATTTCAGTGCTTACATTAACCCTTAGTTTTTCAATTTGAAATATATTGACTTACAGTTTCCATCATAATTTTTTTTTGCAACATAGCCATTTCTTTTTTAAGTTCACTTTGTGTACCAGTAAGTAGATTATCATGATTCTTCTCCAAGTCTTCCAAACTCTAAAACACAAAAGGCTAGTTCAGTTGTAAACCATAACTTACTACCTCAATTTCTAAACTTGTAAAATTAATTTTCAAAAAAAAACATTTAATATTCAGATAATGTTCATTATTTATTCCAAGTAAAAATACATTCTAACTAATACATGAAGACCAAAATTCCCAGTAAAAAAAGTAAAATAAATCAGATGTGAATCAAATATAATTATAGAAAGCACAATAGTAGTATACTTTACTGGAAAGAATGGGTTAAAGAACTATTAAGGTCAAGATGGAGGAAAAAAAGGAAATGAAAGGAACTGTAAGTAAAATATGATTTTGAAAATTTCTAATAAGTTTCTCAAACATCAGGTTATAACCTACTTATTATGTGACATGAATTCACTAGAGAGAATAAATAACCTATAGTATGATTTCTTTCTTCAAGTTATAAAAACAAATTATATTTTAACTCTACTGCTCACTCAACAGTTATCCTAGTGCCTACTATGTAAAAAATACTAAGTTAAGTGCTATGGAAAAATTTAAAAATAATACTTAATTGCTTCCTTATTCCAAAGAGAAGAAACATAAACAAAAATAACACCAAAGCATTATAACAGGAATGGAAATGCAGCTTACTCTGGCTATATAAAAGAAAATGAGGATTGATTCCAATTTATTTGGCAAAAGAGTAAAATTTCAATAAATAAAGGAGTTGAAAGTATTCTAGAGGAAGAGTGTAAGCAAAAGCATAGACTGTGGGTTCAGAGAAAGCAATTATGTAGAGGGGTGGGAGTAATGGACAAGTGTAGTACATGAAGCTTAAAGAGAGTCATGTCATAGGGATCTCAAAGACCTAAGAATTTAGAATGGGAAGTAACAGATTTTCAGGACAAAAAAGATATTTTTATAAAAGATAACATGGCAGACGTATAAACGATGGCCTGGAGAACAGAGAAATTAGTTAAGAGTTTTAATGGTAAAAACAAAAAGTGATAAGGCCCCGAACTAAGTTAATAGGAGTGGGAATTAAAAGAACAAGCGAACGAACCACTGATGAAGAAAAATTACAGGATCTAGTTATAAATCAAAGTGAAAGGTAAAGGAGATGGAGGGGGTCAAAGATTATACTTAAGTTCCTATCCTAGGTGGTAATGTTTAATGATAAATACTTAGAAGAAATACTTTCTAGTACTTTATCAAACCTTCATACCAATTAACAAATTATTCTCAGGGAGCACTAGAGAAAGCAAGTTCTCTACTTGAAAATGCTTTTAAAAATAACTTGTGTTCATACAAATTAAAAAAAAATTTTCAAAACTATTTTACTATTTAGACCACAACTTGCATATACATCAGTAAATAATTCTCAATCCACAAATTTTTACTCTTCAGTTATCTTGACTATCTCTCTTTGAAGTTGGAATATAGTCATTTTTGATCACTGCAATAAATTGTAAAAGCAAATATACCATAAAGGCTTGTATATTTGAAAACAAAAGAAATACTAAGTAATTTCAATTGGATCCATTATATTTAATAAAGACTGTGTAGTAAAAATGATTTATACTTTCTATTTTCAGTTAAATAGAGATAATGACTTAAATGTTAATTGTGTGGATTTGATATGTAAGTACATTTAAAGGTAAAATTCTCAATTTACCATTTTTCCTGTCTTGAATAATCACCACAATTAGATCCTAAAGTAAAGATATATTTATCACTTGTCATAAACAATAAACTCAAAATGGAAAGAAGTTAAAAATTTTAAATGCATAAGCAAAATACTTTCCCCATAAGCTTGAAAAGAAAAAAAATCTTCTATTTCCATAAGTACATTGTTTTTAAAGACTGTCTTGTTACAAAATGTCCATTTACCTTTACAAACTGCTCATATAATTGTCTAATTGTTTTCAGTCTTTGGTTCTGAACAATTCTAGATTGTTGAAAAACCTTTTGTTGTTGTCGAAACATATTCTACAAACATAAAAGAAAAAACTCTGTAATAACAATTTGGTAAAGCTTTTTTATTTTATTTGTTTTTAGTGCTAGGGATTAAACCCAGGGCTTAACACACATGCTAGACAAGAATTTTACCTCTGAACTATGTCCCCAGCTCCAAAGTTTTAAATTTAGCAAAAAATAATTCTACATTGAATTTAAAGGATTAGTTTATAAATTGGTAATTTAAAATTTTTGTTTTAACAACTATTATGACTGAGCTTAGATACTTTGTGTTTACTCCTAACATGCAATAATTATAATAATCCAACCAATGAGTAGGAAATCTTAATCACCAAGACATGTCTACTCTTGGTAATTTCCATATCTACATCTTCCAGTAATGGTGATCTTTCAGTTCTTTAATGTATCCTCCACCAATGATTCTGTCTTCCCTACTTTAGCCAATCACTTACATACTTCTACCCTAGATTTTGCCATTATCAATGATAGGACCCCTTTATAGTATTGATAATGGCAAACAAAATATATATTGTCTTTGTGTCAGATACTATTCTGGACCCTTTTAAGCAAACTTATATGAACTCATTTAATCCTGTGAGATAGGTATTCATTACTCACTTCCTCAGATGAGGAAACTAAGATATAAATAATTTGTCCATAGTTTCACAGGTACCAATTGCTCAAGCCAGGATTTGATCTTAAATTTTATGCTTCCAGAGTTTGGGCACATTGCATATGCATATTGTTTCTCCACACATCCCAGTATTTGATCACCATCTCAACATTGTAGCATACTCTTTTAAGTAATACAGTTCAATAATGTATCAGGACCTGAAATCCATTAATTCTACCTACTTTTCACTGTCATTCCTACTCTTGTTGTCCTTACTACTTTTGTTGTCCATATAAAGGACAGTTATTCTAATTACCCCTTTCCATATGTACCTTGCCTGTTTCTTACTCTGTCACACTTGATTGGCTAAACCTCAACCCTGGAAAAGTCAACTCTCTAGCTATTCTACCTAGAGGCAAAGACCTTCATCATCTGATTATCGTATTTCATTAAAGATAGATGCAATCTAAACTTTCCATCTCCCATTATCATACCAATCATCTACCTACATTTATTTATGCTTAAGATACTCTGCATTCTCTTCTGTTTCTAAGGATGAATTATCCTTACTCCCTACTAAAGCCAACTTCTACACATGTCCCACCCACTCTGAAGAATTCATCAAATGCTCCCCGGTTATTTTAAATGTGTCCCTCTAAATTATTCCTGCCTGTACACAAACATGTTGTTATTTCTCTTATCTTAAAGAAATAAAACCCTATTTTTCTCCTCAGGTCACCATATTTCTTTGTCATTCTGTCTAGTACTCATTCTAATCAGATTTTTGCACCCACTTTTCCACCAAAATCATTCTGATCCAAGACACCAATGTCCTCCACATTGCCAAATTCACCCTTTTTGGCCTATAAGCAGCATTTAAAAGAAGTAATTCTTTTTCTTTCTTAAAAAGCTTGCTTTATTTGGCCTAGAGTGGTTTACATACTACATATTGGGTCAATCATAACTGTTTCCTTTGCTGGTTCCCCCTTACTCTCATAACTCTAAACTTTCAAGCAAAATTTATAATTTATAACTTACAATCACTACTTTATCTCATCCAGTCTTCTTGGCTTAAAAACTGTCTTTAAGCTAATTCTCAACTTTGTATCTTTAGCCTCTCTCTCCTGAACTCTAGACCAATACACCAGTGACCTGTGCGCCTCTCCTTGGATGTTTCCTGTGCGTTTCAAATTTAACTTTTCCAAATAGAGCTAATAAGCAACCAGCTCCTAAACCAGTAGCTCAGCTCTTAAAGAATGTCTGATAATTATAAACAATGAAAGGATAAATTCAAAGAGCAGTTAATACAGTTATAAATTTTTGAGTAGGGCTGACTTCTATCTTCCATATGGACAGGCAGGTAACACAAGTCTGACCGTTAAGAAGCAACCATGTTCTAGGTAGGGCTATATAGCTCAGTGACAGAGTGCTTGCCTTGCATGTATATAGGCCATGGGTTCAATCTCCAGCATCTCAAATTTTAAAAAAGAAAAAAAAAAGTAAAGTGTATTCTGATTATAGTGATTAGTTCAGGAATGGGCAACTAAATTGGTTATATTCCTCCAAAGGAATTTTCTGCCAGAGCTAGTGATAAAGATCATCTCAATTCACTGCAGTTACAAAATTTGCAAAAAAATGTAGTAAGTCTAGAACTGGGGGGAAAAAAAAAAACAAAACACCGATCTGGCTTACTACAAAATGAGCCCACTAAGATTTGGCAACAGTTCAGATGGCACTACATAAGCAACCCTTTCCGAGCCCCATCCAGTTGTGCCTGCCTAAAGTACACTCCTTTTCCTTTATATTATCCAATAATCCTCCTTTTGTCCTTTAACAAATTTGTCACTTGAAACTTCAAGAATTCCAACCAATGTAAAATGATTAATTTTATGAATATAATATGTTCCTATTCTGTGGTTTACAATTCAGCAGCTCTAAAAAACACAGCCAGCAATGAGAAATGGAAACTGGTTCAGTTCCATGGGTCTAATACAAGGCTAGGTTCTCTACTGTTACTTGAGAGTTGGTTATAATAAATTAACCGTAAAGCTAATCATGATACCAACAGCTAGTTTTTCTTCTTGTTCCTCAGCTTTCTGCAAATCTATATCCCACTGCTGAAACAGAGTCATAAACTGCTGAGAATATTCTTGGTTCAGCTTCTGCCTGTAAAACATAATAATATTGTCACACTTCATGCCAATATGAAAAAACATTCAAAACAATATTGAGTTGATATATTTTATACTACATAAAAAGGAAATCATAACAACTTAAATATTCTGATAGGAAACCAAAAAGTAAAATTAGATGTACATTGATTCCAGAAATATTTTTTTCCTAACAAGCTAAAAGTCCTCTCAGAGCTTTAGCTCTTGAAAATTAAGAAAGGTTTATTTATATAAATTTTCCAGAAAAATGTATTTTCTGTCCAAAGAGTTTATTTTTCATTTTTCTCTACTGCATGTACATTTTGATCTGATAAACAGATTGAAACATTTTCAAGTAGAAACATGTGACTTGATTTCTCCATGTTGGCACAGGAAAGATTTTGTACAAAGGATTAGTTAAGTCAGTGAATGTATAAAAAATATTTACAATATAAGATTGACCTTTTCCTACACTGTCATAGTAAACTATAAGACAACTAATAGTTATAGTTTCTGTGATATTTACCTTTTACTCAACTATATTTCTGTAGTGAATATAAATTTTTTATAATTAAAAATACTGAGTTATCTGAAAGGAGAAGAAAGTAATTTTTATCAGACATAACTTTCCTCTGTTCATATATGAATACATGCCAGTGTAACTCCACTTCCTGCACAACTGTAAGAATGGGAAGTTAACTCCGTGAATGTATAATATGTCAAAATACACCCTACTAAAAGAACAAAAATAAAAAGGTAATTTTCACTCACTGCTAAGAAAGTATTTATCAATTTTATGAAAGCATGAGGTTACAGGATTACTTGCTTAGAGAAAAATCAAGCCAAATATATTTTCACTAGAGGCTCCAACAAATAGAAGACCATAGTATTTTTCATAAGTAACTATACAATATATACTAAGTGATAACAAATGTGACCTTAAAAACCCAACAACCATACCTTTGCTCCTGTTGTGTTTTCCAAACATGTTCAATTTTCTGGTTACTAGTTTTGAAAGAAGCCTTGGTATACATTTCTAGTCTTTTTCTCTTGGCAAGAAGAGCTTTGTTAATGTCAGCTATATTGAAAGTAAACATTCATTAAAATTTATATTAGAGAAAATTATTTTGTTCCCACATATCCAAGTAAATATAAATGGGTAAAGTTCATTAAAATATTAGAAAGACATTTAAAATTAAATTTAAAAAACAGTACCAACATAATGTATGAAAAGTTTCACATTTTAGAGCACTCAGGATTTTGGATTTCAGACTAGGGGATGCTCAACTAGTAAGTCTATACAAATATTTCAAAATCCAAAACCTCTGAAATCTGAAACATTTCTGGTACCAAGCATTTTGGACAAAGGATACCCAGCCTCATCTCAATTCTGATTTTCCTAACTGAAAATAATTTTTAAATTTATGAATGATAAAAGAAAAAGAGCTAATAAAACAAAGGGTGAAGGATAGACTTCAATTTCTTCATGAGAAAATATTTTTATAAAATCTAAAAAGGATACACCTGGCTGAATAATTGTTAGAATTCATTATATAAAACACACAAAAATAATCTTTTAAAAACCCTAAGTGAAAAGGGATAATGAATAAGAGAATATATAGCCAATGATACTTTTAAGTATATTTTTTTATTAAAAGAAACAAAGACCAAAGATAGACAAAAAAAAAAAAAAAACAAAAAAAACAAAAAACACCCCGTTTTAAGTAACTAAATCATTTAAGAACACTTTAAATACTTTCATGGAGCTTTTTATAAGATATTCTTACACTAAGTATTGCATTTCATAATATTTTTAATACTTTGAATAATACTTTGCTAAACATAAATCTTCATTATGGATCTACCATAAGTAGTTCTCATTCAGTAATCATGGAGCTGTACTATTAAATAAGTATTTTATAATTTTAGCAGCTATAATAATACATTTGTAAAAAATGAACTGTCATCAAACAGAGCTTATCTTTCCAAAAAGATTGATTGTGAAGAATCCTTTAGAGGAGCCAAACAGTGACTCTTTTTAAAAAGAGTATTTTCCCTTAACAATACTTCTTTGTAACTGATATTTAACACATAAAAAACAAAAAATTTTGGATCTGATTATAAATTTCTTACTGGCTAGCAAAGTTGTTTTTCATTTTTGACTGCATATTTTATAATGTAAAAATAACAATAGTTATTTTAGAGACTTCAATTTAGAATCCTCCCAAAAGAAAGGAACACAGGAAAAGTTCTAAAAAACAGAGTAACTGAAAAACTGATATATAGATTCATATGTGTATGTTACTCAATCTTAGATTACAAAGAAGTCTAAACTTTTCCCATCCATTTTTTTCCTAAAATTCCATTAAAATTACACATGTCTAAAAGCATCATTCTCACTCTTCATATAGTGGAAAAGGTTAAATAAGGAAATTTATGAAATTAATCACACATGCTTATGCAAAATCCCAAGAATGAGAACAAAGAAATAGTAGTCTATCATTTCCTATTATACAAATTACTATATGGTTTAAAATAATTTTCTTTAAATGAAAATCTCCAAAAACATACCTCCAAATTTTTCCAGCATATTCTGTACTTCACCCCTGTAAAGAAATTACACTTAAAAATCTTTTAGAGCTGGGGAATATAACTCAGTAGTAGAGCATTTTTGCCTGGCATGTGTAAGTGCCTAGGTTCAATCCTCAGCAGGAAAAAAATAAAAATAAACTTTTGATTAAAGATTCATAAAATACCATATTTGTTTTGGAAGAAAAATCACAGCCAAGTATTTTACATACAGTACTTGATAGACAAAAAAAGCCAATGTTTCTTTAAGTACTTATTTTGAATATGTTACCCCATATCTTCAACTATTCCTACAGAAGGCCTTTTCTTCACACGCTTATCAATTGCTGGGGTCTTCCCTGTATTGACAAAAAATGAAAACATTTTTTTATATTAAGTATGCTATTTTGGTAAATTTTAATGACATAATCTTCATTTGTCAGTCTTTTAAGCATTTTGCCACTATAATTTTAAAAGTAAATACATAAATGCAATACTTTCTCTGCAGGTTAGATAAAATTGTCAGGTTTCAGAACTATTTTACAGGAACAACTTTTCAAGTTCATAATAATAAGCAATGTACTATTCATGGACATGTTGGGAATAATGATGGCAAAGGCAAGAGATGCTATGTAAGTTTGTAACTTTGATACAGGGGTATTAGAATCAAATGAGAAACAAACTACATGAAAATGCTTAACAAAATTTTATTATAGTTTTAAATGAAGTCAATTCAAAGCAAATGAACCAGAGGACATCTGTAACTGTCCAGCTTTAGGTATGCAGTACCTTCAGAAACATCCTCTTCTGAACCACTCAGTTCTTTATCTTCTTTTTCAAAGTCAAAAGCTCTTACAAGCTGATCCTCCACAGATGGTTTCCCAGATTTCCCAGAATGCTTTCTTACAGAGGGCACCATATTTAGATGTCTTCAGACTTCAAAAAAAAAAAAAAAAAAAAAACAAATCTCTCAAACTGATTCCAAAAGCATCATTTAAACCATCTGATAAAATTTAAAATATATCACGTAAGGATGGTTTTAACTGAATAAAATGTTGGCCATTTCCTCATATATTCCATTGGGCCAAAAGTGAACCCATTGACAGTTGTCCATTAAACAGGGACAAGGAAGAACGATGGTGGCAACCCTGACTCCCAAGTGTGCTTTGCACTTGAGAACTGGGAGATCTGAGTTTCAGTCCCCACTCTGCCAGATTCTTGCTAAATCTGGGCAAATCTGGTCTACATCTCGGTCTCGAAGTAAAATCGCAGGTGCTAGCAAGATAGATCATGAGCATGCCAAAATTAAGTTCACGGCAACGTACACTCAGAAGGGAAGTCCTACAGGGCTCGGGGCTGAGGACAGAGCTCAGCGGCCGAGCGCTCGCCTGGGTTCCATCCCAGGACTGCTTAAAAAAAAAAAAAAAAAAAAAAAAAAAAAAAAACCCAAACCAAACGAAAAAACAAAGGCACGATTGTAATCCGGGCCGCTCGGGAGGCTGAGGCTGGAGGATCGCGAGTTCAAAGCCAGCCTCAACGGGGAGGCGCTAAGCAACTCAGTGAGACCCTGTCTCTACATAAAATACAAAACAGGGCCGGGGACGCGGCTCAGTGGGCGAGCCCCACAGTTCAATCCCCCGTACCCGCCCCCCCAAAAAAAGTCCAGCTGGGGTTAGGAGAATCTATCAAACCTCCACAACGTGTATATGGAGGAGACAAGAAGGCGCCCCCAGTCACTGTCCTGGTCTCTAACGGGTCTGGGGGCGCGCAGGACGGAGACGGCAGAGGCGGGCCCCACGCCGCTCCCCGCAAACCTGGGCCCGGCCGCGGCTCTGCCACCTGCTCGCCAAACACCCGGGTCGCCCCCGGCTCGGCCCTCGGTGGGCCCCCGCCCCATCCTCCTGTCAGAGGCCCCGGGTAACAACCATGGGATTCACCTCAGTCTCCACGGGCAGCCTCGGCCCGAACCCCCAGCCGGGCAAATTCCTCCCCTCCTCACACCTAAATAAAACCTCAATGGCCCATTACTGTTACCAGACTCCCGGCCTCCTCGACCGGGGCTCCTCACCTGAGCGCCCCCTTCGCTGCCGTCGTCGCCGCCGTACACTTCTGAGGCAATTTGCGATTCGCGCGGGAGGAAAACCAGCCCCGCCTCAGCCAGGCGCCTCGCTGATTGGCTGAACGCCCCGCGCATGCGCGCACGAGGACGAGCCCCGCCCCCCACGAGGCGATCGCACGCGGGAACGCTGGCGGTGCAGACCCTTGAGCCCGCGTCGTCGAGGCCTGGCGTGTTCCGGTGTCTACGTTTTAAATTTATAGGATCCCAACACACTCAAGAGAAAGTGAAAATTACGAAACAGGTGAACACATCACCTACTTTGTGAAGTAGAACTTCGCCAACATTCACTGATTCTCCTCGGGAAATCCTATCCAACTCGCCCCGCCCATCCCCCACGCCACGCCCATCCCCCCACGCCCGCTCCCTTCCCCGCCCGGGCGTGGAACTGTGTGGAACGTTCACTCCTCCCATTTGCTAGGTTTTGTAATCAAAGGTACCTGCCCGTAAACCACACTGCTCAGGTTCCTTTGAGCAGTCTAGGTAGTATTCAAACTCAACATTAGGTCGCTAAGAGATCTGTTATTACATGAACCCATGGTTCTTCCATTTTCATAGCTGTATAATTTCCCATGATGACACTATTGCACAATTTTTTCATGGATTTTCTTGTCAACAGAGGTCTATTTCCAATGCCGCTATGACCTTCTGATTTCTTGCATATGTGCTAATTTTTTAAAAAAATATATTTTTCAACACAAGGGAAACGTTATTAAAGCAAAGAAATTAACATAACTTAAAAATATGAAATGCTTCATGAATTTGTGTATCATCCCTGCCTGGGGCCATGCTAATCTCTGTATTGGTTCCATTTCATCATCTGTGCTGTGGAAGGGAGCACTGCGCTAAACCGTTTACAAAGTATCTTCAACTGATACTATGTCATAGGCTTGGTGATACTAAGTAATGCTAAATTATTTTCCAGTTGTGTTTCAACCAACAAAATGGATTTCCTGTTAAACGTATTCATCATTACTTAGTATTGTTGGATTTCTTAATATTGCCATTCCAATGGATATATAAAATGATATTTAAGGTCTTTTATATTTTTCTAATCACTCATGAGATTAAATCCTTTAATGCCTAGTATCCATTTGCATGTCTCCTTAAAATGTTTATTTGGGTTTCTTACCCATTTTTCAATTGAATGTTAATGTAGTCCTTACTGATTTGTAGGTCTTTATGCTGAGGATTAATCTCCACGTCTTTTTGTATTTTTTTAAAGAAATGTATTGTTATCCTCAAGTTACAAAAATAACCCCAAAATTTCTGTACGTTTTTAAGATTCTGTTTTTCATGTCTTCGTTCCTCTAGAATTAATTTCTATGCCCTATGTCAGATAGGGATCAAATTATTCTTTTTTCCTTCATGTGGAAACTATTGTCCTATATCATTTCTTGATGTTCTTTTTTGCCAAACTTTCTGCTGACTTATAATTGTGGATATGTATGGGGCATAGTGTGATAGTTCAATACATAGACATATGTGATGATCAAATCAAGGTGAGTTTCTGAATGTTCTGGAGCCTGTTTTCTTGGCCAGTCTACCCATATCCATGTTCCCAAACCACATTTTTCATTACTCCAACTTTATTAATGCTTTCATGTCTCATTGGGCAAATCTCATACGTTACTTTTTCATCACAAGTATCCTGAGTATTCTTGAACTTTTCAAGTAATTTTAATATGGGTTTTTCCAACATCCACAAAAAATAACTCACTGGGATTTTTATTGGAATGCCATTGAATCTGTAGACCAATTTAGAGACAACTGAATCTCATTATTCTTAAACATAGTATAATTTTCTATTAATTTAGGACTTTGATAATATCATTTCAATACAGTTAAATTTTTCTCTATGCAGGTTTTGCATATTTTATTGAACTTACTTATAAATTATACTTTTGATATTTTTCTAATTTTTGCTGCTATATAAAAATGTTGATTTCTGATATTAATCTTATATCCAACAGCTTGCTAAACTCTTATTATTTCTGACAACTTGACTGTAAAGTCTGGGGTTTTATAATAATACTATCTGTGAATAATCACATTTTGTTTCTTGCTTTATAAATCTTGGATTGTTTTTCCTTTTGTGACTGTACTGACCAGGGTCTTTAGTATCAGTGTATATTAGGTATAAACACTGGACATTCTTGTCTTTGTCTCCATTTTAAAGGAATGCTTCTAAAGTTTCTGTTAACAACGACAATGCTGTATGTAGGTTTATGTGTTTTTCCCTTTTGAAAGTTTGCCTTCTATTCTTACTTTGCTAAGAGACTCAATCACGAGTTGCAGATAACCTACCATAAACTTTCCTTTCATAATTTGCATTCCTCTGTATCTTTTACCCCAATGGAGCTATTGTCTTTATATCTTCCAGATCACTTGTTTTCCCTTCAAATGAATTGACTCTTTTATTAGATCTTTCCACTGATTCATTACTAAACGTTTTATTTTTTTCCAGTTTTGCTTGGTTAGTTTTGAATCTCTTCTAACTCATCTATTTTATAATGGCTTCTTGTTGCTTGCTCATTAGAAGAGTCCAACTTCCTCCTATTTAAACGTTTCATTCTGTGTTAACTATAACATCTAAATTCCTCAGTGGGGTTCAAGTCTGTTGTTTTTGATTATTATGGCATGGTTATGTGTTTGGGATTTTTTTTACTGTGAGTTCATATTTATTTGACTTCTTTTTTTGGGGGGTGGGTACTGGGAATGGGACTACTGAGTTACCTCCCCTGCCCTTTTTATTTTTTATTTTGATACAGGGTCTTACTAAGTTGCTGAGCCTGTCCTTGAACTTGCCTCGACATCCTGCCCCAACATCCTGAGTCACTGGGATTACAGGAGTGTGCCACTGTGCCCATCTTGTGTGATCTTAATGGTTTGACAATTCTAAGAACATAAAATTTGAGTACTTTCTTTCAGAAAGGTGTCTATTTCCTTCATATGTACATTAAAGGGACTCTTTTCAAGGATCCAAGTTTAGTGTGAAAATATCAGGTGGATCAGTACTATCTGCAGTGTGCTTATTTTCTGATTCCAATGTTGGTATTTCATGGTTGCCTCTTGCTTACTGTTTTTCTTTCAGCTTTTAGTTTTTCCCTCAAATGGTTCCATTACTTTCTGGGAAGCCCAGAACTGCATTAAAAGGTAAAAGCCAGGTCTGGTGGTGCATGCCTGCAATCCCAGCAACTCAGGAGGCTGAAGCAGGAGGATCACAAGTTGGAAGCCAGACTAGCAACTTAGCAAGACTCACAGTAACAAAATAAACCATAAAAATGGTGTGGGGAATGTAGCTCAGTGGTGGAGTGCCCCTGGGTTCAATTTCCAATTAATACACACACACACACACACACACACACACACACACACACACAGAGAGAGAACATTTAGGGTCTGGGTGTACAGCCCAATGGTAGAGTATTTGCCTAGCATGTGTGAGGCTCTGGATTCAATCTCTAGCATGGCACAAAACACAAAACACAAAATAAAACACAACCAAACAAAAGTTTATTTTAACCAAAGACAGACTTTTCAGAGTATTTCTGTTATAAGCTGAAAGTCCATGGTACTCCATGGTGCCCCAAGACCTTCAGTGGTTCCTCTGAACCTCTACAAGAAGGTCCAACCTCTTTATGTTTCATGCAAGGATCTTTAGCCTTTTGCATTGTTTGGCTCCCCTTCTCGCATCTCCTTTCTGAGCATCTTGCAGTTTTCCCCAGCACGCCATTGCTGTTTTGTGCCATCTGGCCTCTGCACAGCTCAGCCATCTTTTCTGAAGTCTTATCTGATGATCTTTGCTCAGTCTACCACTGTGTCTTGTGTAGCGTTTCTCCACTAACTACAATGTATTAGAATAATCTGTTTGCCAAAAAGACCCGACTATTCTCTCTCATTTTAATCATACAGGAAAGCAGAGTAATTCTAAGCAAATTTAAAATATAGAATTAAATGGATCATTATTTACCCATAAATAAAAGCAATGTTTGTGTAAGCTCTATGGTCCTTTGAAAATTTTCATATATATGATTCATTTAACTATCATAGTCATCCTCCTGATTTGAATTAGTATACACCCATTTTATAATAAAAAAAAATGATGAGGAGAAAATAAATATCTTCCTAAAATCACAGAGTTACATAGTTAACTAGGACCACAACCTTGGTAGTTTTTAGCCCCTTGCTTTCTTCCACCCCTTCTCTGTTGTTATTCTGTTTTATTTTGTTGCCTTGAAATAAACTACATCTTAAGCTATGCATAGTGATTTCTAGCAGTTTTGGCAATTCAGTAGTAAAGAAAGTATCTTGTAGAGGGTTGGCTGTGTACATGAAATCCCTTTGTAAAAGTGCTGTTTTCAGTGTACATTTCAAAATAAATTAATAAAGGAAAGTACTGTGTTTGACGTTTGGGAGTGCAATTAAGTTAGGGACAATAGACCTTTGAGGAGTTCAGGTAGACCAGACCAAATAAGAGAAAGAGCCTATCCTCTATATACCTGAATTTAATGGTTCTCACAACTTGGATGATAATGTGCATCAATATTTTAAGGAAGATTCTGATACTTTTATGTCTGGCAAAAGGACAAACTTGTTAAATGTACCCATAAGTGATTCAGATATAGGTGGTCAGTGGGCCATACTGGTATAAGAAAGAAAAATAAGGTACGTATTGTGGCAAGTCCTGTATCTGCCACCCCTTCATTCTTACTAACAGAACCTGGACACTCTTAGAGGTGTGGGCAGGTAGGTGACTCAAAAGCTGGGCTGGTCATGTGACCATGCAGAAGCCACAGGAGGCATTTGTGAGAAAGCTTCCAGAACTGTAAACACGCAGCAGGCATCCTTTATTTCCCCTTCCATTAGGCTGAATTTCTTTGTATCTCTATGGATGAGACTCATTTCCTTTTCTATCAGTTATCTAGAACTCACAGAGACATACAAAGACAATGAAAGTTGCAGAGACCCCAAGCTAGTCTAGAAAGATATGCTTTACATGATACCTAATTTTCCATTGAAGATACCCAATAATTTTTGTGGTTCATTTCAAAATCTTTCACAATTTCTTCCTTCAGGGAAAAGAAGGAATAGAACAAGAAAACAAAGGAAGGCTAGAAAATGTCCTTCTCTGGGGACCCAGGAGGAGAGGAAAATGAGGATTTAAATGAGTAGCTAACACTGCTTCCTCCAAGAGGGATTCTAAAAAGAATTTTAGAAGGTAAGGATAATATTCAACAAGAAAACCAAAAAAGATAGTAAGATTGGGAAAATTAATTTCTCCAAGGCCTTAGTTTCTTTCTTCACTAAATAATGAGCATAATAATAGTACTTTGGATTTTAAATACTATGCATAAATATAGTATTTTAATTTTAAAAATGAAAAATACAAAAAAAAAAAAAAACTTCTAGCAAGCACTCAATAGTACAAAGAAAGTACTCAATAAATATCAGCTACCAACATTAGTAATAGTATAATGGGTACTTAGGGAGTCACTGATATGCTATTTCCTGAATATCAAATATGTGAATGTATACTAGTGCCAGATGTGTGATAACATAAAAGATCATTTTAATCATAACATTAGAATTAACCTTTTATTTAACAAGTACAGATTAGGAATGAAAAACATCATAGTTCCTTCAAATATAAGAGTTATTTAGCATTCATAAAATGTCACAAGGCATTTCTGGGTCTCTAAAGAAGACTTCTTAGAAAGGATGTAAGAAGCTGACAGCTATTTAATCAAAAGGAAAATTGCTTGCAAGGACGAGCTTAGGGGGACCTGGTGGTGGTGGTCACTATCTCATGCTGTCTTGAGCCCTTTCCTGGACCATCCCATCCACTTCTGCCCATCGTCGGCAAGTGACATGGTTCCTTCCTGTTCTCTTTGCTGCCTGCCTGTCCACTACTCCTCCTCTCCACTTCCCTCTGACTGCTCCAGATCCTCCCTCTGGAGAAGATCACTTTCTTGTATAAGGACATAACTTTTTTATGCCTCTATGGCATACTCACCAATAACTCCACTCAATACAAACAAGGCACCTTTGCTGGAGACACAGTTATGCACAATTAGTTGATATGTTCACAGTCACAGTTAAAAATAATCAAAGCATAATATTCAAAGTTAATCTCTTAGGCAGATATCCCAAGAAGCCCCCTTATCTACCCTTGGTCTCCCTGTTCATTCACTCAACACCTTGGCACTGTGCACAGTTGACCCACCCAGTCTTCTGCCCTCACGCCTTGGCCTATCTGTTCCTTAAGGTCCTCATTTAAAATGACCTGTCACTGCACTCCATTCAAATTCCCCTAACTCCTATGGCCACACCTGAAGCACTCCACCTTCAAAATCTGCCCTGTGAGCATCCTGCTCCAGAATCACCACTTGTACTCTTTCCAGCTCACTCTGGCCTGTGCTCCCACCAGAACTTCCTCAGAGCTCCCAGGCTTTGACCCTTTCATTCTTCCTCATCATAGGGCCACTTCTGCAGTCTTCAGTTCAGATTCCACCATTTCAGTCAGTCCTTGGAAATAATTCCTTGTACTCTCACTGCATTTGCTTGGAAAAATCTTACTTCTGTAAAAACCCAACTAACTTTCTCTGCACCTGCCTTTGGAGAAAATCACACAGTGGGGTAACTTTGTGCCTCTTTAAGTTTGTAAGTTTCAGCCTTAAATGGGCCCTCAACATGCCTCATAGTCTCCCATTTCCCAACATATTCTCCCCAATTACCATTTTAAGCCTTTTCTACTTCGTTGGACCTTCAAAACTTTTATCTACCTTCACTACCCCCTTCACACTTAGCATTTGACTATTTTTTCTGAGAAAGTAGTTCAGACTGAAACCCCCAGAACTTCTGCTGTTGCGCCTACTGTACCATCCACCTTTCCCTCCTGCCAGGCTAGGGAGATGGCTCACCTCCTGTGTTCAGGGTTCCATGGCCTCTTGTCTTCCTGGAATCTTGCATTATCCATTACTTCTCTCTCCTATGTCTTTGCTCTCTCTTTTTCTGTTCCATCTCTTCCATTAACATTTACAGATACTCAAATCTCCCACCATTTAAAAAACTCTCTGGTTTCATTTCCAAACTAATTCCTGCTTTTTCCCCCACCCCCATTTTTTTTTTTTTTTTTTTTTTCTGGTACTGGGGATTGAACCCAGGAGTGCCACGGAGCAACATCCCCAGATACTTTATAAATTTGAGACAGGGTCTCACTAAGTTGCCCAGGTTTGGGCCTCCCACTTGCAATCCTCCTGCCTCCCCAGTAGCTGGAATAATAGGTGTGCCCCATCACACCTGGGTCCCCTATCTTTTTTGTTTAGCAATCCAAGTTTAAGACAGAATTAGCTGTTGCTGATTCAATTTCTTCACCTCTCACGTACTCCTCGAGCCATTCTAAACCAACCTTGGCCTCCACCACTCTCCCAAATGGTTCTCACTCTGAAGTCACCCAGTGGTGCCGTGTTCCTAACTTGAGTGAACAGTCTCTAGTCCTACTCAATTCAGCAACAATCCACACTGTTGGCCACTCTTGTGTCTCCCTCAGGTCTATCATCCTTTGGCTTACATGGTGCACATTATTCTCCTCTGAACACTCTGGCAACTTATCAGAATTTTCCTTCTCCTTCTTCTTCAAAGGACCCTTACATGTTGGAGATCCACAGGGTTTAGTTTTCCTCAGCTCTCTTCACAATTTATGCTCTTTCTCTTAATTTTCCCATTAATGTACGAGGCTTCAAAGATCAGAGTTTCTTAAAGTGTGGTTCATGGACCAGTCAGAATCAGGGTCACTTCATGGGAGGGATGAGATGAAGATGGGAGGTGAGGGAAGGTATTAAAATGCAGATTCATAGTCTCAAAAAACTCAAGTGATATAGTCAATCTCTTTCAAAATTTCTTGGTAGATAAATGGATGGAGTTGGAGAATATCATGCTAAGCAAAATAAGCCAATCCCAAAAAACCAAAGGCCAAATGTTTTCTCTGATAAGCAGATACTGATCCATATTGCGGGGGAGGTCTGAGGAAGAATGGAGGGATTTGGGATTGGGCAGAGGGAAGTGAGGGGAAGGGGTGTGAGGTGGGAAGGATGGTGGAATGAGACAGACATTATTCCCCTAGGTATGTGTATGATTGCAGAAATAGTGTGACTGCATCGTGTACAGCCAGAGAAATGAGAAGGTGTGCTCCGCTTGTGTGCAATGATTTGAAATGCATTCTGCTGTTATGCAAAACTAACTAGAGGAAATAAACAAACAAAAATTAGTAGTAAGATTTAGGGTTAGGGTTAGGGAGGGTGGCAAGAATGGAAGAAGGAAGGACTGTATAGAGGGAAAAGAGGGGTGGGAGTGGTGGGGGTGAAGGGAAAAAATAACAGAATGAATCAAACAACATTACCCTATGTAAATTTATGATTACACAAATGGTATGCCTTTACTCCATGTACAAACAGAGAAATAACATGTATCCCATTTGTTTACAATAAAAAAAAAATTAGTAGTAATGGACCTTGAAGTGAGTAGGAGCTTATTAGATGGATAAGGGAGGAAAAGACAAGTCAAAAAATAAAAACGGCATCTGCAAGTGTCTGCAGGAATAAAAGTGTACAGCACATTTGGGAAAACGCGATTTGGCCAAGACTGAGCCTGCCAGGGAGGAAGAGCAGAGAAGGACTGGCTCTGAGCTGTAGCAGCACCACTGATGGAGAACTTACAGGCACTGTGCTAATGATTTAAAGACACTTTTGGATCCTCTCAATGATGAAATATTTACAAGGTTTGCTGTATTCAATCAATGGATTTGAAATTCACAATTGCCTTCAAGGATAGCAACTTGCCTTCAACTCAGGCAGTCTGGGAACTTGGTCTTCCCATCTGCATTCTGTGAGGCTAGAATGCAGAGTTTTGGCAGCTCAGCATCCCTCCCCTTCTCCCTTTGATGAAAATCTCTACCCTCTGGCTACACTCATCATAATTCATCCCCCACCAGGATTTTCTATATTGGAGTCAGTGATGAAGTTTTCTGCCTCTCTGGGGGAGGTGAGCTGGGAGCTGGGAGTCTTCACCATGGAGAAAAAAACTGACTACAGAGACAGGCAGGGTGGATGGGGTTGAGTTATAGTTCTAGAAAGATATGTCTCCTATACCCACATGCCCTCTGCTTTTTCTTCATTAAGGTGGTTGAGTTAGATTTATCCCTTATAATCCAAGAATATCTTGGTAGCTAAGAATGAATTTTGTAGAGATGGGTAGAAACACTGACTGTCAATACTGAGATCTTAGGCAAGGAATTTAACTAGGCCCCAGTTTCCTCACTGTTATTAGTGAGTGTGTGATGTGGATGAAATGAGATTATGAATATAAACCACTGAGCACACTAAGTGTACTCAGTAAGATGCAGTTATTACTAGAGAATAGGATGGAATTGCAGTTAGATGAACAAGAAGTCCCCTTTACCTCAACCACCAAGGCTCTCTACTCCTGTCTCCACTCCAAGTCTGGGATTTACTTAAAAATATATTGTAATGGTTAATGTGAACTGTCCAATTGATTGGATTAAGAGATGCCAATGATTAAGATGCTTCTGAGTATGACAGTGAGGCTGTGTCTAGGAATGATTGGAATGTGGGATAGTGAACTGATTGTGAACTGAAGTGGAGACCCTCCCTAAGCATGGGTGGCACCACCCAATAGGAGGGTGGCTTGGATGGAATAAAAGCTGGAAGAACACAGAAGCAGATGCAGATGCAAGCTCGGCTCTTCTTGAACAGGTTCTTGATTGCTGCTTCAATTGTCTGAGGATATTGGACTCACTTCTTCATTCTTCCAAAGCGGACTCTGCCAGTGATTCTCCAGGTAGTTTCCAGAAGCCTTGATCTCTGACTAGGGTAGCACTGTTGATCCTTCTTGTTCTGGGGCTTCTGCCTCTTGGGCTGCGCAGCTACTGGTTCTTCCAGTTCTCTAGCCTGCAGATGGCCATTGTGGACTATCCAGCTTCTGGTGATATAAGCTAATCTAATAAATCCCCTTTTTATAATCATATTTCCTGTTGATTCTGTTCCTTTAGAGAACCCTAATACATATATCAACAAAGAAAAATTAACCTGAATAACTGTTGGACAAGTGGGGATTCATGGTGCTAGTCTCTTAAAATTTACATAATTTTCTTAAAAGAAAAAATCTTTGAAACTATTGTATGGTTTCTCTGTATGTCCTGCTGATACAGTGAGTTGCACTGATTTCTAAGTGGTGGACCAAATCCTGCATTTCTGGAGCAGACCCAGCTTTGTCATGAAAGTTGTTCTTTCTGGGAGTTAATGAAGCCCGCTAGCTAGTGTTCTGTTTGGGTTTCCTGTGAGGTATATTGTATGTGCGGTGTCCTTATGGTTTCGGAGCCAGGCACTGCAGCTGGGGTTATGCTAACCTCAGGGGATGGTTCCATGGTGTTTCTCTTTTCTTTCTACTTTCAGGAAGAATCTGTGTGGGATTGGTGCTATTTCTTCCTTAAATATTTTGACTTGAGTAGTGATTACAGTTTATTTTTAAATCCTTGATCGGTTAGTCATTTTATGTGATATGTCAAGAAATAATTTTAAAAGTAAATGCTCTTCTTTCTCTTTTTTACAATGCTAGGGACAGAATCCAGGGGCTCACATATACTAGGCAAGTGCTCTCCCACTGAGATATATCCCTGACCCCTAAAAATAAAACACATTTAAAGAAATAAAAGTTTTTAATTAAAAATTCTTTTTAATTAAGGTGTGTTGCTTTCTTAGTGAAGGGCAGTAGAATCACTTCACCTCAGTGACTAGACCAGGAGCCCCACCTCTGGCCTGGATTCAACCCCTTAACACATCCCTTGGTCACTACCACCACCACCACCACCACTGGCACTTGCCAGGGAGAACTCATTGCCAGGATCTGTGGTGGGTATGCTGCATAGGTCATTTCCTTTAACCACAGCCAACAGTCTATGAAATAGCTACTGATGTTCATTCCCACATTTCAGAAGAGCAAGCCAAACCCTAGCAATCTGACTGCAGAGTGGGACAAGCCACATGTGCTACTGCCATGTGGAGGCAGCATGGCCTGGTAGGGATGGGAAAAAGACAAGCTGGGTTCCAGTCCCACCTCTGCCTCTGACTGGCTCTGAGACCTTGAACCAAGTCATGGAATGCTCCCAGCCTTGGTGTCCTTGATAAAAATCAAGGCTCGGTCCGGACACTTGTTTTGAAATTCTGTCTACAGGGGCCTGGGGTTTGGAGGCACATGGGTCACACAACATGAGCAGAATGCAATGGTTTGATTGTTTTTGTTTCCTCCAGAATTCATGCTGAAACAGAATCACCAAAGTAACAGTATTAAGAGGCAGGGCCTTAGTGGGGGTGATTAGTCCTCATGAATGGGATGAGGTTCCCTGATTAATGGGGTTTGCCAGAGGTAGTTCCACCGTTAGCCCTACCACTTTCTGCCATGCGAGGACATGGTGTTCCTCCCCCCTCAGGAGGACACAGCATTCCAAGGTGACATTTGGAAGCAGAGCAGCCCTTACCCGACAACTAAACCTGCTGGCACCTTGACTTCCCAGCCTCCAGAACTATAAGAAAATAAGTTTCCATTCTACATAAATTACCCAGTCTCGTGTATTTTGTTTTAGTAGTACAAATGGACTAAGACACATTGGACTTCTATAGAATTTCATTTGAACTAATGGTTCTGATGCCTTAAAAATTCTGAAGGCCACTGACTACTCATCAGCTTCTGAAGTTCATATGTTCTAATATTCTGCTGAATCATTAGATGAATGATTCCAAGAACATTCTATGATTCTATTATCCATCCCATTTTCAAACTCCTAGTCAGGTGTGGTCTTGTTCATCTAACTCATAAATCTCCATTATACTCAAATGTTCATTTCTCTGTAACTTCTAGAATAAATTCTTTGCTTTTACAATGAAACCCAGATATTCTCCTGAATTTTTACCATATGATAAATTCCATCTTGAACCTATTTTCTCCTTATAAAGCAATATTCTCCAGTGTTAAAATATTCCTTCACCCTATTTTCCACTTAATTTCAGTAGTGTTCAGTACAGGGTCGGACAACACCATGTAGGCACTCAAGTGATTTGTTGAATGTGGATAAAATAAATCCCCAGATTTAAAAAAATCAAAGCATCAGACAAATATAACTTTAAGGAGACTTCAGTTGTTGAAATACATAATACAGCACAAACTCAGTATTTACATTTCAAGTTCTTTTTACAAAATGTGTGCCACTGTGGAAGAATACTGTTGAGATCATGATCTAAAATACCTGTCAAAGTTCAAAAAGGACTCATGGAATCAGGTCTCCACAAATCCAGTGTATAATGATATAACAAAACATGGCTGAAAGTCAGGGTGTACCCCAGACATAAAAAACACTAATCCTCAGTGTTTAGCCAGTGTCAGTCTGTGGACCAAATCTAGCTGGTGGCCTGTTCTTGTACTGTTGCAAGCTAAACACAAAGTTAACAGTTTTAAAGGACTGCTTAAAAACATAAAAACTAAACAACAATGAAGAACAGTATGTGACAGAGACATTTGTGTCCTGCAATTATTTACTATCTGGCCTTTTACACAAAAAGTTTGTTGACCCTTGCTTTATACAAAACCAATTCAGAGAAAGAGAGCTATTAGAATATACTGATAAGTATAAACTAGACACCCAGGTAATGTGCCGTGCCATCAGCACTACTCATTTCTAAAATGAGGCACTTCTGTTTGAATATGTACATTTCCAGAACATAATGACATCTGGTGGGTAGCACTGCTAATTAACTCTAGCCCTTATAATCAGGCCTGCACATAAAATTGCAGTATTCTTAGGGATTAAAGTAAACAAGCACAAAATATTTCCAATGTCAGTCACTGAGCTCTTCAGTAGTTATTAGTGGTTTAAGACCACTTACACATTCATAAAATCAGTAATTTGAATATTGCCAATAGGAGGTGATATTAACTGCATTATTTAAATAGTATCTATAAAATCATGTTTAGACATCTTGATTCATTTTTTTCAGAAGCAAGAATAACTAGTTAACTTAGTAGCTACTTATTTGAAGAATAGGAAATGGAAAAAAGAAAACAAAAGTGCAAAACTATAGCAAAAGGCTTTGGAATGCAAAGATGGGGGTCTCTTAGCAATTGCTCCCAAGCTGGTTTGGGCTTCTCTCTTAGCTTGTAATGGTTACAAATGGAAAGTAGCAGCGTATCAGTGAAGCTTTTCATAAAAAGATGACAGGTCCATGAGCAAATGCTTTAGAAGTAAAATCAGTTCAGAGCTGTTCCGCATGTAATTTTTCAGAATTGATTAACTAATTCCTGGGCAGTGGACTAGATTCATACCACAGCACAGTATGGTTCCGAATGTTTTCCCTTCTTTGGGCCAAGCTGGCTACACATCACATCCAAAGACACTTCTGTGATGCCGAGTTTTAAAATGCTCAGTAAATTCTGAGGTAGGTGATACTCAAATGAACATCTTCTAGACCCTGATTCGATCGGGACTGGCTTCTTTGTTTATCCTCCTCCTGGGAAATATCTTCCGCTTAAGAGCAATTAACTAAATGATGGAAGACAGAAATAAATGTCAATTTTCCATATTGATGAAAGAGTGTAGGTACATCAAACTTTCTGAGAGCCATTTGTCTTTAATCATTTCCATAGTCTTAGATGTAAAATATGTCAAAAAACAAGTTTCCTCATTCCTCCCTGAAAACAAAGCAACCTCTAATTTTATAGAATCAATATGCCCAGGTATATGTCCACAAAGAGACCCAAGAGAATTAAAATTATTTTGGTCCACTCTCTATCTAAAACCCTTAACTACAGATGTTTATATACCCATTACCAGGCATTTATTTTCAAGATTTCTGTTTGTCGAGTCTTTCCACTAAAGGGAACTGACTCTGTTTAACCAGTAAGACATTCTCTGGGTTTGAATATGACTACAGTTGTAAGCTAGAATTTTAAAAATATACCTGTTAAAAATCCTATTGACAGCTTTTTCTATACTTAACAAAAATCATTTGAAAATAAAGATAATGCCTAATTTATGTTGTAATACATAAGTTCTTTTGTAAATTAGCAGTTTAGAACTTGGATAAATAATACACTTTTTCCTTATAAACACAGTTACTGTGCTATAATTAAAATAGAAAACGTCACCACCACTATAATAAAGTTTCAATGAGCATCCACAAGAATGGGGTCCTAATTAGAATAATTCCATGCTTGTATAATTATATCAAAGTGAATTATACCGTCATGTATAACTAAAAAGAACCAATTAAAAACTAGTTCTCCAGGGGGAAGGAGGAGAGTCAATGAAAAAACAAACGTTCTTTATGGTTTCCATCTGGGATTCCTATTGTGTGCTTTGCTTCCCTCTCCCCTGCCAGGTAGAGCGGGTTACTACGGCCTTGGGAGGCTGGAGCAGGGCTTTGCCCAGGCATGCAACACTATGGTTTGGTTGGTACACTGGGATTCTGAGCAGAGGAAGAGGCAGTGTTGGCTGGTTTGTTCGTCTGGGTGGTAGGAAAGGCGGGGAGAAGGAGTTTGTTTCAAGTAGCTAGAGAGCAGGGTAAAGAGAGGCAAGGAAGGGCATCTTCCTTTCCTTTCTCATTCCTGCCTCTCATTCTGTTCAGGGCTTTCTGCTGGTATAAAGGACCCAGGGAAGACTGACCCTCCTGTTTCCTTCCACTGCCCCCCAGTGGCTTCTTTCAGGTCAGCTCCCTCTTTTTCTCTCTCTGGACAGCTTAGAGCAGACTCATAAAACTCTTGATGGACTCCTATTCTAAAAGTAGGTAATCTTTTTGAGTTTTTTCCCTAAGGTTTTTACCTGCCAGGAACAATGGAAACAAACATCAGGAACAAACTACACCAACTATCCTAAAGATGGATAAAGATTAAGTTGTCATCCTGCTCACCTGTCCAATCTCCATTTCCTGAATTTCTTTCCTTCAGTGGCAAGAAGCTCAGTCAGTTATTCTAAAGCTCTCAATTTTTAGTCACTTCCATTCTCTTGGTGCAAGTAAACTTGATGTACATCTCCTCCGAATGACAGCTAGAAAAGGTCACTCAAGAGTTTCCCTGATTGGAGGCTGGGGTGGGGCTGTCTACCACATACAAATTAGGTCACCCCAGTTGCCATTCTCCCCCTTTTTCTTCAGAGCATTTCATCCCTGCAGCCTAATGAGGATTCTCTTATCCCTCTCTTTTCAACCCTCCTTCTTCTGGACCTTCATTTCAAGGAAGCTAAGAGTGGGTGCAGAGGTGAGCCCCAGGGTAAGGGGCTGGAAACAGTACAGAGTGGGGAGAAAGGGGAACCCAGCAATTCAAAGGAAGTGTAAGTGCGAGGTATACTACCAGTGTGTGCAGGACACACAGACCCAGGGGGTATCTGAGGAGAAGATGCCAAGGTCACTTCAGGAAAGTTAGGAGAAAGGAAGGAAATCAGAGACCCATAAAAACTAGCATCAAACAAGGATTCTAGGCAGTTTTTGGTTAAAAGTTGAGTTTTTAAGTTTTGGCTGAAGTGTACAAGTTAATTCACTGGAAGTCAGGCAAGAAGAGTTAATGGAGTTAGAAGATACATGAATAAAGAGCTATTACACTGGCTGCCCAAATGTTATGAAATACATTTTACATATTGACATATGTGCTATAAGCTAACAGGAGAATTTAAAATGTTCTAGTTGTGAATTTAAATCATTTTCTATGATAACATAGCAAGAAATACTATCTGATTCCTATGTAAAATATATAAAACTTACCTGTTCAGCAAAAAATGAGAACACAGTAAATATAATCAAGGTTGCTAGTACACAGTGGGTCCAAAACTTCAATTTGTCCCGATAGGCCCTCCTGTTCAGACAGAAGAAAGAAAATATGTACCTCTGTACATGGTTTCGCTGTCATTAGTTAAGAGTGACTTATGTCCCGCTCATGTTGTCCATATTCAGTTGGGCCCCTGAAGGTAAGTTTGGTCACAGACTACATTTAGAGAGCTGACACTTAGGACCATCTAAAGAGCTTCCTCCTCTGAGCTAGAGATGAAAATAACGAGAGACTATTCCTTGTCACCTCTGGAGGCCAAGACCCATGGTTCATAACAATTCCTTATGAAAAATTTAAAAATACAGCTATCAGCACTGCACCTGCCAACCGTTCCTATCCAACTCTAACAAAGGAAAAGATCTAATCTCAGAATTGGGCCTTCAGAACCTCTCTTTTCCCTTAACACATGCCATTTCTTCTACTAGAAGTGCTCTTCCCTACCTGGAAAAGTCATTTTGATAATTCAAAACCAGATTTAAAAAATGTCACCTTTCCCCAGCAGAATCAGCTGTTCCCTCGTTCATGTGCCAACAGCACTGAACCCCACAGTCACACTCAGAACACTAACTCAGCCATCTTCCTGGTGTCTGGTTTCCTGGATAAACTGTAGGTTGCTCTAAGCCTATGCCTTTTGTCTTGGTACTCCTAGTGCTTGGCACAGGAAGGCAGGCAAAAATCTTTCTAAATTGAAAGATAAAATTATCTTTAAATGCTGGCAGTGCAAGAGAATAAAAGATAAAGGAAATGTACAAAGTGACTTTGGAATACAGTGGGATGTGCAGAGGGCAGACAGCCAGGCTGGGCCAGCCACCTGCCAGCTATTTCAGTGGAGCATTACTCAACAGCACCTGGATTACTGTGTCTGGCATACAGCAAGCACTGCAGCACTGGCGCACTACTCTGACAGGGCCGACAGTGGTACTGATGGGGAACAAGGCTGGGCAGGGGCTGGGCCAGGCTCTGGGTAATGGGCTGCCCTGGTCCCCATATGGGCTCCCCACTCCCAAACCAAGATGCCCTGTGCAGGCTACCTCCTAGCTCCATGCTCTAGATCCCTTTATAACAAGGGTTACAAAGGACACAGCTGATGGCAAAGTGAGAAAACAGACAGATAGCTCTCAGTACAGTGCTTGTTACTTAACATTCAGTATAGGTGATGATGATGCCCATGGTAGATAACTAAGGAAAAAATGTAGGATGGAAAATTAAGTATAGCAGAAAGCAAAAACAATGGCCACATTAGTGTGACTTGCACTTTTCCCTAGATAGTTAGGAGTTGCTTCAGGTATCTTTTTTGATGGTTGCCTTTTCTTCTCAGGCCTTCTAAGTGTAACACGCTCGCATCTTCTTTTTTGACTCTCAGCTACTCTCTGAACTCACCTGCTAAGAGTCTATCCTGGATCATAATGTCCACTGTAAGCTCTGTGACAAATGATTTCCTGAATCAGGCCTTCTCAGTTCCAGCCTCCATCCCTCTTACCAACTCTCTCTTCTAGGTATTGCTGTTCCCATACCACCACGACACCAGTTATCCTTCTCAATGTCCCTGTAGGCCAATGACACTGTTTTTTCTAAGTTAACCAGGCTTGAAACCTCAGGCAACTTCTGGCCCTCCTCACCCTTGTATCTGGGAAGGCACCAAGCCCAGGTCACCATTTCTTTGCAACAGCTTACTCTTCTTTCCCATTTCTATGACTGTCATTTGAAATGAAACTCATGAGGTCAGTCCCAGGTTATTCCACCAAAAAAAAAAAAAAAAAAAGCGACCCTAAGTCATAGATGCACAAGGTCACATGTTGTATGATTCCTTCTACCAAAAAATATCCAGAACTGGCAACTCCAGAGAGAAAGAAGGCTAAAGGTTACCAGGGCAGGGGGTAAAGGCAATGGGGAGTGACTGCTTATGGGCATGGGAAATTCTTCTGGAGTGATGACATGTTTTCAAACTGGGGAGATGTTGTACAATATTATAGATGCCCTAAATGCCACTGAATCGTGCACTTAGAAATGGAGAAGTGTGGGTTATGGGACTTTCATTTCAATTTTTTAAAACACTATTGTTGATGCTTGTCTTCCCTGGTTTCCATCCCTTCATAACTCTATCAGATAATTTCTAAACACTAAACCAAATGGGCTCCTAGTTCTCTTCCAGACTTCGTCCCACATTTTCAGCATATGAATTCAGCTAAGTCAGGCTGGCAGCCACCCACATCCCCCTCACTTTTTCTAACCTTTTGCTCATAGATCCTTTCTCACCACTGTCTGAGACTGCCTTCAGGACTTCACCCAATTCCATTTTTCTAAAGACACATCCCCAGTGCAGCCCACACTGACTTCATGTGACTCCCATTTTGTGCTAAACAAAACTTCCTCTTCACTTCTATGTTCATCAGCAAACAGCTGACTAAATAAATGAAGTTCTAATTACACCAGAAAAACCTAGTCACAAATTTTTTCAAATCCCTTAAAGTGCCATTAAATGTTTTTCACATATTAAACACAATAAAAACTATAACTGTATATTCTTTCTTTTTTTTTTTTTTTTTTTTGCAGTGCTGGAGACAGAATCCAGGGCCTTGTGCATGCTAAGTAAGCACCCTACCACTGAGCTATATCCCGAGTCCCTCTAACTGTATTTTCAGAAAGAAATACACAACAAATAACACATAAAAGAAATATCACTTCTTTAAAATAAAGCTATGTGTATATATATGCACACACACTTTTATATGAAAAATGAGATTTTACCACTCCTGCAGCTCATGCATATGAAGGAAACGGTTTCGGTATTCTCTTGGCAGCTCGAATTGGGAAGGTATGGGAAACATGGATTCATAGAAGTCCCTGAGAACAGCCTTCACTGTCTGGGCATCTTTATGATTATGGTCAATGTTGTCATTCAGGCAAACAAACTTCCTGAAATAATTGAGAGACAGGGTTAACGGTTATCATGAACTTGATCCTGACCTAACAAACTGAAGAATGTGGATTGCAAATGTCACTCATATTCATTCATTCATTATTGACCAATGAATCCAGGACCTTGCACAGGTATAAAAGTGCCCCACCACTGAGCTACAACCCCAGCACTTTCTATTTTATTTTGAGGCAGGTCTCATTACAGGCTGTCCTCCAACTTGTGATTCTCCTCTTCAGCCTCCCAACTGCTGGATTACAGGCGTCACCATGCCTGGCTCCAAATGTATTTTAAATGGATTTATGTTCCAAGCTGTTGTGTTTGCTGATGACTCTAGGGAAGTAATGTTCTGTAAAAATTTCCTCCAGAAATTCCTCAACTGTGAAATAAGAGAACTGGGGTAAGGTAATCTTAAAGATTATCTGTCTTCTGGCTATGATAGTAAATTAATGATTTCCATTAGTGAATCCTGACTGGAATATTCTGTCAGCAGCTAGGAAAAAAAGTTATTAAGTACCTAAAGCCAAATTCTCTGAACTGATGGTTATATTATGAATAGATAGATAACTGAGATAGACACCATGCCTCAGAGCTATAGTCTATGAGTTAGATGGTTTTTAATTAGTATTTCTCTAATCAAGTTGCAACATGCTAGCTGTAATCTGCAAAAAGCAGATTAAAATGGTGCTTCCCTACTTCTTTCAAGTTCTCTTCAAGATAAAATTTACTAAATCAAGGGACCATTAAAATGGTGGGTCTGGGCTCAGTTGGCAAACACCTATAATCCCAGCTACTTGGGAATTTGAGGGATGAGGACCACAACTTTGAGGCCAGACTCAGCAACTCAGTCCCATCTCAGAAGTCTGGGGATGACTGAGGATGTTGCTCAGTGGTAAAGTATCACTGGCTTAAATTCCCAGTCCAAAAAAAAAAAAAAAAGGGGTCCAAAGACCACACTTTCAAAGTAGATATAATGAAATATTTAATAAAGCCTTCACATCTAACTACCAATTCATGGAAAATACAGGGGATATAAGAACACATTAAACAACTAAGAAATAATTAGAAAAGCACAGAGTATAGGAAAATTTATAGAATATGGGATCAGATCTCTTCATATAACTCCCACCCAAATTATATAGTTTAGAAAAAAGAAATTGAAGGGGAAACCGCAGATTTAGCTGCAATGAGTTTATCTGATATCACTTCAAAAAACCTAAAAATACATATAAATACTTATGAGAGACAGTGGAGAGAGGTATACACTGACCAGATAGTTGACATTAAGAAATCACTACTGAGCCAGGTGTGGTAGAATATGCCTGTAATCCCAGGCAGGAGGCTGAGGCAGGAGGACCACAAGTTCAAAGCCGGCCTCAGCAAAAGCGAGGTGCTAAGTAACTCAGTGAGACCCTGTCTCTAAATAAAACAAGAAATAGGGCTGGGGATGTGGTTCAGTGGTCAAGTGTTCCTGAGTTCAATCATGGGTACCCGCCTCCAAAGGGAAAAAAGAAAAGAAAAAAGAAAGAAGAAATCACTATTGATTTTTCATAGTGAAAATGGTTCTTGCAGTTATATTTTTAAGAATCCTTATAGTTCAGAGATATGTACTAGAGAATGTACTGATAAAATGATACAATGAGATTTGCTTACAATTAACTCAGGAATGGTGATGGAGTGAGTTTGTTTAGATGAAGTGAGCAAATATATAATGATTCTTGAAGATAGTGATATGTGAAAGTTCACTCTACCACGCATTCCCTAAATTTAGGGATTTCTTTAAATCAAAGGATACTCAAGAGCTATATCAAAAGCTTTGAATGTATCCTAGATTTAAAACACACATGGACAGACTGTAGCTATCAGGGGCATCTGGGGCAACTGGGAAACTAAATAAAGCCTGTCTATTAGTTGATTGTTCATCAATGTTAAAAGTTCTTGGATGTGTGGTCACAGGCCTGTGATCTACAGGTGAAGCCAGCTCAGCAGGAGGGCAGCAGAGCTGAGAAGCCAAAGCAAAGTTGAGGCTGGACCCTGCCTACCCTCCACTCTTTGTTAAAGACATAAATAGATCCTTAAGCTCAAGTTAGTTTGAACACTGATTTTCCATGCCTGTCTTAAAGAGAGCCCTCATAAAAGTAAAACAAAACAAAATAAGCAAAGATGTAAAAATAATGTGTTCAGAAATACTGGGGGAACTGGGTCTGGCAACAACGGTCAAGGACGCCTGGCTTGCTGTCTTTTTACGAATGCCCTGTACCTTTCAGTGCCACAGAGATGGCTATAGTTTCTTTCACCCAACCACTTCCAAACCAGCATAGAGACAAGAGTATAGGCTACAATTCAAAATGGTAAATTTTCACATCAGTTCTATGAGTCAGTAGTGACTAAGAGACATGCAGAATAGGGGGAATTCTATATCCCAATCAGAAGGAATTCTAAAGACTGAAGTTACTTTTTAAGAAGCAGAGCAGCGCATCCGAAATGGAGGAATGTAGAGCATGTACAAAGAGACTTGCAAGCTGGGTATTTATTAATTGTCATAGCTTAAGGTGCACTTGTGAGAAATATTTTGTAAAAAAGCAAGATTTTATTGGGTGACCAAAGACATTAAGTAAATATTAAAGATATTTTAAATTTTCTTGAAATTCCAATATCTTTCCCCTTTCCCATTCTGAAGAATGGGACTTGTAAAATAAATATCATCATTTTACAATGTCTAGAAATTTTACATCTCTGGTCATTTATAATTAAAATTCTAATTTAAAGGAGGCAAAACTGAAGACTTTCAAGGGCACTTAAAAGACTCAGAAGTAGGGCTGGAGTGTAGCTCTGTGGTAGAGCACCTGCCTATCATACAAGAGGCCCTGAGTTCCATTCCTAGTACTGAAAAAAACCAAAAAAACCAAAAAAACTCTGAAATGAAAAGTATTTATTTTATACACCAAGGTCTCCTCCTCTCCCAAAAGTTAACACAAACAACTCAAAAAATGCAAATTTTAACTCATGTTTTTCCTCAATAAGACTGCTTTATTGGTGATGGTCAGTATTAGTCTATAAATGATGATATCCCTACAAAAGAGCTCAGTTATGTATCAGATGACTGGTCCATGGAGAGCTGAATGAAGCTGAACCAAGCAACTACTGGTAAGACTGAAGTCAAATCCTACTTCTTGGGGGACAAATAAACAGCCAACTGATATACAGCACTGCTGTTCCACCAACTGTAAGTGTCATGGTGGCCCTACATGGGAGGGCATCGGCTACCTCCACCCTTTAGATGCACTGGAATTCTATTATCCTCTTAAAATGGCATTTGTGTCTCTGGAAACTTATTTCAGAATGCTTGCATGAAGCAGTACCAATGGTCCTCTGGACAATCTGATGAAAATCCAGCAGGTTTTGTAGCAGCCTGGCTCAATTATTGCCCACCATTCATGACAAATGAATGACAAGCAAATTTTAACTAATTTTTATCAAACTCACCAAAACAACAGTTAGGGTCAGGCAGAATTTCAAAGCTTATGTAAACCTCAAAATGTATTTGTCTCAAAGAATGACTGGTTTATTGGATTAATTTTCACACCTTTATGGTAGCATTTCTTTGTCCTTGAAGTTCATCTGAACTTCACTTTGAATTGGGAACATAAATTTAACCACCAAAACAACTGCTCTGGAGGCAGCCTTTTAATAATTCTGGGGGTGCCAGAGGCCTGGCCTCGCCCCCATGTCAGTCTGCCCTTTAGTTTCACTGAACAACTCATGTTGCCCATGCCTGGGCGTCCAGGCCAGCCCTTCCACATGGGGTCCCATCTCAATTTGCCACTCCCACCTGTCAGTCAAGCCCCAGCTCAAAACATTACCTCCACCATTAGGCCTTTCTGTCTGTTCTAAACTGAAATAAATTGATCTCTTCTGTCTGGTCCTGTTGCCTTTTAGTCAGGTTTATTTGCATAATTAAAAATAATTTTTAAAAATCAGTACCTGGGGTTTTTTCTTATGTCATCCAACTGGCCAACCACATGAGAAACATTGGTACGAATCATTTTAAAAGCAATCTCTTCTTCTCCCATGATTTCAAACCTAATTATCAAAACATAGTTGAAGAGTCTAAATATTTATGTGGATATGAAAAACAAAATTTCAATACAAAAAGCATTTTTTAAAAACTTTAGTGGATTCAGCATCCACCGAATGACGGAATCTTTCAGTATTCCTAAAGAAAACAATCTTATATAAATTTTAGAAGAATGCTTAAAAGAAAAATATTGAAAGAATTATGAAAATGTCAGACCTTTATAACTAGTGTTAAACTAAACAAAGAGAAAATGTATGTACTACTCACCTATATTTGTTTTTGTCCTTATATGCTTTGTGGATTTTGTCAGTTACTGGTTTGCAGTTGGTTACTAGACTTTTAGTGACCGGTGGCTGTGAGGAAATACAAATATGTCAGATGTTACATCAGTGAGGAGAGAGTGAGCGAGACACTCCCCTGAGGGACAAAATGTAAGGGGTACCTTATATTCACTGAGGTGAATATTTTCATGCAATATTAAAAAAAAAAATCATGTTAGTATTTTTCAGAAAAAATCATGTTAGTGTTTTTCAGAAAGAAAATTTAACCTATAATTATAACCTACAGAACTATCATCTGGTTATAGTTCTATAATCATATAGAGCTAGTCTATCTGATATTCACAAACTAACTTGTAATTTCATAGTCTAATTAGAAAACACTTTCTTCACCCTGAGTGTAATCTGTTAATTACATTAATTACATTAATGAAGCCTATGCCTTGAATGAGTTCACTCAAGTAATGTTAATGCTGCCAGTACAACTAAGACTTAGGTCTTCAACAGTTTCTGCACATGAGCCTCAAGTCTATAATCATTAACAAGGCAGCCTTACTTAATTTTTGGCTCTCAAAGAATATTTGCTGATTTGAAATTTTATGCCAAAAATTTGGCAAACACAAAATAATATTCTGCTAATGAAAGAAGATGTATACATTTCGAAGGAAAATTGAAAATTTTCAATAATCTCTCACTTTGTGATAGTATCACAAGGCAAGATGACTGTTTTCCAGCTGCTTATCATCTTTCCTTAGAGAAGAGCACACTTCTACAAGTTCTGTACAAGGATTGGTAATGGTTAAAGTCTTACTAGAAGTTTATAAGAGAAAGAAGAAAACTAGCATTGGGAATGTCGGGGACGTGGCTCAGTGGTACTGCGCTTGCTTAGCATGCTTAAGGCCCTGGGTTTGATCCCTAGCACCACAAACAAACAAAAACAAAAATAAAATGAGAAACAAACAATGAAGGAAGGAAACATAAATGAAAGGAAGATATAAAAACAGAGATGGATGGAGAGAATAAAACAGGCTGGGTGGCTACTGAGGGAAGTGAGTGGCCTCTCAGTACACGACTCAATCATCCCAAAGGAACTGACGACCACAGAGGATGGGGCTAAGGAGAAAGGCTGAGGGGAAGCAGTTCAGGAGACCCGCAGCCTTTCCTCTGTCCTTCTCTTCTGTCTTAGCCACACTCAGGGGTGACTACGAGGAACATAAAGGAAAAAGACAGGGCAGCCTGGAGCACCCATGCCTACTTACCCTCTCATAGAGAAAGGGTGCACCCAGATTCCTGATAATAGACAGAAATTTAGTTGTATCTAGACATATATTTTTTTTTCTTTAAACCAGATCATTGATTTCTTTCTGCATGATTCAGAGTCAACTGAACTAGTTTATTGTTTTAAAAGTTGTGTAACTGAGAATGTGCAATCTAATTTCTAAAACCTTGATTTTATTCTCTCCAAAAGCAGGAAAAACACCTACAATGATTACATATATACCTTTTCCATGATTAAGAACATGTTAGCAAATAATTACTAACATTTGTAAAACAGTCTATAGAGCTTACAAAACATTTTTTCCACAAACTTTAAGTACTTTATCCTTCTGGATTATGTCAACCATCCAGAAGAACCATCCAGAAGAAACCCTGAAGCACAAAAATGAGCTGCTACCCTCTCGCCTACAAGTAAATAACACCTGATATAAGAGTACATATACCCAGGCCACTTACCAAATTGGGATCATAGTATGCTTCCTGAGTTGGGGGAATGTGGTTTAGCTGAGTGACATTAGCAGGTAGTGTTTTTGAGCAATTTATTAACATGTGTTCCAGACCTGTCAAATCCTAAAAAAGCAAAATAAAAATAAAAACTTGTTATACACACTGTAAGTAAAGATTAGGATTTAAAAACCAAAAATCATGCAAAAAAATCTCTAAAAAATTACTTAAATACTATCTTTAAAGATAGTTTAAATCTGATTCTTAAGTATACAGACACCCTAAATAAGAGCAGAATGAGAATACAAACACTAATATTTCATCCTCATCTCAAAGGGGAACATACTGGCCTGCACACACATTTTATAAAAGATGGTCCAGGGTCACAAGAAGGGAGGCCCTGTAACTCTCCATTAGTGAGTTTCCTACTCCTAAGCTTCAAGATGCACTAATCGAGGAGCCAGGTTGAGATGGAGAGTCATTATGCCTAAAGGCCCTGAATGAACTTACCACAAGAATCATAGTAGGTACCTACTCTCCAGCTCTTCCCCAGATAAGGGGAAGATAATCCCTATTAAAAACCTACAGAAAGTAAACTCATAAAATATGAACTTCAAATTTGTTTTTAATTCTGGCACCTAAAGCCAACTAGTTATGAAATCCACATTAAATACTAAGGATTACTTTTACTTGAATTAAATCAAAATATATAGCAGAAAAAGAGACTTTCAGAATTACAATTTTCATTTTAAATGCCACAAAGTTTAAACTAAAACAATAGAAGACCTGCAAACTTAAAGGAAGGTCATGAATTCTGGTAGCCAGTGTTCGGATTTCTCTGTCAGACAAGACACCAGATTGGTCTGTATCAACTTCATCAAAGACTTGAGATATATTCAGTGGTTGAACTGCACTCATGAGATAATAAAAATAAGAGAAGGCAAATTGCATGTCCTCAGAATGACGCACTTTGTGAAACGATGTCTTGTCAAATTCTTCAGGGAACCTGTCCAAATATAACACACAGTGAGCTCTGGATGGTAAGAGTATATATGGAAGCTATCATCTGTGAACATAGGCTTTTTCTATTTATTTATTTAGATAATATCCTTAAAAATATCAGCCATGGAATATTAGAGCTATAAATTTTGCAGAGTGAATGTACAAATTTCAAGTATCTTTAGCTCTGTAACTCAAGTAACTCAAACACAAGTAAGACTTACATATCCTGCAGTTCTTGCATAACGATTCGGTCAATCATGTGAGGCATGTGTGCAGGGACTTTCCGAGATGTGAATCCAAACTTGCTGTTTAAAATTTTATTTACATATCGGAGTGAATCTGCAAACGTATCTTTTAGCTGCCTTCCAGTATGTTTGCTATCAGTAAAGTATGCCAATTGTGTCTTCAATGACTCTTCTTCCTGAAAGGATAATTCCACATAACTCAGGGTTATACTTAGTGCAAAGGCACTGAAATTCCCAACATGGGCTTGAGAACAACAGTTGTGTCAAAAAGGTCTGTTTATAGGATATTCTTGAAGGACTTTTCATTGATCATGAGATTTTGAAGTCAATTCATGGAACATTAAGAACATTTATTTACATGTAAATTTGGCAGTACTTTCTTTTTTTAAAATAAAATTTGAAATTTTATTCTAGCCACATTTCAAGAGCTCAATAGCCTCATGTAACTAATGGCTACAGTATTACAGGCTTAGATATAGGGTATGTCTATGGCACAGGTCGGGAATATCTCTTTGGAAAAGCCTTCTCAACGGTAGTAAATTTACTTCTTTAGGTGTAATGGATTTCTCCTAAATAAGAGAGACATGGACTGTAGTATAAGGAACATGGAGAACTTTATGAATACAGATGTTACTGGTTGCAAGATGCCACTTCTATGGAGTAACAGTCAAACATGTGGCTTTCAAACAGGCTCTGGGCTCCTCCAAACTAGTCTCCCTTGTACAGCTCTGTCACCCAACACCACATCCTCTGCTGAGTCAAAGGGTGATCAGAGTTAGGGTGACTGGAAAACTTTATAGTTGCAGGGAACAGTGTGTGTCAATACATAGGAAAATGGAAAGAAAACCAAGTTCCAGGTGGCAGTACTTTCAATATCAAGCTATTTTGTGCTGGTGATATCAAAGTAGCAAGTAAATGAGTTATGAACATAAGAATAAGAAACAATTTTGCTTTCACATATAACAATGTTAACATTATAAAATCAAAACTAATAAGAGGCAGAATAAAATGGGCAAAGAAAATTGGCAAGGAATTCAAAGACACATTACAGAACAGGAAATGTTTTTGCTCCCAAAAACTGAGTGACATTAGCAGGTAGTGTTTTTGAGCAATTTATTAACATGTGTTCCAGACCTGTCAAATCCTAAAAAAGCAAAATAAAAATAAAAACTTGTTATACACACTGTAAGTAAAGATTAGGATTTAAAAACCAAAAATCATGCAAAAAAATCTCTAAAAAATTACTTAAATACTATCTTTAAAGATAGTTTAAATCTGATTCTTAAGTATACAGACACCCTAAATAAGAGCAGTAAATTAAAATCAGTAAAGAAACTGACATTAAAATCAGTTAAAATCAGTACCAATTAAAATCAGTAAAGAAACTGACATTACCTGGTATTGGTTAGCCTGTGGAGCAACAAGCACTCCAATATGCTGCTTGTTCTAGTGCTAAGTGGTACAACATTTTAGGATATATTTAAAGTTTATAAGCACCTGATACATTAACCTAGTAATTCTACCTACATAAATAAAATTTACTGAAGTGTAAGACACATATGTACAAGTATATTCATTGCTAAGTTATTTGTAATTGTGAAACATTGGAAATAATTTGCAGTCATTTAAACGAAAAATGGCAGTGACAGGCATAGTCCACCCATATACTATTCAATCGAAGTCAAATCCAGGGAACTGTATTTACACTGTAATTTCGCTGCTGCAAAGCAGAAACGATATAACTTGTATGTGTGCATACCTACAGAAAAATACTAGAAGGGTACCCATCAAACTATGAAGAATGGCTGTCTCAAGGGCAGAGACTGAGGAACATGCACCTTCCCCCTTTTTTCATGGTATATTTTTGCACTGCTTGCAATTTTTATCACAAGTCTACAGCTCTGCTTTTGTAAATTTTATTTTTTTTATTTTTTAAAAGGAAAGAGGGAAAAGTGTGAAAAATAAACACAGGTAAGAACTTGGCAGTCCTTCACTCAATGATCCTAAGTGCCTAGCGCAAAACAAAACACTTTCTGAAAACACTGAGAGAATGAGACATAGTTCCCCTTCACCCAATTTCTTCTCCCAGTCCAGCAGGTACTAGTGGCTCTGCTTCTTCCCCATACAGTCTGGATCATGTGACTTTTCATGGTCTGTCAACTCCTGGTTTGGGGCACTTCCTCCTGGATGCTGTCCCCCATACTGGCAGCAGAGCCAAGGAGCTCTCCGTTTAGTCTCCTCTCCCAGATCTAAACCAAGACACTTATCTCATTGCTACAACTATCTGCTCACAAATCTGTCATTCCTACTGCTCTCCAAGTTGCTACATAGGTTGCAACTATGTACTGGTCATCTTGTATTCCCCAGCACTGAGCACTGGGATGGCACCTGGGAGATGAACGAAGGACTCTACAACTGGAGGCCATGGCACAGGGAAGAGCACTCCAACTTTTAGTTTTGGCTCACACTGACTTTCTGCTGTGATATTGGAAAAGCTAAGGAACTTACCTGAAATTCAGGTTTTTCTTTCAGTAAAGCTGGAAAAACGTCAGCTCTGCCATGCTAAGTAAAGACAAGATGCCACTCTGTTCTACTTCCTCAGGGTACATCCCTTGCTAAACTCCTTACTCATACTATGGCTGTTTCCAAAACTGTAAGATGGCGGTAACAATAATAAATGCCCTTATAAGGCAGTTTTATAAGCACAGCTTCTGGGAAAATTAAAAGAAATCATGTAAGAAAAGCACTTAGCTTAGTGGCTGGCACAGGGAAGTGTTGAATAAATGTAGTTATTATATTATCAATGTTATTATATTATATTACAAGGTTATTTATTCTTCCTGAGAGAGACAAAGAATAATGCAGAATCTAACTTACATCAAGAAGATCTTGGAAATACTTTTTTTTTTCCCAAGGCAAAAAGCCCAGGTAAGTTCCTGTGAAATGCTGTAGCTTTCTTCCAGGTATAACCTCATGAGCGTCTAGGAGATCTTTAGCCTCTTCCTCCATTTTGTTTTTCTCATCGTCTTTTCCTATGATTTTCTTTTCTTTTGTTACATGGGTTTCCGGTGGAATAATCAGAGATGAAAGCTTTCCTTTAGATACACTTCCACTTATATTTTGGGTCTGATTTTCCAATTTAAATCTTACTTTGGTCTCCAAGAGCAGGGGTGGATTCTGATCCTGGGAGTTCACTTTTATTATCCCTGATGGAAGAGCTGACGTGTGTAATCTTTGAGGGCCTCCTAAGATGCTTAGGCTTTTGTGAGCCCGTTCTTCCGGTGGGGCCTCCAAACTGTCATTTATTTCATCTGTTATAGTAGCTTGATTTTTTACTTTATCATCCTGTAAGTTCATCAGAAATGATCTCAGCAAGGCTAACTTGGACAAATTGTATCCTTTCAAAGTGATGTCTCCTTGTTCCAGTTGCAAGTCCAAGTTGCTAAGACTCAACTGGGCCTCTTTTGGAAGGAGCGAAATATTTACCAGGGGAACTTTCACCTCCTCTTGGAATCTTCCTGTTGTGTTAACATCATGTCTCTTGACCTTTGGGAAGCGTTTTTCTTCAGGAATATCCTCAAAAAGGATTTCTGCCTCTGGAAGAAGTGTTATGGGGCTATCCAAATTTTCATAAGACTTCTGGGTTGTAGCATTCACTTTGGGTCCCTCCCTTGTGTCCACCTCTACTGTTAGCTGGATTTTGAACTCTTCATCATTTGTGTTTTGAAATGTGATGTTAAAATGTATCGTGGTTGCATTCATTCCACTGTGCATTATGAGATGAATGGTTTTCCATTTATTGGCAATAGAAGCATGTCGAATTATAGGGTTATCACTATAGGCACCTTCAATTCCTCTTTTGGCTATTTCTGCAAAGCTGAAATAAGGCAGGTGTTCACCTTTTGGAATAACATAGTGAGTCTGGTTTGGAAGAAGAGTTACTTTATATAATTCATGAAAATGATCTAGAGGAAAAAGCACAAACAAGGTTTTTAAAAAAAAAAAGTAGGCATTTTTTTTCTCCTTTTCCTTTAATTCTTTGGGTTTGAGCTTCTACTTTTTAAGAGTGATCAGAAATTCTAACATAATAGCTATTGGTATACAGCTCTTGTTACTGAGACAATCACAGTAATTTACATAGAATGTTGACACTGGCTCGTCTTAGAGATGTAGCTCAGTTCTTATTCTTAACAATAAATTCCAAATGCCAATTTTCATCTCTCTTTGTCTACTTGAAGAAAAAAAAAGATTTCCTACAAAATGACTTCCATTCATAAGCTATTACCCATATTCAAATCCCCCTTATTTAATGAATTATTTCCTGCCTTTTTGTTTCCAAATTAAGCATTCAGCATGTTAAAAGAATGTAAAAGGTAAAAGAAAAGATAATCTTAAATGTCAGCTGTTTTCTAATGATCTGTGTCTTTCTCTTAGATTTAGCTTATAATTCATTTGGATGCAAGGATGGAAAGGGAAATAGAGATCAGTTACTAAAAATAATAACCACCCCAAAGCCCCTATACTTGTCCATGATTTACACTTTAGGTATGTTTTTATGGCAATAAATGTACCTTGCCCACAGTCGCCAGCATCAAACCCACAAGACAAGACGTTGCAGGCTTGGTCGCAGAACTTATCAGCGAGCCAGGAATTTGCACATCCTTGATTACAGTAAGAGACACTGTTTATTCCTCCACCGAACTGCCAGGGCTGTCCAACGCCAATGCTCCCAGTGCCCCCGCCTCCTGCAGCATAGCGACTTCCTCCACTGTTACCTGTAGAGGGAGGGAGGGAGGAAGATAGAATCTTGCTAGGCTTACAATTTTGAAAGAAGATATTTCTTACTAGTATTTGCGACACTGATGCATGAATTGTGGTCAGAAAAATTTCACCACATTCTTGAATAGATTTCATGTTGTTGCAGGAAACAGACTGGTTGAGAAGCAGCATGCAGCACTCGGAGAGAACTACAAACTTTATGTCAGCGAGCCCAGAAGAAAATAAAACTCCAAATTCTGAGCCCTGATCCACAGTTTCTCACAACATTTATAGGTTATTTGGCGTCATCTTAGACCATCCTATCATTGGGGCTTTTTTCCTCTTTTAAATAAATTTCTAATCTACACTGCTGAAGGCCTTGTGCTGGGTCTCTAACATCACGGCCATCTGTTACATTTCAAGAGGGAGTAGTTAGACTCCTAAGGGCAGCTATTTGCAATCAAAAAGGTAGGGACCCGTGGTTAATTATTAAGCTTCCTGCAGAAAGGCTAAGAGAAGGGAGGGGAACTGACCCCAAGCATTGGTTTCTTATCATAATATTTTTATAATTTCATTTCACAACCAGGTCTGGTTTTGCCGTCACAATGTATCTAAAAAAAAAATACAACTGAACAGAGAGCATCACTTGACAGTGCTACAGGACTCTGTCTGTGTGGTGACAATTATGGAGGGGCAGGAGAGCAGGAAGAGATTATTTCAAAAGCCATGCCCATCAAAACTGCACAAAAACATGTCTGAACATGAGTAATGACCTCTTCTACTGAATGCTAATTTTCTACTAGGAGTGGAGGCTCTGGTCAGCACACGCCTACTTCGTACATTTTTGTTCTCTCCCTATATAGTTGCTTATGTTTTTTAAAAGTATGCCTGACTGAAGCATAACTTGAAGCTTTGTTTTCTCAAATTGTCAACAAATTTCCAAATGTTCCCTCCATAAGGAACACGGGGATGACAGCATCTATACACAAACACACTTTTTCTTAGGTAATCAAGAAATTCAAGTAGATAATGAGTAATGCTCTGTAAATGTAACACTTTATTGTAAGGTAGTAAGTAAATTTAAAAAACTGCTATCATCAACAAGTCCAAATATGAGTATATGAGAAGGGGAAGAAGCTGCATTTCTTCAATTATTCCAGACATGTTGCAATCTGCTAGTGAAAGCTCCTAGCCACGAGTTCCTATAAGGCCACTTAGAGTGATTTCTCTTAGGTTTACATATAGTATTCTAGGTTTTCATATTTTAAGTAATAAGAAAAGGTATTTTCAAATGCAAGGCCAACATGGGAAAGTGTCCTCAGTAATGGATAACAGGAATAAGCTGGGTCACAGGAGAATAATGATCACTACTATGATCACACAGAGTCTATGGATCACCGCCAGCCATGGTGGCACACACCCATAATCCCAGTGACTCAAGGAGGCTGAGGCAGGAGGATCCCAAGTTCAAAGCCAGCCTCAGCAACTCAGTGAATCACTAAACAACTTAGCAAGACCCTGCTTCAAAATAAAAAAAATAAAAAGGGATAGGGATGTGACTCAGTGGCTAAGTACCTCTGGGTTCAAGCTCTGGTACCAAAAGTCTATGAAACACTGACTACTTCAAATACATGATTTAATTAAGTCTACAGCATATCTTCAATTGTGATTAGAATGAAAAAAAAACCTTTTTTTTCATTTTTGTAAACATGAAAAAATAACATTTTAACACATCCTTACCAGAACAATCACCACCATCCCAGTCACAGGCTGAATTATTACAGGCCTTATCACAATAGCCATCTTTAATCCAGGAACCTGGGCAGCCCTCGGCACAGTTTGGCACAGGCCATGTCAAATAAACCTATGACAAAACCATATAGAAAATAAGTGATCTACGACACTTTTTACATTTGAATTAAAATTGTTTTTAAAGAAACCTGTCTCTCTCAAAAGGCTGAAGTTTTCCAAGGCCTGACTGTCCACGTTTGTGTTCAGCTGGCCTGTGCCCATCCTGCTGTGGTGACAGTGCTAAGCACGTTCACTCTTTCCATTACTCAACAAAAGCAGACAAGGACTCTACACATAGATTAGCTTCTCACAGCATGCTGCTATAATCTGCTTTGAAATAAAGAGCATCACATCAGACTTAAATGTGAGTACAAAAGCACATCACAACAGGTGGGAAGTATGCCAGGCGTCACCTGTTTCTGTGACAGCCATCGGTAACTCCCGAGTGTATTCATGGATGATCTAGTCTCAATGATGAGAGAAGGAGCAGATGGCCTCTCAATATCCTTTAACCACATGTGTAAGGTCCTATGACAAATTAACCAACATAGCACTTTGAGCTCCCAAAATGAGTGTTAAGGTATATGGTTACTTTTAAAATTAAAACCATTTAAAAATATATACGCCCCTTTTAAAGTTTTTGCACCTTTGTACATTCCATCTATTTGGGACGGCTTTCTTCACCTAAACTAATGCTTACTTATTCTTCAAAATACATGTCACTTCAGATGGAAGCTGTCCCCCATTCCATCTGATTTAAACCTCCTGGACGCATGTTCCTCAGCACAGTCACACCCGTCAGCATCAAAAGCCCTGCACACAGTCACTGATTTTGTGTTTGTCCTCATTAATATACAAACTCAACTTTGCACCCCTACAATTTTATGCAGGGGAGTCGTGCGGGCAGGGACACAGGAGAAGTAGCAGGAGGGGAGGCATAAACACTGACCAAGTAACTTTCTGCTATTAGCATTTAAAGTTTCAGAGTGTTATGGTTTGGAAATTAGGGATCCCCAAAAGCTCATGTGTGAGACAATGCAATAAAGTTTAGAGGTGAAATGATTGGATTGCAATAGTTGAAACCTAATCAGTGGATGAAGCCACTGATATGGATTAACTGGGTGGTGACTCTACAGCAGCAGGAAGTGGCTGGAGGAGGTGGGTCACTGGGGGTGTGCCTTTTGTCCCTGGTGAGCAGAACTCTCTCTCCGCTTCCTTGTTGCCATGTCCTGACCTGCTTTGCTCTGCCACATTCTTTTGCCATGATGTTCTACCTCAACCTCGGCCCAGAGCTATGGGGTTGGCTGCCTATGGACTGAGACCTCTGAAACTGTGAGCCGAATAAACTTTTTCTCCTCTAAGGGTTCTTGTCATGTCTTTTGGTTGCAGTGATGAGAAAAGCAGACTAAAACAGAGTTTATAACTCAAGCTTAGAATGATAAGTCCCTAAATCATCACTATCTCCTTCTAACAATGCTAAGGGGATGCTTGAGTTTTCCCTACCAGTCAGATGGAAAACTTCCCTTGGTCAAGTCATTGCCCACAGTGGTCCTGAATGGTTGGCCCCTGTGTCTGTGCACACTCACCTCTCCATCCCACCTCTCAGCAAAGCCAGATGGAAACAGGTTGCCTTAAAGCAGAATTTCATCAATATCTTAACTGCTTTTTTTTTGAGTGCTTAACTACTGAGCCACATCTCCAATCTTTATATTCTTTATTTTGAGTCAGGGTCTCACTAAGTTCTTAGGGCCTCACTAAATTGCTGAGGCTGGCTTTGAACCTGTAATCCTCCTGCCTCAGCCTCCGAGACTTCTGGGGCCATGGTGCCCAGCTTAACTTTCCTTTTGTAATGCTAACTACAATTTAATTTCCTATTGATTCTGCTAGTAGAAAATTTGAAGAGCCAGGGGAAGAGTGATCCTGGGTATCTAAGAATGCAGGGAAGCAAATTTCCTATAGTAGTGTTTTACTCAATTGTTGACACTTATCTGAATACTTATTTGTTCACATTTGAATACAGAAATACACACAGTGACTTTCAACCTTGGCATCACCCCCTCTCAGGTACTCACCTTTTGACCTTTGGAGTGACTATAGAAATCATCTGGCCAGACATCCTTCCCAAACATGACATCGTCATTTAAATAAATAAATTTCTGAGACAGCCCTTCAATGCGATGAATGTGACTTTCAATAGCAGGTGAACTAAAGGTAGGCAAGTGGCTCAAATTTCGAAAAACATCCTTTTAACAGAAAACCAAACAACAAAGAGAAAAATAAAACAGGAGACAGGGTGAATTTGAGTTATTCTGGTTTGAATTGGCTTATGGAAAGGAAAGGAAAAAAACAGTCTAAAAGGTAGGCATGGAGGCAAGAGGAGCAGAGGAATGAGACTCTGAGATTCCTACACCACATTGTAAGAACAGAATGGGAGACCACAGCCTTGTGATATTTCAAAAGTCCTGTACCTGATGTGTTACTATCGTCACTCGAGGATTGTCAAGGTTCAGCCAGGATGGAATCTGCCCATTGGTGACAATGAAAATATTCCGAACCCACGGTGCATGCCTCTCAATGGATCGCAATGAGTATCTCAGCTCTTCGTTATCTTCAAAACGGCTGGCAGAAACGTCTTCGTCCTGCTTGGACTGAGAGGAACAATGGACACACAAAAATGTGAAGAAGTACCCCGTAAGTCCCACCTCCTCCTCCTTGTCTTTGCCCTCTGCACTCTGAATTCAGGGTGTTCTGGATGACTTTCAAAGACGGAATCTATGGCCAGGTGTGGTGGAGCACACCTGCAATCCCAGTGACTTGGAAGACTGATGCAGGAGGATCGCAAGTTCAAAGTCAGCCTCAGCAACTTAGCAAGGCCCTAAGCAACCTAGCAAGACCCTGTCTCTAAATATAATCCAAAAACGGGATGGGGATGTAGCTCAGTGGTTAAGCCCCTGGGTTCAATCCCTAGTATTAAAAAAAAGGGATGGAATCTATTTGTTATCTTTTTGTCACTGTGACTATAATACCTGATAAGAACAACTTAGAGAAGGAAAAGTTTATTTTGACTGACAGTTTCAGAGGTTCAGTACACAGTTGCCAACTCCAAAGCTCCAGGCCTAAGGTGAGCAAAGCATCAAGGCAGAGGGTGTGGGGGAAGAGAGCGGTTCAGCTCATGGCAGTCAGAAAATGGAGGAAGAAGAGGGACCAGGTTACAAGATATAATCCCCAAGGACATATCTCTAACCTACTTTCTACAGCTACTCCCACTTATAGTTACCACCCAGTATAGTAGGCCTTCTGAATCATTAATCCAACAAATGTATTAACTCACTGATTAGCTTATAGCCCATAATATTATCATTTCACCTCTGAACAACCCTGCATTGACTAACATGAACTTTTTGGGGACACCTCATAGCCAAACTGTAAAAGAATCCTAATTTAAAATTTTACAAAAAGTGTAAAAGACTCAGTATATTAACAAACAAAAACAAAACTTGAAGGTATAACATTTCTTTATCATACTTTATAAAAATGTTTTTAGATATAATTCTAGGTGATTTCAATTAATCTTAAATCAGTGGCACAGACTGGAAAATTAGAAAAGTTCTAACCAACCCACTTCTCTGTTAAGTTCTCTTCCTTGTAATATAAACCCTTGATTTGAGTTGTAAAAGAATCTCTATATTCCTTACCTGGCTGATGGCGCTCAGATCCCATAATAAATATGCAGGACTTATGGTCAGTTCTTTTCCATCGATGGTCATATTCTTCTTAGTTTGCTTATTTAGTTCTTGGAAACCCTTGGGATTATTCAGTTTTAGAAGGGCCACACTAGCCTCTGAATACAACTGTAACTATCAAATAAGAAGAGAGACACACGGGAAAATTAAACCTCAAGGTAGAAACCTCCTTAAGCTTCCCCTGTAATCTTTGGCAGGGTTGCCTGAAGTGCTTTTGTAGGAAAACTATCTTTTGGGCAAAACTTGTGGAACAATCACAAATCTAAGAGGGAATACTATAAACATCAGCAAGTTTCATAAACAGACTTCCCACCCACATCAGGGTCCATCGAATCCTTTATCTGTTTTATGTTGTGACTCTATCATAGAATTTCCTACAAAAAAAGGCTTTCAGATCAGAAAACAGGGAAAGGGTAAAAACCATTAATCTAGGAAAGCAAAATCCTTTGGTTAAAGTAGCTCTTCTGACATTAGTTCTTTCTTAATTTATAAAACAGAAGCAAACACAAATTATTATGGGCTCATTCTGAATTCTGTATGTGCTACATGAGTGTACTTAACTCATGTTCTAAACAGCTTCCTGAATTTATGGAGACCAAAAAGCAGAGGCTGGAGTTAGAATTCCATGTCTTCCCTCCTTTTTATAATGCAGGCTATTAATTTGTACCACCAACTGTGCAGGCGTAGATGTGCGCACAAGCACACGTGGGTACTGCCTTGCTGTCTGATTACCTTCTTTCACCCTGACAGTTCCTGGCATATATTAAACACTCCTGGAATTCAGCTCTCACTGCTGTCCTCACCCTGCCCCGGCATGGGGGGTGGGAATGGGAGACAAGCCACACAGGGAGAATACTAGCCTGCCTGGGAACTGCCTGCCAGCCTTCCTGCTCCTTCCTCCTTATCACAGTGGCTGCCGTGGTACCTCCAAGAGCTCCCTGCAGTGAAAATAATCACTATTCTAGTATAAATGAATATAGTAACAATACTCTAAATTAATTTTATATTAATTGGGAAAATACCTTATCCTAATCTTTTCTATTTAAATTGCTTTTATTTTAGAAAATTATTCTGAAATTTCACATTCTAAAATTTTGTGGATTTTTAACATTAAGATGAATTTAAAATCTAGAAAAGGATCTGACACTAATATATTTCCAAGATGTAATGGTACTTCAACTTTGATCCCTGATTTCCAACTTAGATCCAGTTGAAAATTGGTTCATGGTGGCATTTGTTTTGTCACCTAGGCACTGTTCATCAGGGAGAACCACTTTCTCAGAAGCTGTGCATAAGAGATACCAAAGGTGCAAAAATATCAAAGTTAAAAAAAAAAAAAAACAATGAAACTCGACAGCCTAACACACTTAACATTTTAACTTGATGACAGCATTTTCACTTCAGTTTCTACCACTGACTGGGTGCTTTCTGCATGCCAGGCCCTGCCCTGGGTGCTCAGTAAGGGCCAGAGCTGAGGGGTCAAACAGCTCCCAGAGTGGAGTGCATCCCTCACTTAGTCCGCTGACGTCACAGGGCTGGTCTGTGAGACACACTGCAAAGGATGATGACTCCTCAACAGACTAGCAACAGATGCTGATCAGACACTTGGCATCGCACGGGGTGGATGCTACTGGGGCTGACAGAAGCAGGCATCGGGCAGGCTGGATGGGGCAGGGAGGAGCCGCTGGACAGGCTGCTCATGGAGCTGAGCTCTAGAAGCAGAACCTGGTCATTCCCATACCAAGGGACGTGACCTTGACTCTGTTCACTGTACTAGGTAGTTTAGGTGATGTCTAATCAGGTCAAAGGGAGGAAATCACAAAACCTGGCTGGAGAGGGAAGCAGGAGCCACACTTCCGCTAGGTCTTATGTGACACTTACTGCCCTCTGCTGCAGACAGGCTCCCAGGCCATCATGTAAAAACCTACCTACCTATGACTGAAAGACTGGGGATTCCATTTTGAGACAAAGAAAACAAAACAAAATACACTCCTGTTCCAATAGTAGCCAGTAAGGTATAAAGAAAGATTTTTGGAACAAATAGAAAAAAATGACTTTTTAACTCCTGACATTAGAGGAAAAGAAAACTTAATTATAAAAGGGACAGTAGCCTAAGACACTTCAGAAATTGTGAAGGGGTTGTTAGAGTTCTGACACCTATGGGTTCTAACAGAAGATTCAGGAATACCTAGCATTATATTTAAATTACATTTTGTTTGATTTCATAGCTTATATTGGTCTTTTCTTTGATAGAAGATATATTGCGACAACTATTCTTACATTAGTCACCTTGCCTAGGGCTAATTTCTAATAACATATGTACTGAAAGATCAAAAACAGGTTTTCCTATAGTAACTGTCCAAGAAGTGGACGGGAGAGGAAAAGCAAGGTGTTTAAGGGAATATTTATGTGTAAGAGAAAGACTTTCTGCACTGTAATTAAGGAAATTGTGAATAGTGAAAGGGTTCCTCTGTCACCACAAGGTGGCAGCCCAATCCCACATCTCTGTTATTTCTGCCATGAGGGACAGGAGGTGGGTGAAGCAGGGTGGTCCTACTTGGTGCCTGAGGCTGGAGTTCTATGTTTGGGCAATTGTGGGTAACTACCTCCATACATAGCTTCTTCCTTTGAATTATATATTTATCTAAATTATTTACATTAAATTAAATTATAAGTTTCTCATAGAAAACAACCTCTGCACCCACCAGCTACAGACCCACAATGGTATGTAGATGACTGTGAAATGAACTGTTATTACTTTTGAGCCAAGGAGACTTGGGAGTGTTTGCTACTGTAACATCATCTGGAACAACAGGATGGGAACACCTAGGAGTCCAAATGTAAGGATCACAGTGTAGGAATCCAGGTGTAGGCATCTTCCCAGACTCACTTTCGATGCATCTAGGAAAAGGTGAGCCAGAAAAAAGTGAGGAAAGACTGAGAGAGGAAGAACAAAACAATGGTCCAGGACAGGACCTGGGCAACCTACGAGAGCAGCAACAGGTGTGGATGAGTTAGTGAAGGACAGTAAGATGGCAATCAGGAGAAGCTCTGCTGAAACAACAGAGGAAAAATAGTTCCAAGAAGAAAAATGCTAAATTCTGGTATAGGTTTAAAGATAAATTACAGGTACCAAGATCAAGGGGCAAGAAACCGAAATCAAGGGGCTAGGTAATTAGTAGGTCGGTGCCAAATGGCTTCAGTGGAGTGAGGGACATGGAAACCAGACTCCAAGGATTTGACTGCTCACAGAAAAATTCCAGATACTAACTGTATAAATGTGTCGACGTACTAGAACCAAATCTAACACTTTATGTTAGATATAGTGTATGAAATAGGACAGGGAAGAGAAAAGAGTCACAGAGGTATTCTTTCACAAACCTAAATTCCTGATTATACCAACCAAGTCATAAAATGTACGGATTTAAAGAGTGTAAAAAATCTTTACTTTTCAGTTCTGTACAATGATTAACTGTCAAGGCAAATCTAGTGTGTATTAATAACAAGCAAGTATGACCATTTAAAAATTAAAACAGTTTTTGTAAAATTACTTGAACTAAATAGTTCTATTGTTCTCAGCATATATTTTAAATGTGGCTTAAAAATAATAATAGCCAACAGAAAAAGAGTATGAACGCATGTTTTTAAGTCAACTAAAAGTAACGAGAGCAGAAGAGAACTCACCCTTTAAGATACACAAAATAGTCATGAGTTAAGGTAAACCTTAGTTAAAAATCATTTTGTTTTACAACTCTGCAAAAATCATTTCTTTGCAAAGTTATATCAAACTGATCACTTATAAATGCCAAAAAAGAAAGGCTGCACCAACTTGTCTAAACAACTGTGCATCTGCAAATACTATTTCTGGGATAGTCTGAACCAGGGGTGATTCTGCCCCCAAGGAAACGTTTGGCAATATCTGGAGACATTTCTTGCTATCATGACTGGGTGTGAGAGTGCTACTGGCATATGGAAGACAGAGGCCTGGGATGCTGCTGAACATCCTGTAGCACAGGAGAGTCTACTACCTGACAGCTGTATCAGGCCCAAACTGCCACCAGTGCAGAGGTCAACGGGATTGTGCAAATCCACGAAGATGGTAAAGGTTTTCCCATAAGACATTGGGTTCTCAACAGTTTTAAAGGGCTCAAAAATTCAAAAGACCTAGCCTATTTTTATTTTGAATCAATTTAATTTTAAAGCAATTAAGAATCCTTTAGGTGAAAATCATTTCCGCCAAAACCAAGTAAAAAATTAGCACCTTTCAGGGATTTGACAACTCAAGGCCACTGAGTCTTAATATGTCCTGGTAGTTTTCTAAAACTAAAGTCAGTTCCAGACTTGGTTGCTCCCATCTACTGAAGAAATAAAACCAATAGAAAGGGCACCATGTTTTAGAAGAACAGGTGCATAAAATAGTTTCAGAGAATCACTAAATGAAAGGGCATCAGAACAATATTACAGATTGAGCAGTCCTTATCTAAAATGCTTGGGATCAGGAATGTTACAGATTTTGCATTTTTTAAAATTCTGGAATATTTGCATATACATAAGGAGATACATTGGGAATGGGCTCAAGTTTAAACATGAGATTTGTTTATGTTTCATGTACACCTCATATACATAGCCTGAAGGTAATTTCATACAATCTGTTATGGAATTTTCTATGTGTGATGTCATACTGGGGCTTATGAAGTTATGGATATTGGAACA